>NC_142347.1:42176091-42487924 GCF_054954075.1 Amborella trichopoda
TTGGTGAAGAAGTTGACTTATATTTTCAAGAGTATATATCGAAAGATTTAGACTCTGACGAGCTCAATCCCATAGATTTATCACAAAGGGACAATCAAGAAAAAGATGTTGGGTCCTCTCATTATCAGCTTTGCAAAAAATATAGACATTGGTTATAATGAAACCCTTTTTTCTCAAGTTATCAATAGTAACTAGTTTATCTTGGCACAAAATCCATTAGAATAATTGTATTTTTAAAGGCATGATATCCTTTGATCTATAATTTGGGATCTTAATCACAAAAAGTACTTTTATCCATAAGAATAATTATACTTTTAAAATTTCCAACATTTAACTGTCGACTACAATCACAAAAAAGGAGATCATAGGCTGACTTAACTGAAAAGGCCCCGGAGATATTAAGATCCCAAATGATAACATCTTCTTTATTTAGTGAGGTATAAACACTTTGAAGCATTTCCATAAGCTTTGGTATTTATCAATAAATCTGTCAAAAACTCATTTATACTTGCAAGGTAAAGACCAAGCAATGTTAGTAGAAAAACTCCCACCAGCTTCTTTATCATAAGCTAATGGGTTAGTAACTTTGGCAAAGACTTATGGAAATAAATATCTCAGTGGGAAGTCACCAAGTCATTTATCAAACCAGAATAAAGTATTTTTCCTATTCCCAATTACTTTTCGAAAATGTATCAGATATATAGGTCTATCATAATCAATATCCCTCCAAACATGATGCAAAGATGACTTATTTCTCAAACTTTTGATTAAGCCATAGAAAATATTCATGCCATACTTTCTTTGAAGAATCTCCACCCAAAAAGAATTATGTTGGCTGTGAATTCTCCACCACCATTTGATAAGCGAGGCAATTTTTTTTTTTAACTTTCTAAATTCCAAACCTCATTATCTCATCGTTGCACATATTTTCTCCCAGCTTACTAGATGCAATTTCTTCTTCTTTTCATCATTACGCGAAATGAAGTTTCTCATTAACTCTTCTAGACGCTTAACAATCAGTTTAGGCATCCTGAATAAATATATATAATAAATTGATAAATTTGATAAAGTTGATTTGATAAGAGTATACCTCCATCCTAGAGAGAGAGTTTTAGCTTTCCATAAATCTAACTTTTTGAGAAATCTTTCAATGATTGGATCCCATATAGACCTTAGAGGATTTGAATTCACAAGAGGAATCCCCATATACTTACAAGTTAAACTTTCCACTCCGAAACCCAACAAATCAGCCAACCTTTCCACTGTATTCTTTGGACAACCTATTCCAATCAGTTAGGTCTTGTCGAAGTTAACTTTTAGTCCTATTACCAGTTCTACACATTTAAGAAAAATCCACAGACTTGTAATCTTCCTTTTACATGGATCGCAAAATATGATAGTATCATCTGCATACTGAAGATGTGAAACTATCAATCCATTATTTCCAACCTTCACACCAAATATACCACATTTTGAAACTACTTCTTTAAGCATATCACTTAAGCTCTCAGCCACCAGAATATACAAGAAATGTGATAAAGGTTCACCTTGTCTTAAACCTCTAGAAGCTTTATAGAATACAACAACTTTCCCATTAATTAAGAACAAAAAATGAATGGAAATTAAACACCCTTAAATCCATGGTCTCCATCTTGATCTAAAACCCATTTTTCCCATTATGCAATGTAAAACTTTCCAATCAACTTTATCATGTGCCTTCCGAAAATCTAATTTGCATATTAACCCAGTTCTATTCTCCTTAATTCTGGAATAGATGCATTCTTGGGCTACCAAAATACTATCCATAATCTGCATGTCTTTCAAGAATGCTGATTGAGGTCTTTTGAAACTTGGTGTAACCTGTTAGCAAGGACTTTGGCAATGATTTTGTAAAAATTCCCCAACAAACTAATGGGACAGATATCCTTCACCTCCTCTATGACTTTTTTCTTGGGGATTAAAGCAATGAAAGTAGAATTCATAGCTCTAATAATCTTGCCTCTCCATGATAAATTTTTTTACAAACAAAAAGAACTTTGGTAAAACATAAAAAAAGATTTTTAAGAAGAGATGGATACGATTCTTTTGGCAATAGACCAACACTAAATTTAATACCTAGTTTCACGAGGACTATGAGAAAATGCAAAGTTTGGTAACTCAACTCATGGGATTCATATAGGAAATGAAACATATATTTTGGTAAAAATATATTATGAATGAGAGGTTAGATAAAGGATAATAGAGAAAGAAACCTTAGAAGTTTTGGTGAACAGGGCAGTCGTGAAATTCAAAAAATACACTGAATATTTATTTTCTCTACACATATAACTCTTGAATAGCACATGTTTTGCGCATTGTGTATGAAAACTAAATATTAATATTACATAACACGTGAAATTTTTTCAAACCAAAATTTAAAAAATCAATGATAAATACAGTGGAGGACGAAGACAATTAATTACCACACCAAATCGACTACTCATACAAAATGTAGCCTACTAATTCGTTCCAAAATGATAATTCCTCTTCAAAATGATGAAAGTAACATACATATATAGGTTTCCATTCCCACTGACTTATTGAAAACCACTAAATATTTCTAAAATAGGTAGGAGGTTGTATTCCCCAGTGATCTACCAAAAAAAAAAAAATTTGGAAGGATATAGTTTAGCTATGTAAATTGCAGAAAGGAAAGTAAAATTGTGACAAAATGAAAAGAGAATAAAAATCCCCTTAATAAATAGAAAAATCAAAATTTTATATCGCACAAATTATGGAAAGTCAACTACAATTACGATAAAAATGAGTTCGCCAAAAATCCTCTCAAGAAATAAAGAATTCCCAAATTTATGGAGGTTTACTCGCAAATTAAAATCCATATTGAACAACCTACGCTAAAATCTTTATTCGCGAAGTATTCTACCCTATATTCTCTAACACAACAGGGTTCTTTCATCATTGAATGACATGTATCCTACCCTTAACTACAACTTCAATGTGTGGCATAGATAATGTGATAGAGTGTGTGCTTTTAGACTATATGTAGTGTCCCCATTTTATTATATATATACATATATATATATAGGAAGATGCTAGGGTGAGCCCATTAGCTCACAAGAAAAAATGAGCTCAATGGTCTAGATTGAATCTGGTACGTACTGACGATCACAGATATCTGGTAGTGTTTGAATTTTAATTTTTTTTCTACAAATATAAATCACTTGAAATTTGGATCATGTGTACATAAAAAATAGATGAATCTTAAAAAAATATCAAAAAAATATTTTACATGAAATAAATTGACTAAAATACCCTAAAAAAGCTTCAGGAGTATTTTGGTCAATGTTTTTTCACGAATTATTTTTTTTATATTTTATTAGGTACCGTTGATGAAAAGAACACACACCTAAAATTTCAAATAATTTGGATTTATAAAAAATAAATTAAAATTTAAATACTACTAGATATCTGTGTTCGTCAGATAGGCCCAGATTCAATAGTTAGATTGTTGGACTTAAAGCTAGTGGGCTCACCCAAGCTTTATATATATATATATATATATATATATATATATATATATATATATATATATATGAGTTATGGGGTTTAGTCATGGTTTTGATTGATTGATCAACATCATCCAACCATGTTTAATAGTGTAGACTCTAAGAAGATTAATCTTTCGACTTCCTTTTTTCTCATTGTAAATATGAGATTGGAGCTATGTTACAAGGATACATATATGAGAGTTAGCATCATACACACTATTAGAAATATCAATGAAAAATTGTTTCTTTCAGGCATGACATATTTATACATCATCTATAAATACGATCATAAGTAATGTTGAAAGATTTTATAAATCAAATTTAACGATGATAGTTTAGTAAGTGTAGAGTTTCCAATGTGAACACATGCCCAAGCTTTGAACTTTCATGTCCATGTTGCACAATATTAGAAAGATGGAGACTGTTATTCCTAAAACCAAATCGTTATTTTATTGTTGGGTTGGTAAAATATATATCTGGATTGGAACCAGTTGATCTAGATTAAAACCGATGGGTGGACAATCTAGTTCTCAAAAGTATTTAAATCACCTTATTCCATCCGGTTTTTATTTATCATGTTGTTATTATTATTATTATTATTATTATTACTATTATTATTATTATTATTATAATAATAATAATAATAATAATAATATTATTATTATTATTACTATTATTATTATTATTATTAAGTATTATTTATTTATTATTCTGTAAAATTATCAAAATACTATGAACTATTTAAATATCTTATCATCTATCAAGACCATGCACTTTTGATGGGTATTTTGAAATTTGTATAAAGTGTTAAATGTTTATTTCTCGTAGATATTTTTTATTATTATTAATGTTTTAACTTTCTTTATCTCTTTCCTGATCTGTCGAGGTGGTGACGATTTCAAAGTTTCTTAAACATTGCCCCATCATAAAGATGGTCAACATTGAATTTTAAAATAATTTGTTTTGAAAATACCCTATAAATAACATTTTTTTTAATCTTCTCTTTCTTAGTACGTATTGGAAACCTTCACTAAGTGGATGCATTCTCACCATCGAAGGAAAACGGGGCTTTGGGGTCACGAAATAATAATAGAAAACCACATATTTATACATTGATACATGTAACAAATGAACCCTATGGCTCATATCTTGTTCTTATGCACATGAAGCGTTTTGAAAGCATGCTTCATGCATATTCTTTCCCTCATTTATACAGTGGTGCTTCATTCATATTCTTTCCCCTCACTATAGGTGCTTTGTTCTTTTGCAAGAAGTCAAGGATTATGATTTAGGAGAAGATTTTGCACGAAATTTTTACAACACAGTCATCAAATTCAACGGAGTTGAATTGATGGACTTTGAGTAGAGGAATGACACACACCACTTGTCCATTGTGATCGTCAATTGCTAGGGTGGCATGGAATTTTTGTAGAATTTTATGACACCCATTGTATACCAACTTCTTTTATTATCATTATCAAAACATTTTTTCAAATATTTAGGGTCGGCTATAGGAATCTTAATTTGCTATTCTGCTATATCAATGGCCATACTATCAGTAAGAACATATAGCATTTGGGTTTCTTACTGATAGTTAGCACCTCCTAAGTCCTAAGTCATCAAATAGAAATAGCTATGGAGCATAATTTATCAAATTCGAAGATCATTAATGACGGACCTTGAGCAGAGGAACGAAACTCTTACCATAGTTGACATATAAAAATTTTGTCCGAATTTTAAAATAGGAAAAACACTCCCCAATCATCCTAGGGTAATGTCAAATAATTTTGAAGATGATGTCAATTTGTAGAAGATCCAACTCATGGCATATAATATTTTCTCCATAGTCCATGGTATGGTAGATTGTCCTTTTCTTTTTGGATGAGGGCTGTATAAGTTGGCCCCTTATACCATCGAAGTAAAGCATACCTATAGATTTTGTTTGGAGATGTAGTTCTCGTGTTAGATATTTTGTAAGGGCTTAAAAACTATTTTTAATCCCTAGTTACAAAATTTGAATTTAGAAATGATACAGAACGAGTAGATTTATAAATACTTAAAAATCTTGAAAATAATTATCCAAATAATTATCACAAAATATAATATTTTTATTACTTAATTTTTTTTATTTTTTTCATATTCATGCATCTTGCGGTCGAGATGATCAAATTGGAAGCTTTTTCTACATCAGAACGTTATCTTCTATAGCATTTTTTAGGCAAGTCGTACTTGAATAGTATAAGGTTGATACCTTATATAAACTTTTTCAGGTTGGGGTTTATATAATATGCCCGCAGTATACCTATAAATTTTGACAAAAGAAGTAGTTCAGGTATCCTAAACTTATGATGGCTATAAATCCACGTTCAATCCTAATTATGAAAGCTAAAATTTTCAAATCAGTGTAGATTGAGTAAATATACCAATATATAAAATTTTTGAAATAAACGGTCCATATAACTTATTCTAAGATGCACTATTTTTAATATTTAAATTTTTTTATTTTTTTAATCTCGATTGACTCTTTTATGTCATTTTTGAAGTGCATATAGAAGTTTATAGAATAAGCTTGCAACCATATGTATGTATTTATTTATTATGTATTTATTTATTATTATTGTTTATAAAATAGGGTAGGCTATTCAAATCCATACATAAAGTCTATTTCAATCAATTATACAAAGTCTTCATCTCAGCATTGAAATTCTCACCAACTTCCCCAAAACCCAAAATAATTCCAACCCTTAATTAATAACATCCATTAATTAAAGTCATCGTTTCAAGCATAATCAAACGGGTCCCCTCTCTCTTCATGCTTCACGCCACGTGCAAGAGAACAAACAGTTTGCATCACACGTGCCAAAACTCACATTAAGAAGAGCAAAATTCACGCCCTCTGATACTATAAAGTGGGCACGAAAATGGCTTTTACAAAAACAGCAACTTGGGCTATATTTAGGCCTCCATTTGTCCTGCGTTCTCCTTCTTTCTCTCATTTTTCTCTCTCGTCTTATTTTTCTCTCTCTTCTTCTATTTATTCTTCTCGTTCTGTTGGGCCTCTTTACTATCGAAGTCGATTGTTGTTGTCGAGGAAGGTTCAGATGTCGGCTATGGCGAACGTCAACTTGGGGCTCACAAAGCCTGCAACTGTTTCTTTGCCTGAGGTGGGGTGTACACATTTTCTCTTTCTTCTGAGCATTAATGTATTTCTTTTGTTTTGGTCTTTGAATGGGAAGTATTTGATGAAATTGCAGAGAGAGAGAGGGCAGGATCCATTTAGTGTGGGTAGTAACCACCATGAGTTTGAGAGAAAGAAAGAGGAGCATGACAAGTGTGTGTGAGATAGAGAGAGAGAGAGAGTTGAAAACCCACCATACATTTGCGAGCATTCCTGAACCTGTTCATCTATCACTTCATTTTTGCTCTGATGTCAAATGTTTCGAAAAGCCCGTTTGAGAGAGACATGGACTTTTGAAAACCAACCCCACCAAATATTTGCGAGAATTTCTGAACCTTTTCATCTATCACTACAATTTTTTGCTCTTATGGCAAATGATTCAAAATTCCCAGCCAAAAAAAAAAGGAAACAGTTTTGTCTCTCTTGGAAGGGGATTCCTACCAAAATTTTGATCAAATTAATGCTTCTCAATCCAATTTGGGTTCACCCATCTTATGATCTTTGTCCATGATGCAGATTGATCTTTCAGTAAAAGACATAGATTTTGCAGAATGGAAAGGAGATGTATTGGCGGTTGGTGTTTCAGAGAAAGACATGGCAAGAGACGAGAAAGGAGCATTCGAGAACTTGGTTCTTCAAAAGCTCGATGGCTTACTGAGTGGCCTATTGGCTGAAGCCTCAAAAGAAGAAGATTTCACTGGAAAACCTGGTCAATCAACAGTTCTTAGGTTTCCTGGTTTGGGTTTTCGAAGGGTGGGTCTAATTGGTCTAGGCCAAGGGAGCTTGACCACTGCTACTTTTAAAGGTTTTGGTGAAGCTGTTGCTTCTTCTGCTAAAGCTGCTCAAGCAGCTAATGTGGGTGTTCTTCTTGCTTCTTCTGATTGTCTTTCTTCAGAGGCTAAACTGAACACTGCATCAGCAATAGTTTCGGGTTAGTAATGGATCACCAAAAAGAAGTTTGGGATTAACAACAATTTTTATGTTCAATGCATAAAATGAATTATTTTGGGTTAGTAACAATATTTTGTTTCAATCAATTGTCGTAACAATGGGTTATTTAATGAAGAAAAAATAACTTTGGGTTGGTAGCACTTTTTTTAAAAAATAAAAAAAAAATCAATTGCAGAAACAATGCATGTTGGCTTCGAAGATCTCCCTATTACTTGGTTACTTGAAGATTTGATTTGAATCATTTTTCTGATGGACTGTCTACATTGTATTATACAGGTACAATTTTGGGTATTTATGAAGATAATAGATTCAAGTCAGAGTCAAAGAAACCAGTGCTGAAGTCTTTGGATATTATTGGTCTAGGGACTGGTCCTGATATAGAGAAGAAGCTCAAGTACACAGAGGAATTTTGTTCGGGGGTGATTTTGGCTAGAGAGCTTGTAAATGCACCGGCCAATGTGCTCACTCCGGGTAAATATAAAATATATGTTATCAATTGATATGGCTTTGTTTTCTGATCTATTTATTCCTTTCACATGCAATATTTTTGTATGCAAATCTGGTTAGTGGTTATTCTTGTGGTCGGCTTCTCATTGTATTGCCATGCTCTTTCTTGTTCCTTTATGTTGCATCTTGGGTTTGTGTTGACTTAAACTCTCTCTCTCTCTCTCTCTCTCTCTCTCTCTCTCTCTCTCTCTCTCTCTCTCTCTCTCTCTCTTTATCCATGCTCCATCTCTTCCTTGCTGGTAGCTGCTTTGGTTGGGGTTGGCTTAAATTCCCTTCCTCCCGCTCTCTCTCTCTCATTCATGTCTTATTTCTTATATTGTTCAAACTTTTCTCACAGGTGCATTGGCGGAGGAGGCTCAAAAGATTGCATCCACATACAGTGATGTTTTGACTGCCACAATATTGAACGAGGATCAATGCAGGGAGTTGAAGATGGGTTCTTATTTGGGTGTCGCTGCTGCATCTGCTAACCCCCCTCATTTCATTCATATTTGTTATAAACCTCCAGGTGGGAATGCAAAGACTAAGTTAGCCATTGTTGGAAAGGGATTGACATTTGACAGGTTAGCTATTCATCTTCATGACATATTTATATTTTTTTTAACATTTTATTTCTATATCCTTTCATTTATAAGCATTAAATTTACTAACTACGAGAGGAACACTTGGATAGGATTAGCCATGGAAATGATTTTTTTTTCTCTCGAGATTGGAAAAGTGCGCTGATTTCTAATTTACTAAACTTATGCATGCTCTGTGTGCCTCTCCATCTTGCTTAATCACGAACACCTATTTATATGCATGTTTACATGTATTGTTTTTTATAATACTACATTGGCTCTTAATGCTCTTGCCCTTAAGTTAAAAATAGTTTCCCTCATCCTTTTGTCATTTCTAGAGTTAGACTAGAAATTATTGGTAGTTGAGATTTGAGAAGATATTATCATCCACATGAGGCATCTCATGACTCACATGTGGCCCTGTAATGCTAGCGGTTATATAAAAGGCTCTATGATAAAAAAGGTGTTATGCTCATCAGTGTCCACAGATGCTTAGAATGATTAACAAATTTAACACTGGGTGGGTATTATAGCAATTGTGTGCCTGTTGCATGCTTTGCACTAGAAAATGGTCAAGTGTCTGCTGTCTACTGATTAGAAAAATAAAAGAACTATGGCGTTTCTATTTGAGTTGGAAAGTAGTATATTGCGAGCTCTCTTTTTCTTCAGCGGGGCTAGGTAACTGCACTGTCTTTGATATTTCATATGTTGTCTTTATCTCGCTTCTGTTAATTTATTCTGAATCATTTACATTCTATCTGATTTTGTTGGTTTCTTGTTTGCAGTGGTGGCTACAACCTTAAGACAGGGGGATCTTCCATTGAGCTTATGAAATTTGACATGGGTGGCTCTGCTGCCGCTCTTGGTGCTGCAAAAGCCATTGGTCAAATTAAACCTCCTGGTGTTGAGGCAAGTTAATATTTTACCATAATTAGTCTTCTTATTGTTTTAATTAATTCTGGATTCTATGGTAAATTGTTACTTTTATTTTCCTTTTAGGTTCATTTCATCGTTGCTGCTTGTGAAAACATGATCAGTGGAACTGGCATGAGACCTGGCGACATAGTCACAGCTTCAAATGGAAAGACAATTGAGGTAACCACCACTATTTTTGAAAATATCAGAATGGAAAACTCTTTTTGGATTCAGTTTGCGTCCAAAATATAAAGGTGTTTTTTGGCCAGCTTTTTTCTTTTCTCTTTTTCTTTCAATTTTTGTTAAATGATTTCTATTAATTCAAGTTAGAAGTTACAATTGTTGTTCTATATTCTCTATGCAGGTCAATAATACTGATGCAGAAGGTCGGCTTACGCTTGCAGATGCTTTGGTTTATGCTTGCAATCAAGGTGTTGAGAAGGTAGTGCTAACTTCTGTAGCAGATGTTAACATTAGTTCTTAGGATTTTTTGTGGAAACTCATAAATGGTCTGGATTTGATTGGTATTCATGTGCATATTGTTTTTATTAGTTGAAATGTGTGAAATGGATTAATCTGTTGTACACTTCTGATACACATAGACTGCTCTATGCCTTTCACAATTTTCAAAGTATTTGGATGTTTACAAAAGAAGGAAGCCTTGTGACGTAAACAAGTAAATCCGATTGTGTGTGTGGTTCTTTTAGATTTTACATGCCTTTTGCTAACCAAATAGAATTATTGTTGCATACCAAAAATTATCATGAGTCCTCCAGAATTTCTGGTGTACAGAAAGTATTGTGGTATCCACGTGTTTTGAAACTGGAGTTCATTCTCATTTGTGCATGTAGGATGATTCTGATGTGGTTTACTTTTTCAAACTGAGAAATCTGTATTACTTGGACTAAATATGGTTGTAGCATTTTGTAGGTATACACACATATGTGTGTAACAATGTAACTTCATACTGTTGGAAGAACAGATTGCAAATGAAGTACATTGCATTAGGGACGAGACCCATATGGTTAAATCAATCCTAGAGACCCATTCCTGGCTAGTGCAATCGTCCTCACATTTTTGCCCATATGTAAATGCTGGAAAGCCTGAAACAGATATGTGCAAATTGTTAGAATCTCCTGTACAGATGATGTACATGATCCTCCACTGGTTTTTAATGCCCTTCCAACCCTTGTTAGCACATTGAATCCCTTTTAGTCTGCTACCTATATTCATGGCGACAGAGACTAGTTCCACAAAGATCTTGCATATTTTTAGGTTTGCGCAAGATAAATGCCAGAGTTTGCTCTTGAGCCTGAAGATTTGATCATTTGTAGCTGATACTTTGTTTCCTTTATTTGGAAATTGATTTGGATCCAATAGGATTCATGATTCCACATATGGTCGCCGTTCTTGCGTGGTTGACTATATGATCTTAATCAGTGTATATATATATTACTTTTTGTGATAACGGTTAATCAGTGTTTTAAACCCTGGACTTCAGTTGGCGCTCTAAGCTCTTGAGCCCAAGTCAGTCAGGTCGACTTGGCTGAGTCTTAATAAATTAAATAAACTTCGGGAACTTTTGGGAACAAACGAGATTCTGATTCCTAAGTTTTTCACTTTGACCTGGCATCCTGCTTGGTCGGAGACTCGGATTCGGGTCGTTTAAAATGGTGATTGCTGGTTCTAACTCTGTGTGTGTGTGTACCACAATCCAATTTGATCAGAACTGGACTGGACAGCAAGCCGAGAAAGTGTCCGGTTTGTTTGAGCAGTGGTTCAAAATTTCAAATGGTCTTCAAACCGGTTGGATCGATGATAATCTGTTGAAACCCTAAATTCACTGAAAATTACAAAATTGCATATGTTTTCAAGATCTAAATGCAGACTGAACCAGTTAGCCGTCTGGTCAGTAATTCAACTCGTCGGACTGGGGGCTTCATTCGGTCCGGTTCTGATAGCACTATTACAATCTAAGTCCATTTTCTGTTCTAATTGCGTTCTTTGTGGGTCTATCAACTGTGACTTAGAGTATCCAGATTGTTGATGGGCCTTGTTAACCCAGAATCATGGTTTTAATTGCAGTAAGTCTTGGGCTTTGTTGTCTTTTGGTTTACATTCAATATTTAGTTCCGTGTTGCAATTGCATGCATATAAATTACTTTTCAGATCATCAGTTTGTTGTTTCTCACATGATTTGCATTTTTCTGTATTTTGTATAGATTGTTGATCTAGCAACCCTAACTGGGGCTTGTGTGGTCGCACTAGGGGGAAGTATTGCAGGTATAACATGTAAATGACGTAGTTTGTTTCTTTCTTGTGCATCAATATTTTTTTCAGAACTTAGAGTTTCGTCTTTCTGATTCTGTTGCTTCATACTCGTTTTAGCCTTATAATTTTGAAGATTTATTACTGATTTGCCCATGAAAGTTGTCAAGTTAAGCCAAGATAAATTCTGTTGGGCATATTTTGTCCAGACCAAATCATCCTTGACAGTTCTTCTCCTTTTTTATTAGTTCGCTCCCCGTTAATTGTGATGAAATCATAATGTATGCAGGAGTTTTCACTCCTAGCGATGATCTTGCGAATGAGATTTACTTGGCTTCAGAGATAAGTGGCGAGAAGTTCTGGAGGCTGCCATTAGAGGAGAGCTACTGGGAATCAATGAAATCTGGGGTCGCTGACATGGTGAACACGGGGGGTCGACAGGGTGGCTCCATTACTGCTGCTTTGTTCCTAAAACAGGTACCAAGCTGGTCCTCGATCTCCTATATCATCACATTTTCTCTCTAGTCTTCACTGTTGCATGTGCTTTGCCTGGGGCTGGTGGCAAGAACCTGATGACTGGGGCCTTTTTTGCTTTTCTTTTTTGTTTGAACCTTGGGGAAACTACTGATCATGAGAGAGAGAGAGAGAGAGAGAGAGAGAGACCTGCTTGACTTGTAACCATCACCGGTTTTGGAATTCGTTAATGGTACGCTTCCTTGTGTGTGTGTGTGTGAGAGAGCAGTTGTATTGTGGTTATGCTTTTAGATATGGCTCCACCTGCTATGCTCCAAAAACAGTGGCACGTGGTGCACTTTATCTGTTTTTTGGAACCCAGGGACTTGTCACCATCACTGGTTTTGGAATTCGTTTATGATACTCTTCCTTGTGTGTGTGTGTGTTTGTGTGTGTGTGTGTGTGTGAGAGAGAGAGAGAGAGAGGGAGCAGTTGTAATGCTTTTAGATATGGTTCCCCCTGCTATGCTCCAAAAACAGTGGCAGTTGTGCACTTTGTCGATTTTTTGGAACCCAGGACCTCCTCTTGGCACACTCGGATGGATGGTCCAGTTTATCTACTCCAGTACCCTTCAGGAATATCTGGACCGTTCATTACCGCATGCTATCTTCTTTACACTACACCATAGGTGGTGTGCAAAATCACTCTTAATTGTTACTAATGGAGAAGCTGCCTTCTTTTTGCAGTTTGTGGATGAGAAGGTTCAGTGGCTTCACATAGACATGGCTGGTCCAGTGTGGAATGAGAAGAAAAAGGGAGGCACTGGATTTGGGGTCTCAACTTTGGTGGAATGGGTTTTGAAGAACTCTTCTTCTTGATCATAGAGTAAAGTCCTATTGCATGATCACTCAATAAAGGTGCAGGTGGGGGATTGAGAGACTGAGACTTTGTTCTGTTTTTTCACAATACAAAAAGGGTTGAATGATATGTGCTGAGGTAAAACATTTGGTAGTTGTTTTGTTGGTTGCTTGAAATTATTTCTTTGATATATGCTGGGTAAGTGGGTCAGTGAAGTTGTGGATGTGTGATGTATGAGAGAGAGAGATGGGAAAAGGTGAGGTAGTTGTCATGCCTAATTATGTAGATGGATAAGCCTGATTAGCCCTTCACCATTTTAAGAATAAATCCACCCCCTCAATCTCCACCTTTTAGGAAACAATTAATACATTTTCTCTAATTTTTCTTGGATAAGCTAATAAATTATTTGCGGTTTAGCTATTATAAGATATAATAGCCATTATAAATGCCACAAGCAATCATAGGGTAGTAGATAAAGCATAAATAATGTCGACACACAAATCATCGTGACTTTGTGAGACCAGGTGCTACTCGTGAAAATGGTCCTCTCGTTTTCTCTACACAACTAGCCAAGAAATACCTGACCTTTTTCCCATCTCTCTCTCTCTCACACACATCTGTGGGAGATCTCACAGAGTAAAAGCTCCTCTCAAATTAAAGTTTACACAGTCCACAAATGCCATGTCTTGAAGCATCCAATGGATGGTTAAGATGAGCGGTAATTTTGTCCAAATATTCCTGCCTTTATCTTTTACAATGGTTTTTGCTTTATGTCCTAGACCTGGATTGAACAAAAATATGATTCTAAAATCTGGATTTTTAATACGTTCTGTTTGCACCTATTAAGTGTTGAGGTCACAGATTTGCTTGATTAAATATTTGTTAAGTTTGGGGCTATTTTGATAAGGTAAATGCGACTGGATTTTTTTATGATGCACTCAGTTCATGGTAAGCTCTCTCCCCCCCACCGCAATCATAAGCCTTAAAATTTATCCAGAGAAATCCGCATATGCTAACTCATTATTTTTGTTCTTTCCATAGGATTCCCTCAATTCCTTCTGTCCAGTCTCGTACCAAGTAAGTAAGAAACATTGTTTTATGTAAGTTCTACTTAAGTAAAAAGTTATAAGGTAGGCAGCTTAAATTGTAGAGCTAAAGGGCACCTCAAAATCTATCAGAAAAGGTTGTTTTGACATTAGAAAACCATCTAATATATAATTTAGAAGTCGAGGTATATGGATATATATATAAAAAAAATATTTCAAGTCCCAAAGATAATATATCTTGTAACATATTATCCGGATTGTCCATGTTCAAGATTTTGATGTGATTGATTTGAACTACTTTTGGAGTTTAAAACTTTCATAAGTACAAATAAAAATAGATTCTCAGACCATCCTAATAATTTTCGACATTAAAGACCCATGAAAAAGTTTAGAGGTGTGTTTTAATTGGATTGCTCAAGGTTGCAACCTAATGCAAATCACATGAACAAGTTTATATAAGGGTGAGGCTTTAAATAATCAAATTAATAAGGCGCACCTCAAAAATTTCACTAGAAGAGTTTGTTGCGATGCTCAAAAACTCTCAAATTGATCATTTTGACCTCAAGATGTATGGACATGAGAAAAAATAGACTTCAAATATTGGAAATAGTGCATCTTGTAATGCATTTTGGACCGTCAATTTTCAAGATTTTCAAGTGCTCATAAATCTGAGCAATCTACCCTATTTTTGAAGCTTTAAAATTTATAATAAGAGATGAAAATAAATTTTTAGACCATCACAAAGTTTTCCAATATAGTAACATCTTTCGACACTATTTGAAGGTGTGCCTTTACTTAATTGGTCACTCTAAATATGAACAGTTGACCGAGTAGCGCAGTGTGGATGGCGATGAGATACAATAATTTTAATGGTTACAACCAGTATCACCATGGATCAAACATGAAGGCATAGCTGTGCAACCCATTCTTTATCAGTTTCAAACATTTATAGACAACGCTGCTTATGTCATGGTGGAAATGGAGCTGTCATACACTATAATTTTTGTAAGGGGAAAAACTTCCTGAACTTCATTTTTTTCTTTCCATAAAGCTATTGTGTTGTGATTTTTAGTCCTTCCGGGTAAGGTAAGGTGCACCTCAAAACTATGAAGAAAATAGAGTTTTGGTACAGCAAAATCCTAATTATAAAATTTAAAGTTTTAGAAATAGTATTGATCAAGTATATTTATAAACACTTAAAAATCTTGAAAATAGACGGTCCAAATTATGTATTAAAAACTATTTTTAGGACTAAAAATCTATTTTTTTCGTTTCTATGAATCCTAAGATCATCAGCACGATCGATTTGAAGGATTTCCAGCCTAACAACTTTTTCTAGTGGGTTTTTAGCCTTCATTGTAGCATAGGAACAACTATCTCTCTAACTTTGACTGTTTTGTTTTTGGTTTTTGGTTTTTGTTTGAGCCTTGGGGAAACTACTGCCCATGAGAGAGAGCAGTTGTACTGTGGTTATGCTTTTAGATATGGCCCCACCAGCTATGCTCCAAAAACAGTGGCAATTGTGCACTTTGTCTAGTTTTGGAACCCAGGGCCTCCTCTTGGCACACTCGGATGGATGGTCCAGATTATCTACTAAAGTACGGATCGGGAATATCTGGACCATCCATTCACGTGTGTTATCTTCTTTACTCTACACCATAGGTGGTGTGCAAAAGCTCTCTTAATTGTTACTAATGGAGAAGCTGCCTACTTTTTCAGTTTGTGGATGAGAAGGTTCAGTGGCTTGACATAGATATGGTTGGTCCGGTGTGGAATGAGAAGAAAAAGGGAGGCACTGGATTTGGGGTCTCAACTTTGGTGGAATGGGTTTTGAAGAACTCATCTTCTTGATCAGAGAGAAAACTCCAATTGCATGATCACTCTAAGGTGGAGGTGGAGGTGGAGGATTGAGAGACTGAGCGTTTGTTCTGTTTTTGCACAATCAAGAAAGGGTTGTATATTATGTGCTGAGCTTACATTTGCTAGTTGTTTAGTTGGTTGCTTGAAATTGTTTCTTTTGATATGTGCTGGGTAAGTGAAGTTGTGTATGTGTCTGTATATGAGAGAGAGAGCGTTTTCTAATGGAATACACTTCACTTCATAATGGTAGAGAGAGAGATTCTTAATTGAATACAGTCTTCATCAAACCGGAGCGATCTAACCGCTAACCGTTCAGTTAGATTGGAACTGCCCATTAGTCGGTTCTGATTTTGAACGGTTTTGGTGACCAACCGATATTTAAAAATAATAATAAAAGAAACATATATAAATTCTCAATAATACGAAATTTAATTTGTAATGCATTTTTTAATATTCGTTACTATTTTGGTAAAGATTAAAAATTGTTTTGGTCATTAATACTCATTTTTATATTTTTTTATCTTTTTCAAAAAAATTTTAAAATACCACTAGACACGAATCGATTTATTAAAATCCATTTTTTTCATTAAGTTTCAATTTCATTTGAATATGTTTTATTGTAATCATTCCTTATATTTTTTTTTTTTTTTTCTTTTTTCAATAATTTTTTGACCGTTTGGAACTTGTACAGTTAGAACAGTTGAATCAATCGATTTACCGGTTAGACCGATTAAACCGCTTCCCGACCATGTCCTGTAAATCATTGCAATTCAAATTTGCCAACACTACACTCAATTCATGATGGATTCTATGAAATCATGTATGTTTTTCCTAGTTTTGTACGGTTTTATTGAGAGAGAGAGAGAGGGGAACATCAATGTATACACTTCGTCTTATGACGATTCTTACCCCCAGGGGGTAGAGAAAGTTTTCCCATCGTCTCACGATGATCAATAGAGAGATAGAGGGTCTTTTTTCTGAGGTGACTATTTTCTAGTTTGTGAGAGATTTCTATTGGTTGTTTTTTTTAAGGTAAAATATCTCCATAAGTCTATTTTAAATTTTTATTTTTTTTTTAACTTAAAATTTCAAAATTTATCTTTTAACTCTCAAAATAATTTTATTTATTTTTATTTCAACTTTTAATCTAAACAAATTTAAAAAGATATTTTTTTTTCTAGCCCTCATTTACTTCACGTTTTTCTCTCTCTAAACTGTTCTTCCTCTCTGTTTCTGTAACCCATTTCTTTCCAGCTTACAATGGTGGAATCTGGGAGATTGTAGAGAATGTGAAAATATAGAAACTTACAAGCTCTCTCTAAATTATTAATGCATAACCACCTCCACCTTTGCCACATTTGCCACTTTCCGAAGAACTACTGGAGAAGTCTGCCGCTTTCATACGTTCACAGACAAATTATTTTCTCATGGTTTCACAGGATATCACCCTTGGAAAGGACTCGAAGCTCTTTTTCAAGATCGCTGCTTATGTATGGCTAATCTCAGTCACAGGGAGCTGGCTGATTTCCTCACTCTAGGATACACAAGCCTCGTCTTGGTTCTCACTGTCCCAGCATTGTCCGAAAAGTATGAAGATCACATTGCTTCATATGCGGAGAAAGCATACACAGAATTGTTGAAATTCTATGTAAAACTAGATGAAGAGTGCTTCAGCAAGATCAGGAAATCGATTCATCCAAAGACGAAATCAGAATAATATCCTATATTTTTGTGATTTCACAAACATACAAGATTGGTTGGCTTCATGATGCAGAATCTTGATTGTATTTTTTGGGTGCTTTCTTTTTCATGTTTTGCGGAAGAATTTGAAGTTTCGATTGTTTTTTTAGTGAATAATGTATTTTTAAAATTTGTTTGGATAACAAACTTAATAATAAATAAATAAAATATGTTTAGGGGGGGTCGGGAGATGTAATAAAGTGAATTTTTATGCATTAAGATATGTTTTACAATTTTAAGTCAATAGAGAAATAAAAGTTGAAAATGGGTTTATGGAGATTTTTTTGTTTTTTTTTTAATGACCAGCATTTCATCCCACGATAGGAGAGGGGGCTTTTTTTAAAGAAAGAGTTTATATAAGGATACAATCTTATAATGAAGAACTACGGATGCACCTCAAAAATCCATTGGAAAAAGTAGTTTTAATGTTGAAAAACCCTTTCATTGATCATCTCGATGTGTATAACTATGAACAATAAAAATATTTTAAGTATAAAAAATAGTACATTTTATAACATATTGTCTACATTGTCTATTTTCAAGATTTTTATATATTTATGAATTTATTTGATTTTAACTATTTTTTAAATTTAAAATTTTGTAATTAAATATAAAAATAAATTTTAAGATAATCTTAAAAACATTTTACAACAAAATTATATACCATCATAAAATTTGAAGATGCACCCTATCTCTACAACTACGGATGCATCTTAATGCCAATTGTATATATATATATATATATTTTTTGTTAATTAGTAGCACGTGGTCTCACGATTTTTGTCGAATTATTTATGCAGAGAGAGAGAGCGAGGGGGGAAAAAAGTGAGGTAATTGTCATGGCTAATTATGCATTTGCCCTTCATCATTTCAAGAATAAACCCACCCCCTCAATCAACAATCATGTCAACCTTCTTCTGACAAACAATTAATACATTTTCGTTAATTTTTCTTAGATAACGTAATAAATTATTTTCTATTTAGCTATATAATAGCCATTATAGATGCCACAAGAATAAGAGGGTAATAAATAAAGTCTAGTTTTCGAACTCGGGCGAGTCACTTGGCCTCGCCCCAATGTTGAGGCCGACAGGCCCCAAGTCCATGGTACACTAGCTACTGGTCCATTGATTGAATGCGAATCACCGAAAAAACAGAAGACTCCGACCCAAAAAATATGAAACTCGCTCAATTTTGCGCCATTGGCAGATAAAACTCGTTTTCATAATAGGAAATTTTTGTAAACTGAAAATGTGAAATTTGCAAGTGATTTTGATCACATTTTGAGATCTTTTCTTGTTTTTAAGAGAAATATTATCTTTATAATAAGATTTGAGTTTATCAGAACCCAAATCGAACAACAATTTATCGCAAAATTATTGGGTTTTTAGGATCCTTCATTCATCCAAAAAAAAAAAAGGCATCTCTTCTGTTCTCTCTTGTTTATCCACAAAATTGATTGATTATGGGTTCTTTTTCAATTTATTAAAGTTATCTACAAAAGCCCTTTGCTGATTCACGTGTTTATCAAGTTTAATCACCTTAAATTTATGGTTTGAGGGTTATTCGCGATTTTTCTTTTTTTTTTGTCAAACTTCATTGTTCTTTATTTCTACACTCAATCAAAAGATTTTTGGCTTGTTTTGAAGCTTTTGAAATAAGCTTCAAGTGCCCTATACAAATAAGTGGTTTTCTTTTGCCAATATCGACTGCTTCCGTGCATCAAAGAGAATAACATCGTTACTCTATGAAAAAATCATCATTTCTATTATTTCTCTCTAATTACTCCACAATTTTATTTATTTTACGATTTTTAGTTTATTTTGAAGCTTTTGAAAAATAAATATAATTGTGCAAATTCTTGCAGCATAGATTATTACAACTGTGTAAAATATCTCTAATTTATCAACAATAATGCTCTGATTATTACAACTGTGTAAAATATCTCTAATTTATCAACAATAATGCTATGATTGTTATTATTTTAATAAGCTAAATTATTAAAATTTAGTCATATTTAATTAATTCAAAAAATAAATATCACTTTTGCTAAAGTGCACATGCATTTTTATCACTTTTGGGGTTTTTAGAATTCACTAGATGTAAGAATTTTTGTTAAAAAAAGTTAAGATAAAAGGAGTTTAAAAAAAAAATTGTAGCCCCCCAATTGAACTCAAGAATTCTTATATACTCACTAGACATAAGATTTCTTTTTAAAGAGAGTTATGGAAAAAAGAGCTCCAAAATAAATCCAAGCCATTAATAAATATAGAGTTAGAAAATATATTTTTTAAGAGAGTTATGAAAAAAAAAACTCTAAAATATAAAAATTAAGTTAAAACAGGAAAAGTTTATATAAGGTTGCAACCTTAAAATGTAGAATTACATGTGCACCTCAAAAATCTATCGGAAAGGTTTTTTTAATGTCTATTTGATCATCTCGACATCGAGATGTATGAATATAAAAAGAAAAAGTTTTTGAGTCTAAAAATTGGTGCATCTTGCAACACATTATCTAGATCGTCCATTTTCAAGATTTTCATATGTTTATAGATCTCCTTGATTTTAACCATTTTTGGATTTTAAAATTTTCTAATTAGATATGAAAATAGATTTTAAGATAATCCTAAAAAAAATTTACAACAAAATTACATGTTATGATACAATTTGGAGGTGCGCCTTAATTGGATTGTTTAAGGCTGCAAACTTATAGAAACCGCACCCAAACATAAATTCAAGCCATTAAGAAATATAGAATAAAAAAAATATTTTTTAAGAGAGTTACGGGGAAAAAAACTCCAAAATAAATCCGTCCATTAAGAAATATAGAGTAAAAACTATATATTTTTTAAGCGAGTTATGGGAAAAAAAACTCCAAAATAAATTCATGCACCGAGAAAAATAGAAATGGAACTCACGACCCATCTGGGGGTATAGACCACGGGTACATGACTTGCGCGAGCATACAACCACTACACCAACGGGGGATACATGACTTCCGCGGCCATACCACCAGTGCACCAATGGACGTGTTTTGAATAGAAGCTGCTCCTTATTATATATAAATTTTTTGTTTTACTTGATTTTTTGTTTTAAAAGAAAAGAGTTTGACCCAGCTGTTTCAGCCAAGGCCGAGTACTTTGATCGAGTCAATATTTTGAACCTTGAGATAAATAAAGCATAAATAATTCGACACAAATCATCACCAAGGTACTAGTAGCCAAGGCCGAGTACTTTGATCGAGTCAATATTTTGAACCTTGAGATAAATAAAGCATAAATAATTCGACACAAATCATCACCAGGGTACTAGTCATTAAAAGAGTCCTCTCTCTCTCACACACAGCTGTGGGAGATCTCAAAGAGTAAATACTCCTCTCAAATTAAAGTTTACAGAGCCCAAATGCCATGTCTTGAAGCATCCGATAGATCGCTGACATGAGCTGTAATTTTGTCCAAGTATTTATGCCTATATCTTTTAGAATGGTTTCTGCTTTATATCATTGACGTGGATTGAACAAAAATATGATTCTAAAATCTTGATTTGCTTAATACATTGTGTTTGCAGTGCACCTATGAAGTGTTGTGGACATAGATTTGCTTGATTAAATTTTGGTTAGTTCTAGGGTCTATTTTGATGAGGTAAATGAATCAATGGATTTTTTTTTTTTTTTTTTATGTTGCACTCAGTTCAAGTTAAGCTCTCTTCTACCTTCTCCCTCCTTCATCCTGTCTGTACTGTACTGTATGTCATGTCATTTAGGCCTTGCTTAGTGGCCAAGGGTTTGTCTTAAATAGACACAAACAAGCTAATTTAACTTTTTTTTAAGTCCCTTGGACTTCAACTTAGTGGTAGACATGTCAGTTTTCAGCGAGAAAACTTCTATAAGGTTGATAGCTTAAATTAACGTGCACCTGAAAAATCCATCGAAAAAAGTTGTTTTGACTGGTGTTTGTTAACAACGGATCAGCCGTGGGTACTGGCCTGATGCTATTAGTCCAATTGATTCCGACTATATTAACCAATTAGTGTCCTGATTTCTTTTGAAAAGTGTAATTTTGGTAAATAAAATAAAATCCAAAAAAAAAAAATTCCTTAAAAAATTGTAAAAAATGTTTAAAATTTATATGTATTTTTTTTTATATTGTCACATAAAAAAGTAAAATAAATAAATAAATACTATATGCATAATTGGGTTTCGGAAAAAATGATTTGGCACTTGAAGCAATACTTTTTCAGTGATCAATATATAATAATTATATATTAATATTATATATGATATATAATCAATATATACTATATAATATAAATTATGTTAATTAAATAAATCTAAATATAATATATAATATAATATTATAAAATTATATAATATAAAATTACATGTTTGTTTTTTTTGGGCATTTTGGAATTCAATTGAAAATGGGTGTGGTTTGTATTAGGTTGCAACCTTAAACAATCCAATTAAAAATGTGCACTTCCAAATTTTATTATAACATGTAATTTTGTTGTAAAAAATTCTTAAGATTATCTGAAAATCTATTTTCATTTCTAATTATAAAATTTTAAACTAAAAAAATGGTTAAAATCAAATAGATATATATATATATATATATAAGTATATGAAAATCTTGCAATGGACAGTCTAGATAATGTGTTGCAAGATGTATTATTTCTAGGACTAAAAATCTTCTTTTTTTTTTCATATTCATACATCTCGATGTCGAGATGATCAATTGGAGGGTTTTCAACATTAAAATAACCTTTATCGATATATTTTTTAGGTGCATATGTAATTCTACATTTTAAGCTTGCAACCTTATATAAACTTTTTCCTTACTTAAATCGTTACTCTTAATATGAACATTAGCACAGTGTGGATGGCGATGGTTACAACCAGCATCACCATGGATCAAACATGAAGGCATAGCTGTGCAACCCATTCTTAATCAATTTCAAATCAGTGATAGACAACGTTGCTTATGTCATGTTGGAAATGGAGAGAGTGAAAAACCTCCTCAACTCAAACATTTTTTTTTTCCCCATAAAGCTATCGCATTGTCTTTCCTCAAAATCATTGCCATTGACCCGGCCCGGGACCTTGCCAGCCTAGCTGAAGCCCGGCCCCGATCCGTGACCCAATAGGCTCAAAGAAAAAAATAAATTAAAAAAAACAAACAAAATAAGAAGAACATAAGGGTGGCCCTATTGTGGCCATGTCCGTGGACCGCATTTTATGGCCCAGCCTAGTTGTTCAGTGTTGGGACTAGCATGGTTGGTTGAGCTGCCTAGCCTATTGCTAACGCTAAACATCAATCCTACTCTCCTTGAGAAGTCAACAAACCTTGATAATTAACCAAGGTTCCGGTTCGGAATAGAAAAGAGTGGAGTGGGTTCGGACTAGTCAACAAATCTTGATCATAGAGGTACAACTGTTGCCATTGCAGGTGATGTAGGCCCTATCTGTTACTATATATATATATATATACTTTTTGCATAATTGGGAAAGAATATTGACCCCTGCTCCCTCCTTTTTTTTTTTTTTTTATTTATTTATTTATTTATTTATTTATTTTATTTTTTATTTTAATAGTTAGGTTTTCAAAGCTGTTAATGAGATTGAAGAGCACGAAATGTGACTAAGGTGGGGTGCTACCACCACAAACCCAATTTCCCACCTCATGCAATGACGACAGGTATGCTACCACCACGACCCAGCCCCTCTCTTTATATATTTTCTTAAATATTAAAAATTGAATATGAATCTTTTTTACTTAATATTGGAATACCGTGTCCTCTTAAACAAGTTATGTTTAGGTTATATTACTCCTGGCAAAAAGTTATGCCCGACTTTGTTTTAAAGAATGGTTAAATTTCAACCCAACGGGCTGAACCGTATTTCTACATATATGGTCCAAAAGTATAAAGCACCCATTTTAAAGATGGATGCAAATATATGGTTATCTAAAAACAATTGAAACTATTTGTTCAAATATTTTCTTAATAGAATTATTATTTTTAATTTTTAATTTTTATTTTATTTTTTTATTCATGATCTCCAGGTTAGAGAGTACATATACTTAAAAATTAAATAAAAAAATCCGTCTCAAAAACAGATTTATCACAAGGCCCATATTTCTACGGGCTTGGCCCGCATGCTAACCACGTCCAAAGTAAAATTTCATTGAAAGAGATAAAAAAAGAAGAAGGGATTGAAGTATGTGTGAAACAAAATTTCAAGCGAACAGATATTATTGTCCTTGAGGAGTCAAATGCTATGCTTATCATATCCAACATCTCTCTCTCTCTCTTTGAAAAACATAGTGATAATGAGAGATGTTATTAAAAAGCGTCTCTATCACACAATACTGTTTTGTCAATGGAATGTTGAAATTTAAACCTAGCTCAGCTCAAATGAGTCTCCACAATCAAATTTTTTAGGTTGAAAATCAAGCGTCTCTCTCTCTCTCTCTCTCAAGAGTCTAAAAATCGAATTCCTCTCAAGCCATAAGATTATAAACTCCCGTCTGTACGGTTAAAACTTTAAAGTACTTTTTAGGACCCTAAATTTAGGGGGGATAACTTAACGTAGACACCAACCTCAAAAAAATAAAACGCTCAAACTTCCTAATTTAAATATATCTCGTTTCTATGCGGCCAAGCCCGCATATGTAGAAGTGCGGACCTCTCAATAAATCTATTTTTGAGATGGTTTTTGAGACTTAATTTTTAAGGAGGAGATCATGAATATGAAAAGATAAATAAATTTTAAAAACTAGAAATAATAATTTTAGTAAAAAAATATATATTTGGACAATTAGTTTCCATTGTTTTTAGACGGAACACCTACTTGTGTCTATCTTTAATATGGATGCTTACACTTTATGGATAGCATATTTAGAAATGCGGTCCAGCCAGCATGAAACAATTTTCCATTTTAAATAGTGAATATCCACCTTTAGGACAATCATGTTAAGTTTTAAATCAAGGACATGGTTTTTATGGGTCCACGGACTCACATGTAGAAATGTGTGCCTGTAATAATTTATTTTAAAATATAATTTGATCCTAAATTTTAGGGGATATGTAATTTTTAACATGGATATTTTATCTATAAATAAAATAAAATTTTAAAACTATAAATAATATTTTTTGGAAAAAATATTTGAACCGTTGATTTTACTCTTTCTTTTTATGACTATTATTTACAGGACCCGATTTTGGGGGACTATGTAAATCTCCAAGTCCGCATGGTAATAGGTGCGGGGTTGGACACACCAAACAATTTTTCTTAAATCTAGGTAATATATATAATGAGACCGTTTATTTTTATACAAAAGATCTAAATCATTATTGACTGTTAAATCGGGTGGTTGATGATGTGTCATTCTTTGAGCACAAATTCCAAAACAAAAATGATATGACACACCTTCATCTGTTGGATTTTACATTTAATGGTTAAAAGTCTTTATAATCTCATTGTACAAAAAATAAATGGTCTCATGATATTCAATCCCTTAAATCTAAGATTCAATTTTGTTTTTCGAAACTCAATATGCGATTTTAATTTTTATGTAAAAACACTGGCCAAAATCTGAAAATTTTAAAAAAAGGTTGTTTACAAAGAGGGAGAATGATTTCATGCAAGGGTTGTATAGTAGTATAATGCAACCATCTTCAGAAAACCATGTTAGAGACATTTGTTTGACATAAATTTTTAAATGTATATTGTTTTCATTATGAAAGAACAATCACAAAAAAAAGAAATTTTTTTAAAAATGTTCTAGAAAGTTTTCATTCTAGCCCAATTAATATAAGCCGTCAATCTTATTGAAATGGTTAGATATAGGCATCAGAAGGATTTTTTTATTCCCAAAATTTTTTTATAGTGTTATCATCATTAAATTGATAATGCTAAAAAAGAAAAAAATGATTTTGAATTTGTTAGGGCCTAGATCTTGAAATTCACCAAATGGATTGTTGAGATTCATTGTTGGATGTGTACTAATTTTGACCATATCTAAAGTGCAAATTGCATTTTTTTTCTTCGTAAGATTGATTATGAGGATGAAGAGAATGTGTGTGCAAAATTTGGGGTCATACAAATGCCAAAAATATGGTTTTCTAGATGTGTGGTTGCATTATACTACTATACAACCGTTGCATTAGATCATTTCCCTACAAAAATTCTATTTATCTTTTGTACATAAATGTTACAATCATTCTCACTCATTAGATATCAAATTGGATTCCCGTAGTCCAACTTTTTTTTTTTTTGAACTTTGCATCTATTCAATAACATTCTTACAACTGTCAATTTTGAAATTTAAGGGACAAAAATTCACTCAAGTGGCTCTTTTACAATTTATACAAGGGATCAAATATACAAGCCAAAATACATTCTACTCCCCACAACAGTGAATATCCATTTACTCTCTCTACACCATATTTTAAAACCCCAATTATAATCTTTTTAGTCAGATTAGCCTCAATAAAAAATTTCCTAATTTTACCTTCTATACACTTGAAAAAATAATGTCTCTAGATTGAATATAGACCGTCGAATTTTTAGATGGTAAGATCTAAGTATTTGAAAACTCAAATTTTAATTTTTTCAAAATAATCTAGTGATTCTTAAACGGCTTTCAAAATTTCAAATCGAAAGAATTTTTGGATGGTAAGATCTACGTATTTGAAAACTTAAATTTTAATTCTTTTAAAAAATAATCTAGTAATTCTTAAATGGCTTTCAAATTTTCAAATCGAAAAAATCCTCACAAAGTACTTTGAAAGTAAAATATGTTCCCAACTGAGGGTGTACTTTCTATAAGGTCCTTAAACAATCCAATTAAGGCGCAATTTCAAATTGTATCATAACATGCCATTTTGATGGAAAAAATTCTTAGGATTATCTGAAAATCTATTTTCATATCTAATTATAAAATTTTAAACTAAAAAATGGCTAAAATCAAGTAGATCTATAAACATATAAAAATATTGAAAGTAAACGGTTTAGATAATAAGTTGTAAAATAAACTATTTCAATTATTTTTTCATATCCATACATTACGAATGGGAAGATGATCAATTAAAAAGTTTTTCAACATTAAAAAAAAAGCTTTTTTTTTCGATGGATTTTTGAGGTGCGTCCTTGGTCCTACATTTGAAAGTTGCGACTCATGTAAACTTTTTCCCCCAACGGAATATGTTAGACGTGCACAATGGCCAAGGTGATATGATCTTTGCCACAATTCGCTCCTACTCCGAGGGTCACGCACATCGAAGTCTCTGTCTAGGACGCGGTTGGCATGCGAGCCAAGCCCGTACATGTAGAAATGCGGCGCTTTCGAAAAATCTATGTTTGAGATGGATTGCTTTGCACTTCTAGACCGCATGTGTAGCACTGCGGTCCAGCTCGCATGAAAGAATTTTCCCTCTCTCTCTCTAAACAAGAGGCACTTTGAATATAAGCTCAAAGTCTCTCTCTCTCTACTTACAGGAGCTGTCCCCAGATAGCATCTGCTTCACCATAGCAGCCAAAGCTGCTTTTCTTTTCAGGAACTTCTACTTTCCAACTGTATTTACTATCAGATCTCACCTAACCAAAACCCAATACCAGATATGGACCCAATACCAGATATGGGTTTTCTCTTTCTATGTAGGCCATATAGATAGAGATAAAGAGAGAGAGAGAGAGAGAGAGAGAGAGAGAGAGAGAGAGGTTTTGCTGAGAAAATGAGTGTTTCTCTCACTGTTATGACCTTCAATCTCCTTGACGACCAGGAGCCAGACAGCCCCAATTCATGGCAGAATCGCAGGGATATCTGTATCAGTGTTATTACCAGCTACTCCCCTATGATCCTTTGTACCCAACAAGGTACTTCTTTCTCTCTGGTTCTTCTTGTTTGGATATCATGTGTAAATGTTTATGGGTGTGGGGTTTTGCGGCATTCAGGTCTAAAACCACAGTTGGAGTTTCTGCAACAGTGTTTGCCAGGTATTTGACTTGAATAGATGGTGTTGAGTTTAAATTGGATTTGAGCTATTTGGGTTACTTTATAATTTGTCATGAAAACCATGTTTACAACCGAGGCTTTTCCTTTTTACCCTGTTTTGACGAAACGATGTTGGGTTTAAATTGGATTGAGTTAATGAGGTTGCTACTAATGTACTTTATCATGAAAACCCATGCCCACAAGTCATAAATCAAACTTTCTTTTTCTTGATCTGTAAATTTGAGGGAACTGCTTTCTGTAATAGATTGAATGTCTCTTGGGAAAAGTTTATATAGAGCCGAGGCTCTAAACAATCAAATTTGAGCCTAACTAAAAAATTTCACTAGAAGAGGTTGTTTTGATGCCCAAATATTTATGTTTCCATATCTTAGATATAGGTATCCCCTGTGTTTTGCTCAAACGTACTCTGAGAATCGTACTTTGAGAATTCTTATCTTGAGTTCTTTTCAGCTTTAGTGGATTAATTAATCTTCTTGAATCTCGATGATGCAAAATCACCCCAAAAGCAGGAGATTGTAAGTCTTCTTTGTCAATAAAAAGAAGGATCTGATCATGCATCTCCATAAAATTATGTACATTTTAATTATTCTAAAATGTTCTAAATCATACACCGTGAGCATATCATGTCAAAATAATGTGTGGCTTGAAAAGGATCCCCTTGAGATATGATCGAACATCTAAAGCACTTAGAAACTTAATGAATGGCTGCATTGTGTTGATAGAACCATTTTGGAAATGAAAAGGCTTGAGACACTAGTATATTTGACTAAAAATAGTTGGCAAATATCATCTACTTCTCTGATTAGAAAGTCTTCTACCAATCAAGTCTATCTTCACGCTCCCATAATCCCCATTAGTTGCCGGGGTAGGAGTGGAAACACGAGTGGGCATATGAAGCTAACTGCTGTTGACTATGAGTTGCTTTATAGTGATATATGTCACCCCTCAGTGAGCAGGAGGGATGCCATTTAAGGAGGCTATCGCTTCTAAAGTTTGCAGAGAAATATGTCTAAAGAACATTGCACCATTTGGTGTTGGAGACTAAGAGATATCCACCAATGATCTATTCCTAATATCTCACCATACTTTGCAGTAATTTGTAAGCATCATAGATATGCAGTATCATCGTGATCCAAAAAATATGATTATCACCTATTTTGCAGAAAATGGTTTGTTATCTTTGAAAACAATCCTGAGTCCAAATATTCTCCTAGAACATATAGCAAATTAGCAATTATTGTGCTGTTGCATTTCTTTGATAAAAATCTGTCTTACTGATAAAACATGCGACCCATGGTGGTGCGAGACAAGAACCTTTCTGAAATAGAAATTGCATGACCTTGTTTCTAACGAAAAAAAAAAAAAAAAAGCAAAGAAGAAGCAAGGGATTATCTGGCTTGATGGGCTTTCATTAATAGTTATGCTTCTCATTGGAAGTTTTGTCCATGTTTTACATTGAACCTTTGGACTTGTAGATAAAGGAGATAGCATTGTGCTTGAGATAATAATATATTGGTTCGTGGAGCATTTGCCTTCTAATTGGAAAGCGATAAAGTTGCTGGGTACTTCCTCAATTTAATGTTGTAAATGTACTGTAAGCTTAGAGGATGATGGCCAATGATGACCTCTAGATCCTATATGCATGGTAAAATGTTTCAATCTTGAAAACCTTCTGTGAGGTGGCCATGGATGACTACTTTGACTATCGTTTTTAGATAAACAACTGTGTTTACCGCCAACATGATATGAAATATGATAGAATGCTGTGAAGTAATTCTGACAGTGGTCTCTCTCTTTTCCTTTTCATTTATAATAGCTTTATAATCATTCTCTTGTCTTTTGATCTTTATATTAGAAAACCAAACCCAAAAAGGAAATAAAATAAAGTAAAATAAAATAAGAAGAAGAAGAAGAAGATGAAGAAGAAGAAACTCAAGCTAGGTACCATTCTTCCTTTTCTTTTCTATTCTTTTTCCTTTGGGAGTGTGGTGTTTTATAATGTTAAGTGATTTTTCTCTTGTGGGTATTTTGTCGTTGAAGTGTTAAACATTTTCCTATCTTCTGGTCATTCTGTCTTTCCTGGTATAATCTTTGACTGTCTGTACCCAAGTTCATATGTAACCATGCATATTCTTGCTGAAAATTAAATTGTATCTCAGGTTATGAGCAATTTGGGATCTCTAGAAAAGGTTCACAGGATGTTACAGATGAGCACTGCTCAATTTTCTATGATAAAGAGAAGGTATTGTGCTAGCGATTTACCTCCCGATATTATGTTCAGGACCTCATTAAATAAAGAAAATTAAACTATAGTAGAATGGACTATGGAAAAACCTTACTCCATTGGATCACACTGTCCAATGAAATGATGGCAGTGATGGAGAGAGTAGGATGCACTGTTGGGGTCATACTCTGTTCTGGGGTCTCACTTTCTCTCCATCACAGTCTATCATTTCACGGATAGTGATGGCCTAACTGTGAATTCCCCATAGTCAATTGAATTATTTTACCTTCCCTTTCGTTTAAGACCTAATCAGGTTTTTGATCAACCAAATATATTTTCTTCGAACTTCATCTAAGTTGTTTGTTTATCCAATTGAAGGTGGAATTTTTAGAAGGTGGAACCTTTTGGTTGTCTGAGTCACCTTCTGTTCCAGGAAGCATGTCATGGGGATCTGAAGTTCCATGCATTGCGACATGGGCGATATCCTTTTCCATTTTAATATGTTTGTGAAGCTTACCTTCTTTGCTGTTAATTCTTTTTGCTTGGTATTTTTTTATATGCATGAATTTTAAACTCCAATATCTTCATTTGGGTCTGATGCTCTGACCAGTACTTAAGTTATGGCCTTTGAGATTATATCATATTTGATGTGTAAGGATCAAATATAAGGTTATATCATGTGCCAATCAGACAAAAAAATAAAAAAGATGAGATTGTATCGTACTCGATATGTGATTTTGTATGGAAAATACAGTATGTATAGCTGCTTTTCTTGACATAATTTTTACACGTTTCAACTCAAGAGAGTTGAGCCACCTGGGTTCAGCTTTCAGATTGTGAACTCGAACATGGATGAATTCAGTGCTCGTGCTCGTAGGCGAAGTGCTTTGCTTACGTGGCAGCATATAGCATCCCTTCCACCTAACTTGCCAGTCGTGTATTGTGGAGTATTCAACACTCAAAAGGAATCAACAACAGGCCGATTTCTCCTTGGAAGGTCAAGGTATGCTTAAAATGCTAGTCTTAATAGGTCTCAAAACACATGTACACATGGAGATTTGTTTCTCTCTTTTTGTAGATGCAGGGATTGATTTTTTCCTAATTTGACTATCATTTGCCTGATACTTTTAAAGCTTGTGTGTTGTTATTGTACCTACCTGATGCATATAATGCAATGTTGACATCAAGATCATTCATGAAAATTACAACCTGTAGATGATAAATTTTGTTAAAACTCCTTAGAGGTTTAAAATTGCGAATACTGTATAGCATGTATGAACTGTAGCACGTGTGTGAGAATAGGTTTCGTATTCGCTTGACGAGATGGGAGGAGGTCTGTATCCTAAAGTAGAATGGGAATTGAGGTTTGGGTAGTACCGTAGTAATAATGGAGTTTGTGGGGTGGGACAAAAGATGATAGAAAAATCTAAATATCCAGATGTTATGCATTTTGCTTCACCTTAACTAATTTGTTCTCTTTCTTCTGGGTAAGTTTAGCTACTTCTGATATTGTTTCAACTCCCCGTCCTTTCTGGTTAACAGAGAAATAGTAAGAAATCATAATTTTGTTATAATAATAATAATAATAATAAAAAAAATCATAATGACTGCACCGAGGAGTATCATTATCTTATAATCATAATACCCACTAATGGTATTGTGCTTATTATATGGTGTAGGCCTAGAATTTCCCCTCTTTTTTTACTTTTATTGATGTAATCAGAATGATGATGATATCATACTTTACAGTCAACAATTCTTAAAAAAAAGGCGATGATGGCGATGATAACATTAACACCTGTTAAGCAATTTCATCTCATCAACCATCATTTGTTGAGGAAAAGTTAAAAGAGTCTCAGAGTTCTTTTTAGGAAATAGTGGATATGTATCATGTCTAGGATTTTTTTTTCATGTCTTTAGTTTTATCTTATTTTATTTGTTAATCACGTCTAGAATTCATTGTTATGGTGTTTGACATTGTTGTGTGGTTCTCTTCGCTTGTGGCAATTCTCACAGAGAGCATGGAGTTGTAGGTGACATGAGGGATGCTTGGCCCAGCGCTCGAACAAGGAAAAACGTATCACTTATACGCACCTATCATGGTTTTAAAGGTACATTTCACCCTTTAGTTCTAAAATTGCCAATTTGGGTTCAGCTCTCTCCTCCTCAAAGAGAGAGAGAGAAAGAGAGAGAGAGAGGCTTAACAATCTGGACATAACTCTGGTTTTGGAGATATTTGACTCCAGGTGATAAACAGGGAGCTCTCGAACTAATAAAGTTGATACTTCGGGCCCTTTGTCTTTGCTGGGATCGCCAAACCCAGGATTTGCATATTGATTGGATCCTTTATAGAGGCCGTTCTTTGTGTCCTGCATCTTGTGAAGTCATAAATGACAACATTGATGGACTTTATCCATCTTCTCACTATCCTCTATTTGCAGAGTTCATGCTACCCCGTACGGTGAGACTGATCGAAGAATCCGTGTAAATGATGATCCATACCTACTGGGAGTTTGTATTTCTAATGCTGTTTTTCATCGAACTGAGATTTTTTTGTTGTATTGATGTTGTATCTTTTTTAAATTAATCTTTTGGAACATGGTTCCTGATCCTTTTTGGTGGACGAAACCAGAGATTGAGCACTTGCTAGACTCCTTTCTTCCATGAAAATGCTTTATATTGCTAGACTCATTTTCAAGTTGAAATGACTTCATTATGATTTTAAGAGTTGAACCCAACTTGAATCACAAACACAGTAAGAACATCATTGCTATGTTTTTTCTATTTAAAGTTGATGATAGCATACATCATTCAGGTCTGATGCATGTAGTTACTAGTTATTATCATTGTTGCTGACATCTTATTCTGATAAAGAAGTTTCCCATGTTTAGAATTTAAGGATTGTACAACTGGTTTCTACTGCAAACATTCCTTAGAAGGGTGTGTATGTGCATGTGCGCATACACAAGCAGAGAGAGAGAGAGAGAGGCTTTGGATCCATGAAACCAGCTGCCCACAAAGCTACGTGTTTAAATGTGCAATGATTCATACTCCAAAAAAACAATCAAAATCTCTTGAAGAGCATACAATTTCCTTGAGGTTGGTGACCATCAAGCTCCCTGCAATGGCTCAACTGAGACAGCGTAAGGAGAATCCCAATCTGCATCAAAGATTTCTTGCAGTTGTGAAACAATGGCTTCATTATATGTCCCAAAGCTCACACCGGCTGTCGTATAAAAGTAATCCCATACAAGGTTGTTTGTTCCAATATGGGCCCGCACATCACTCACTGCATATTTGCCATGGTTAACCCTGGTATAACCAGGGTAAATATTCCCTGTTCTATTGCCCTCTCTAATGGCTGGTCCAGTCGAATTGAAACCAGGTACCTTGTAATATTTGATCTCAACCTTGCCACCACATTTGTTATATTTCGAAGATGAACAGAGTATGTTGGAATAAAGGAGGGACTTGAGATATTGATCTGTGTTTTCTATGAAGTGTCCCCAATATGCCACTAGAATCTTCACGGTTGCTTGCTTGGAGAAAACCACCTGGTTTTGGGAACATTAGTAAGTGAACTTCAGAGGAGTTTTCTCCTGGTTTTGCGGACATTAGAAGTGAGTTTGAGATTTCATGGTGATAATGTAGAATGATGAAATGATATGGTTACCTCTGATATTGCAGATGAGAGTGAAGACCAATAGATAGTTTGATCTACATATTGAGACTGGCTGAGCCAATCCATGGTATTCATCCTAACGGTTCCTCCAAAATTAACGGACTTGATTGTATCTATCCATGCTTGTTCATCTGTCTGAAACTTGCCAAATGAGAGCTGCAGCGTAAACCATAAAGTCATGGATCAAGTGAGTAAATGTGTGAAATTGCATTTCCATACGATATTAAAAAAATACAGTTGAATAATAAACTCATACATAAACACCCGTAACAAAACCAAATAGAATAAAAAAAAGACCAGCCAACTAGATGTCATGTAGAACAATGATATTAGTGACTAAGCTAGTTATAGTTTTTTATAAAAGAAAAGAAAAAAAGAATCTCATGCATACCTCGGGAGGAGAAAAAGAAAGATAGCTGAGGCTCTCCTTTGATGTGCTTTTATTGTGCCCTGGTGTATCAATACGTATTTTGAACATAAAAGGGTCTGATATTACAGGGTAACCCATCACATTAGGAGTCTCAATATATGTAGGAAGAGGGGACCTGCATTTGACATTAAGTACAAACAATCTCAAAGAAATAGAACTGTTGACCAAAAAAACAGAAAAAATAAAATAAAATAAAGAATATCATAGAGTACCGAAGATACATATATGTGTCAAATCCTTCAAACCTAGCATTTATCACTGAAGAAGAAAATATTCCAGCATTATTGCTGAGGACAGAAAATTCTTTTAGCAGAGAAAAGGAACCATGGAACAGAGAAAAGGAACCACAGAACAGATGGAACTTGATGATTTAACTAGGAATCCCGAAGATATTGGTTCATCATAAAAGAAGTGAACTATTGGAAAGAGAATCGCACTAAACCTATATAAATAGTGGAAATGAACACAATAGTGGATGTGCGTAGGAATAGAGGAATGTTTTACCACCTATTACTACTGCCACATATAGTGTTGGCGAAAGCCAAATAATTTTGTGCTTCTGAAACTCAAATATAACTGTTGCAGAAGCCATAAGATCATGCATAGTTGTATAACTTGGAATGAATTGGATGCATGGATCTTTAACCTAAATAGACCGTGAGTTACAGGACTAGTGTTAGAATGACAAAATCATGAATTTTTGCTTTTAACAATGATGTAAGAGATAAAAGTACTGCCAAACAAATGCCAAAGGAGATCAAGTAAGCATTGACATGGGGTCAATAATATCGGTGATTAAAAGAATAAGACAGACTGAAACAATACTCATTTGTCACAGTTGACAAAAACTTGTTAGGATAACATAGATTTGGTGTCCGATTGGATTCACAATTATAAATTAGTCGTGCACTTCTTTTGGAACAAAAGGATCCACATCGTAGTCATAGGGTGTTATCCTCAAATAATCAAAACTTGCTACTCTTTTTTCATCACGAAACTGAATTTCGCTAGAAACGAAAGATCATGATTCACATGATTCACAAATAACCTGAGAGAAAAGAAAAGGTCATCACATATTTCCTTATTCATTTAAATAGAGGCTCTGACCATGGGTGAAAATTTTGGTCAATGAATGCTTTTCAATTCTTTACATATGCAGATACGCTCACCTTTATATGCTATGAAAATTGCTACAAGATCAGATCAAGTTTGAAGGTACAGTTTCAATTTTCAAAATGAAGTTCCTGATAGTTTTAATCATCATCTAGTTGAAGATAATCTACTGCTCATTCACATTCACCTCACCTCAGCTTCAAAGTAAAAACAAATAATTAGCCATGGGAAGTAATTTTTAATAAAACAAATGCATTTTTCTGAAGTAATCTCCAACATCTTCTTGGCGTATATAATAGAAGCACACTTAGCAGGATATTTCAGAACTTTTGAAGAAAAATTTAACCAGAATGTCTAGTACCTATACATACCCACTAAATTTGATACCAGCAGTGATATATATCCTGAAAAATCACTACTATAAGACACAACAACCATGTCTATGTAGCACACAAAATGTATAACAAGGTTCTAAAGATCAATCAAGAGTAGTGTAGTACAGGAATGGGCTCAAGGCTAGGTACTCCGGGTGGTGGGGCTCCACAGCATGACATCTTAAGTTCCATTGGCCCCTTCCCCATTGTACTCGTACCCTCCCCCCCCCTCCAGCGGTATGCTGGGCACCCCCAACCGAAAAAAACAAAATTAAAAAATAATAAACTAATCATCAAATATTCAACACATCTTGCTGACACATACGAGAAACATACATCAACATACATCTTGAAAACATGAGCCATAAATCACATACCTGCATCTCTCCTTCAGAGCAACGAAATGAGACCAGCAAGGAACTTTTCTACGAGATTGCCACTCACTATCCCAAACTGTTCTAGTGTATAGTGAAGAATTCAGAGAAGCAAGTTTCAACAAGTTGTTGACGTATGTATCCACCTTTGAAGCTACATTAGGGCAATCCACAAGATATATTCCAACCTCTTTAACCTAGAAAGCAATTCAATACTGAGATTACATGATTATTTTGGAGGGGTAACCTTATTTTTATAACAATCTTCCAATACATTTTCAAATCATCCAAAGATCACCAGTTTTCAAATCAAACAATCTTCTAACTAGTTCAATGCCAAACAAGGAAATAACAAATGAGTTATACAAGAAGGTATTCGTGCACAAAGTACCTGAGTAAGGGACTTCCAGTCATTGTTTGCAGATCCAATATAGACATCTTTGTTATCAGATATCCAAACTTTTGCATGGACTATACCAGAACCCCACCAATCGCCGAGCAATAAGGTTACATTCTCTACATTGGGTCTCCCTGAAGCAAGATGGGCTGATTCTTGCTCATAATCTGGATATACACCAGAGTGCTGAACAATCCTATAACATAAAGACACTCGTTAGATGTGAAGTGTGCATCATCATTCACCAGTTTTTCACTTCTCTTTTCTTCTCTTATTCTATATTTAATGGAGAATCTTATTAACTATTTATTATGGACACCATCAGACTGAATATCTTTTAAGCCATTCAGTATCAATAGCCGTCTCATAATTAGCAGAGAGAGAGAGAGAGAGAGAGAGAGAGAGAGAGAGATTTCTTCAATGGTTTAATCTAATTGAGTACCATCTTATTTCAATTGGATGGAAACAAAAAAGCACAAAAGCTCATGTAAGTAATATTATTTGTTAATGAGTTAATGAACTTGCAGTTCAGTCACAATACAGGGCCAAAAACTTAAAATTTATTATGATAGCCTAGAAATATTAAATAATTTATGACGCAATCCAAGTAAACAATGAAAACCAAGTGACATTAATTAATTAATGTCTCAGATAAAAGTAAAAATAGATCATGGCACTATAGGTATCTCTTATTATTACTTCTCACATAACAGCGTTTTATATCAATAATGAAAAAACTCATTCTGAAAAATCCAATTTTTTTTCAATCTGTAAGTTCCTCAACAACGTCTAGAGACCACAATTGTAAAGCTAATCTTTTTTTTATGGAGAAATACATTTTTAGAGAGAGAAACATTATCATAAAAGGAAATGGAAAATTAATTACTTGACATTAACATTTCGATCAGCTGCAGCTTCAATGGCTTTGTATACAGAGAGACCTGATGAAGCCCCAAATCTTCTCAAATCAGAGAGGGAGAAGCCATAGTCACCAGAGCGAGGGTCATTGGGTTGCGCAAGTAGCTGCCAATACTGTGCTATTATCTGCAGTTTGCTCGTCGAATTACCAGCAAGCCATCGCAACACCTCCTCTGCAACATTAAGGCACGCATTAGAGAGAGAGAGAGAGAGAGAGAGAGAGAGAGAGAGAGAGGAAGTGGTTTTGTTTACCAAAAAAACTAGAAGTGGTTTTAGAGAGAGAAACCTGTTGAAAGAACGCCGGGTACTGGTGGGAGGTGGGGCATATCGGTAGGGATGGACTGTACAATCCATGCTTTGCAAGTCGGGGAGTGTGATGAGAGAGAAAGAGCTGGTGAAACAACAATGGCGACTATTAAGAGGAAGACAGAGACTCCACGCCGGCGGCACATGTCTCCTTCTCTCTCTCAGACTCGTGCATCAATCTTTCTGGTCGCTCCTCCATATAATGAATTCCGCGAGACTGAACCCCAAATCCTGGGAATGATCTCAAAATACGCCCACGCCCTTGGGATTCCGTGGTCCCGCATGGGACCAAAAACATAAGGAAGTTCATCCTCCGATCCTCTCTCTCTCTCTCTAGGATGAGAATGGAAGCTTATATCTTGACCGGCGTAAACTTAGCCCTTGACTGGGGCAATCTCAATGCTCCCCCACTACATCCCATCTATTTGATCTTTTCCGTTATGATTGTGAAGAAAAAAAGTTAGAATTCTGAGCTCTAATAGTCGTGTATATTGTAACAGGTTTCATAAAAGATTTTATAGCCATCATAGAAATTTCTCACGCCTAAATTTTCTAGATAATGTTATGAAAGCAAATTGAAGCCTCACTTCAAATCCTCGTCAGATAATGTTATGAAAGCAAATTGAAGCCTTATGAAAGCAAATTGAAGCCTCACTTCAAATCCTCGTCAGATAATGTTATGAAAGCAAATTGAAGCCTCACTTCAAATCCTCGTCTGGAAAATACTTTTGGCAACATAAATATCTACGGTGGCTCTAAAATCAATTTTCAATACGAACAGTAAAATTTGAAACTAAAAAAATAGTATAGTGGATTGTGAACACTTATTTTTAAAGCAAAATGGATGGTCTACATAAATTGCTACAATACACATTATTTTTAGAATTTGAAATTCAATTTTTTTTTTTACAACCATTATGTTTGAGTCGAGATGATCAATGGAAATTATTTTTAGAGTTTGAAATTCATTTTTATTTTTTTACGATTATTATGTTCGAATCGAGATGATCAATGTAAAGATTTTCCGATGCTTAACTTACAATTTTTGATAAGTTATGAAGTGAGTATTTACTTATTTTGACAGGGCTACACCTATCAAACCATTTCCCTTGCTCTTTTTCATAAGCATAGGCCTTTTGGAAACAGCATCGCATGAGTTTTAATTGTGAACATGAATGCGGCTCCAAGCAAGTTGACTCTTATGTGAATGTGCTCCAAAATGCGGCTCCAATTTGAAAGCTCGACCTTAACCAGTCAGAACTCACAATTTTAAGGATGGGCTTTTTATGAGTCAGCCTAGTGCACATATGCAGCCCCCACTTAAACCTACCTTGAAAATAGATTTTTAATCTAAGACTTTAGAGATTCATGATCTACGTTAAGATGATCATGAACATGAAAAATAATAAATTTTTTAATATTTAAAATATAATTTTTTTAAAGAATATTCTTTCACCATCTAAATTCATTTTAGTGGGTTTTTCACCACATCCATTTTAGAGATGGACGACTAGTGATCAACAGCTCTTGCACCTGCTGACTTACGGATAATCAAGGCTCTAAGACGTGTTTCTAAGGAAGGTTATAACAAAATTATGAGAAAGTATATAATGAGATCATTTTATCTTTAGTACAAGGTGGTTATAATTAATCTTGATCATTGGATGTGAGATTAGATGGTTGAATTTTTTCTATTGACCAAGCTCAAACTTCAAAATAAATTTTCTTGAATTGTGTGACACACCCAAGTAATCAGATTTCACATCGGATGGGTGTAAGTAATTGTGACTGCCTTGTACCAAAGGTAAATGGTTTCTTTGTATACAATCCCTAAAATTATTTATTTTTGGAACATGTTAATGTCATCATTAATCATTTGATATGAAACTGAACAATTGATTGTGTGTTTTTTAGCTGGATGCAATATTTTAAAATCTAATTACTCAATTTTTGTGAGACAACCTAAGTCTTCAAATTTTTTATCTAAGGCTACATGTGAGACCTTCTTGTACCTAGCATAAATGGTTAATCCCATGTTTTAAATATTTTATTTCGACAAGAGCTTCAAAAAACAAAGCAAAAAGGACTTGATTTCTATATGGCCGAGCTCACATATGTAAAAATGCGGGCTTCTTAATAAATATATTTTTGAGATGGATTTTAAGACTTAATTTTTAAGGACATGTAATCTCTAATATGGATATCATAAATATGAAAAAATAAATAATAAATAATAAATAAAAACTAGAAATAATAATTCTAGTAAGAAAACATATGGACCCTTAGTTTTCATTGGTTTTAGATATAACACGTGCTTACATCCATCTTTAAGATGGATGCTTTACACTTTCTAGACCGCATATGTAGAAATGCAGTCCAACCTGCATGAAACAAGTTTTCAAACAAAAAAGATGTATAATAGTAAAATAGCGCTTCTCGAAAAAGTAGAAAAAAATGAATTTAAAGTTATATTAGAGATTGTTTGGCAACAGGAACCGAGAACCCGAATTGGAGATTTCCAATTCTAAAATCTGAAGAAGCAGAAAATTAAGTACTTGATAATGGAAAATATTGTGTTTGGTTAACTAGTTTGGAATTATGGGGATTTTGAAAACTAGGTTTGGTTTAAGTTGAAAATTTCAAATTAGGGCATATGAAAATTAGCCAATTTCTATCGTTCATTAAAGTTTTCATGAATGAGCTATGATAAGCGAAATATGGATTAGCCAATTTCAACCGTTCAATCAAAATCATAGCTCAACTAATTGAGGTTGGCTATCACTAGAACAAATTGTGTATTTACTCTTTTAGGCATATAGCCGAACTCAATTAGTTGGCAAAAGGCTTTGACGATGATGTCGGTGAATCCTTCAAGCATTTACTCCTCCGAGAAAAACAATACTGATGAGTCAACTTAGTGACCAACATAAAAATTTGGACAGAAATTCTAAAAGTGCAAGAAAAAAATTCGGCTCTATGATTAAACACCTATTGACAACTGTAGGTGTTCAAGAACTAAAATTCATGTATATAATTTTCTCTTTTCTACCTTGTGTAATACACAAGAGGGATATCCGCATGCACTATGAACCTGCGACAACAAAATTCGTATTTAATCTTTTACTCTTTTGATCAAGTGTTATACCACTAGGAGTATTTTTTTTGGATCTTAAATTCTTAAGATCCACCTTAGAATTACTAGATAAATAGCAACAAAAATGATTTGTAAGTTCATGAATTCTAGAATTGAGGTCTAGATAATATTTGCAATTTGCGATCTTTAAGGCTTCAATTTTTTTTTTTTTTTTCTCCTTTAATTAGATTACCCAAACTTGGGATCAACAGTTTATACTCGTGTGGGAGAATACTATCAATTTACTCCACTGAGTAAAATCCAATATAGGAGTAATTTTAAGATCCCAAAATCCTCTTCAACCCATAGACTAGCCCTAGTAAAAAAAATAAAAATAAAAATAAAATAAAACTTTCCCAATTGAACTCTCTATGTATTAGGGAAAAAACAATGTATCGAGATTGAATATAGATCGTTTAATTTTTGAAGCACGATATCTAAGTATAAAGAATACTCAAAAAGTTAAGCATTTTCTTTTGAATATAATTTACAGATGATTCTTAGTCGTTTTCAAAATTTTAAACTTAGAAGGTCCTCCTAGGTAGGTCTTTTGACTGAGATACAGTATGCTCTTTCAGGAGCATAGACACGCTCATCGGACAAAAGCATAAGATAGACAGGCTTATCCACCGGATCTCCACAACTTCAAAAATACCCCCACAAACCAACGGCTAGTTATCCAGGCTTGAGAGCCCGCGAATTTCACACCACCATGACCACTCTTCCTTCTCTCTCTTCATCCTCTGCACTTTCTCTCTCTTCCTCCCCCCTTTTCTCCAGACCCCACCTCTCTGCAACCTCCTCCTCTTCCATTAGAACCCCTCTGTTTAGAACCCCAAAAACTGAATTGTGCACCACCAATGCCAAGAAGAAGAATCCATGGCTCGATCCGTTCGACTATGGTGATGACCCTGAAATGGAGGGTGGCTCTCTTTTTTCAGAAGGAAAGCAAGAGGAAGACCCAAGACCACCTGATAACCCTGGAAACCCATATGGGTTTCTCAAATTTCCAAAGGGTTACAATGTTGAGATCGCATCTCTTGGACTGATGCTCAGAGGTGATGTTAGAAGGTGCTGTTGTGTAATTTCAGGTGGTGTTTATGAGAATTTACTGTTCTTTCCAGCAATTCAGCTTTTGAAGGATAGGTATCCTGGTGTCGAGATCGATGTTTTGGCGAATGCGAGAGGAAAGCAGTGTTATGAGATAAATAAGAATGTGAGGTTTGCTGATGTATATGATACTGATGATCCCTTTCCTATTCCTGCTGAGTACACAGATATGATTGGTCTTCTTAAGGTGAGCTCCTAGCTCCTGACTGTGAATTTGGGTTATTCTACATTTGATTTCTCTTAGTGTGTTGTGTTGATTCTTAAGGTCGGATATGCTTGTTTACGCTGCTTTGATTTTTGGTTTATCTTGATGTTATGTGCTGATTCTTGATATGGGGTCTGTTTCGGTGAATTGGGTGTTCTGTTTTCTTTGTTTTGTGTATTTTTCCATCAATGCTCGAGGTAAGGCTTGTTTCTGTGAGATGCAGTTCTTTTGCTCTCTCTCTCTCCTGTTTATTCTTTGCTTTTCATATTTATTGAACTTGGGTGAAATTTTACGGAAATGGAGTTTAACTCCCAAAATAGCCCTAAATCGTGACCCCTCTGCTTTGTGACTTCAAGTCAAAGGGAATTTGAGAAGATTGGGAAATTTTGAGCTGAATTCCCTGAAACTGATCCATTTTCTGGACTGAGATATGGTACGTCTCTATATTTTTTTTGAACGTGACTGAAACGTGTTCCATCTCGTCAAAAATACATAATATCAACAAATTCTATTGCCTTTTTTTTTCTTTTCTTTTCTGCTAACCAAAGTCTGCTGAAATTGTTTCGACTCTTGTGAGGAAAATGAAATTGTCACTAAAATTTTAAGCCGGGCCTTCTTGTTATATGTAGGCGGTTTTTCTGCTAGATTATGCCTTTGCTTGCTCTGCGTGATGTTTCTTAGGTTGGGTTTCTTCGAAATTATGATTTGTTTCTTTATGGGTGATGCATTCGTTGGTTAAATTTATTTTTCCTGGAGTAAAGAAAGTACATCCCAAGTACAAAATTGGGTAGGTAGCTATTTAGGATGATATCGTCCCCAGCCTTCTTTTGTTATCCTAGATGACACTGTGTGATGTCTAGTTGTGGGTCTAGTTTAAAGCATACTTATCAAGACCAGACTCGAATGCCTTCTTAGACTGGTCGGATTGCTGACCAATGCTTTGGCTAGTCTGGTCCAAAGCAAAAACCGCCTAAAACTAATATTTGAGTGGTTAGACCAACTGGTTTTGATGCCGTCTAAATAAAGTTGGGCAATTTTTTACATATATTTCAAACTTTAAACCCATATTTCTATTTTTATTTTATTTTTAATATCATCCAATAGTAATCGGACTGGTTTTGACTAGACCTAACCCCTTATTGGTTTTGTGGCCTTATCCAATCCTTATGTTTGGGTTAAAGCCATATGTATTCACGTATACAAAGAAATGCATTTATGGATACCAACATATGTGTTAAGTGATGTATCAATAATCCTTGACTTTATGAAACCGCTTTGCTATATGCAAAGTTGCAAATTCTGAAATAGAGCGCAGGGGTACTTCTTTTATACCAATGTTTTCTTCTTGTTGTACAAATAATGTTCTGACAATCTTGATTACAACTGCTGCTGCTGACTTCTTTGTGAATCTAGTCTTCAGAATTATGAACATTTTGAATCCTTTATTTTCTTCATTCTGGTATGGTATGCTATTATCCTTATGACCCAAAGAGAGAGAATGGTCATACTGGTCATCACCATCCAAGGTATGGATGAATAACACTAGAGGGGGAGTAGAGCCTACCAGTTGGGTCATTTCACTTCCCACTCTCTCTATGTTACTGTCCATGTTTTGATTGGATGGCAAGGGCATCCATGGCCATTACCTTCTTATGGTCCATTTGGATCATAACATACTTTCCGGTTTCTTCTTACTCCAGTTTTTTCCCTTACAGTAAGTTACTGTAAAGGCTCCTCATATTTTTATCATTGGTATTTGCTACCAGGGTAGGTATTATGATTTGGTTTTATCAACCACATTAGCTGGCCTTGGGCATGCAGCATTTCTCTCCATGACATCGGCTCGTTCTACAGCGAGCTATGTCTATCCAAATGTAAATGCAGCAGGTGCGGGGTTACTATTAACTGAAACATTTACGCCAGAAACTTTGAATCTCTCTGAAGGTGGATATCACATGTGAGGTTATTTACAGTAATGACCTATTATTTACTCACGTCTACTGTATTTACTTGTGTCTACTTAAAATTATCTTGGGGCTTTCCCTATGCATGCATTTATTGGTAGTTTCTTTCTGTTGATGATATTGATATCACACATGGCAAAGTAATGCAGACTATGATGTAAATGTTCATGTCCCTTGATGAAGGTATCATGAAATGCTCGACTGGCTGGCGAGACCAGCTCGAAATGTGCCAAGACAAACTATACCTCCACTCAGGGTTTCTTTATCGAGGAAATTGAAGGAGTTTGTTGAGGCTAAATACAAGAAGTCTGGTGTTGAGAAAGGGAAATTTGTGGTCATTCATGGCATAGAATCTGATTCTGCAGCTTCAATGCAGTCGAAGGGGGATGCTGATAGCTTACTATCTATCCATATGTGGGCTGAAATAGCAAAGTCAATTAGGTACAGGGAGTTTTAGTGGTATTTTTCTTAAACAAGAAATAGCTGAGAACTTGCAACTTTTATTTTGAAACATACTTATCCTCTATGAGATATTTGACCCTACTAGGTTTGTTGTTCTTGACAAAATCCTTTTGTGGATTATTTTCTCAATTCTCTGCAATTATTAAACCCCAAGACTTTTTAGCTTTTGCGCCATTTTTGAGAAATCATCACGTGATTATGGTGCCTGCCTTCAGGGATTTGGTACTTGTACGTCTAGACTTCTTGGGACCTTTGTTCCATTTGCAATTTTTATCCATCAACATTTGTCAAAGGTTCGCTATAAAATTGGTAATTTTGGCACAGGGGTGCTAATCCTCTCTTTGTAATCCCACATGAGAAGGAGAGGGAAGAGGTTGAAGAAGCTGTCGGGGCTGATGCTAATATTGTTTTCATTACCACACCTGGCCAGGTCCATATCTTCCTCACAGGTTTTTTATTTATTGGTGATTACTTCCTCAAGCGCTTAATTTATGTTCTCAAAAAATAAAAACTGTTCTTCTAGTCTCTTTCTTTTTGTTAAAAAATAAATATAAAGTGAGATAAGTTACAGAAGATCAGATTTGCTGTCTAGAAACTCCAGGTTACATTACTGTTCTCTTGAGGGAATTTACTTTTTAGAACTCAATAGCCCTCTAAATTCGCAATCTGGATTTTGCTATGTATTAAGTAGCTGTGAATTTGGAGCTTCTGATCTTCAAATTCGATACTAACATTGATAAAACATGTTTGGATTAATGCCAGCTTGCCGCTCTTATAAATGACTCCGTGGGAGTAGTAGCAACGAACACAGCTGCCATTCAACTTGCTCATGCCCGTGATAAACCTAGGTGAACCTCGTCATTATCTTTCATCGAAAAGTCAAAACTCTTAATCTAGTTGTAATGCCCTCTCTCTTTTCTCTCCCTGAGTCTTTCACATCAAAATTCTTATTTAGTTATGATCTCTCTCTCTCTCCTTTCATGTACATTTTGGGTAAATGCCTCTCTCTCTTCTCACCTTTCCTATATATTTTGGGTAAATGCCTTTCCTGTATATGCAACATATGAAAGTATTTGTTACAGTAAATTGATGCGATTTTCTTTAGATTGTTTATGGCATTCTAAAAAAAAACTCATTGTCACATGTTTCACGTATCTGCTTTTTTGCAGTGTTGCATTATTCTCTTCGGAGGAGAAAGGGAGACTCTTTGTTCCAGATGCTAAGGAGAAGAAGTGTGTACTTGTCTCATCAAAAACCGGGAAGCTTTCAGATATTGACCTTGGAGCTGTGAAAGATGCAGCGCAAGCTTTGGAGGGGTCCATGGCTTTGGTCTAGAGAGATAACAAGGAGGTTCTTGATGATCAATATATCTATCTATAAGGCATGTCAATTACCTGGTTTTTTTAACTGTAAAGTGTTAGGGCAGAATTAAGAAGCTTTTTTATCCATTAAAAGTTGCATGTTTTCTTTCTGTATGCTCTCTATAAGGAGAAATGCATGAGGTCACTCAGTTCAAACCAGCTGGTTGGGCTAGTTCTATCTATTTCCTTTTTGACAATGAAGTAGCCAATTGTGGACCCTTTTGACGATTTCTAGTCTGGACTAAAAGAAAGTGCATACAAGTTGGAACCAGCCCGAACTTGCCCATGCAATTCGCATACATTGATTTGTATGGCAAAGTCAAAATGGACGTACTCCATTATGGATGATACTTGCTGGATGTGTAATTGGGCCAAAACTGTCGACTCCAGGCCTTAAATTCAAGTATTAGTGGATATATTTAAATCTTATTAACTGTTTTAACTATCATTCTTTTATGTTATTCGTCTTGCTCTCTTTCTCTCTCAACATGGGCCATCAAGGAACTGTAGATCAACCCCTATACTTGAACCAGAACAGGACTGGCAAGTGGCAAGAGAAGAACTGTTGAATCAAGCGACAATGAAACCCAACAATTATTATTTTGAAGAAGAAATCGTCGTCCTACTTATCTCATGTTGATATAGAAGCAAGAAGTCCAATATAAAGTTGAAAACCAAGTGAAATATTATATAGAACTCCATGCAAGCCAAGCCATCTATCATGGTTTTCTGATAATTGAGTACATGCTCATAAGGCTTTCACTTTCTGGAAAATTACCAAAATATGCCCTAGGTCTCATTGATTTCTCACATTCCGAAATCCCGTTTTGAATGTGTGATATCATATTTAATTTTTACCTCATAAAAGACCATTTCAAGTTTCTGCAATATCCCAAATGAAAACGATCTATATAAAAGTAGAAATATGTGGATCCAATGCCTAATTCACATTAAAGTAAACAGGGTTTCATAAGGGACCAGACAGCTTTAACAAGAATTATCAGTTGAATGTAGAACTACATGCCCTGTGAATCAGATTCCGTCCCACGAAAATGATATTGGTTCCTTGCAATAATCTGCCATTAATTACTGAAAATGTAAAGGAAAGGCATATCGTGATCCATCCCAGTTTACAAACAGTAAACAAGAACTTGACTAAAAAACTAACAGTCAATACAAAGCGATTGCTTTGGCAATGGAACTGTTCATGTGAACAGTGTTGGCAAATGGACAGTTCACATGAGAACCTGCGATAGAAATAAAGTAACCAATAGTAGAGATAGTGATTTGAGTAACAAGCATTTAGGGCAATTTGGTTGTGCACCCCCTATGATATTCTTCTCTCTACTGTTATAGACCAAGGGAAAGATAGTCTTTTTTCTTCTGTCCATTATTGAATAGTCACTTTTCAGCTGTGTATGAATGCAAGTGGTTCCAAAAAGCAATGGTTACAAACAATTGCGGTACTACACCAGCACAAGCAGAGGAGAATAAAAGTATGAAACCTGTTTAGTGGTCTATCCAAACAGTTGCAATGGTTACAAACAATTGCGGTACTACACTTGAGATTTTGTCAATAAGCTTGTATGCGGAATAGTGTAAGCCCGAAAGCCAATTTTAAATCTACAATGATCTGATGATCATGAATGCATGCTAGTGTTTGGATTTTATTTTACTTTTTCACAAATTCAATTCACTAAAAAATTTGTGCGCACACTGTTCTATGTTAGAAGCTCCTAAAAATATATGCATAATTCACAAGAACTATTAATCAAAATACCCCCTAAATGTATATATATGAGGAAAAATAATAATTTCTTTGACTTCTAAATTTCTCTACCACTTTTAATTTTCCCTCCAAATTTTCTGAAAACTTTTTCCTCTCTCATTTCTCTAACTCTCGAAGCTAAAATCTTCTAGAAAATGTATTTGCATGCTTATCTAATGAGTTTGCCATTACATCTCTCATTTAAAACCATTCTCTTTTTTATCTTAACCAAATCTTGATTTTAAAAAATATCTATTATGTTGAAATAGGAAGTGAGCAAAAAAAGGAACTAACTATTTTATGCTTTGGTAAGAGCAAAATGTACATTTGCCCCCTCGAGCAAAGCCAACATATAAGAATATTCTTTGAGTTTCTTTTCTATGTGACAGTCGATCCTTATAAATTGCGTTCTTTTATTTTTAGGAGCTTTAAAGAGCTTCTCATATCGCACAAATATTTAGTTTTGCCTTAAATCTGGTTAGAAACCGCTTTCTGAACCCCCAGATGTGTAGACAACTATGAAAGATGGACGAGACAAATGGGTTAAAAATCACAGTGTGCCAACGTTTCTCATAAACAGCTTTATAGGAAGGAGAACATTAGAAAGCTTTATAGAATGGTAATCATTGCAACTACCCATTCTATATTATCTATTAGGGGTGGCAACGGGTTGGGTAGGGTCAGGTCGGCTCGGCTCGGCTCTGGGGTCCAGGCGGGCCAGACTTAGACCCGGAGCTAACTGGGTCCAAATTCCCTGAACCCGAATTGATTATGGAGGGACCCGGACCCTACTTAAAAATCAATTTTCACGTTAAAATAGAAAAAGAAAATGTATATTAAACTCAAAAAAAAAAAGTATATTTAACTCTAAAAACAAAGAGAGGGACTGCCTAGACCTTGATCCTGACCCGGAGGGACTACCTGGATGCAGGCCCGGACCTGAATCTGGTCCAGGCTATTGAACCCGACAAGTCCAACCCTTGGACCCATACCCGGACCTCGGTCAGGTCTACCCGTTGGGTCGCGGGACCATGGGTCCCAACCACCACCCCTATAATCTTTCCATCGAAGGCCACTGCTCCAAAGTGCATTACATGTAACTCGTAGAATTTAACATTTATTTAGTAATCTGGAATTTGGTCGTAAGTAAGAATGGCTTGAGGTCTTTGGCAGTAGTATTATCAAGCTTCATGGTGAAGCTTTTGACTCCATTTTCACCAAAGGATAGGGGCCCAAATTCCCACGGACTTACCACTTACCCAAAAAACAAAAGAATTGGTCGTAAGACTCCTTGTTAAGGGTAATATCATGAGTTCATGACAGTGAAATTCTTCATATCATCTTCGCTAATCAATATCAAAAGAAAAATATGTGAGCTCTTAAAACACCAAATCCGACAGTGCCAATCTTAGGGGAATGGACCTACAGCGAGTTTACAGAAAAAGATTTTTAGACAAGGTCATCTTCAAATAATACCAAATGACCCCAAATCTTTTTCCTCTAATCAATAATTTTAAGGAAAATGTTTTGATGGAGCTGCAGTTCTATCAAAATAAGTAAAGCCGCACTGTAAAACTCACTGAAAATTGCATTTTTGGAGTAAAAAAACTTTCAAAATCGATCATATCAGTCTTGTTCACTATGGTTGTGAAAAAGAAATAGGATTTCAAGGCATGAGCTTTGGTTTTTTTGGTTATATTTTCCTTTTCTTTGTCTTTTTACTTTGTGCTGATTTTTTTATTTTCCCATGTAATAGAAAACATGGTATGGATTGTTTGGTTGTATTTTTCCTTGGTTTTTTATTTTAATTTTTGCTTGTTTTCTCTTTTAGTTTTTGTTGGGTATAGAATCATCATTTGCGCCATGAAAAACGTGGTTATGGGCTTTTCATGTTGTGTTTTTTTCTGTTTGTTTCTTATATTTTGATCTCCCAGAGGCACATCGTTCAAGAGCAAATAGCAAAAGCACTGACAAACATGAATCGCAATTGAACTAATGCATGTTTCAATCAATTCATTATAGGATTAACCTATTATCTTGGTTTGTGAGATATGGATAAACAATTGGACATAGTTTCTACAAGTCCATGTAGAAATGAGTCACCTCTTAAAAATCTTTTTTTTAGACGGATTTTTGTATTTAATTTTTAGGGACATGTAATCGTTAACATTGAGATCATGAATATGAATAAATAAATAAATTTTCAAAATTTAAAATAATAATTATATTAAAAAAACATTTAGAATGTCAATTTCAATTGTTTTTAGCCACCTATTTGCATCAATCTTTTATTTGCATCCATCTTTTAAGATGGATGCTTTATACCTCGAGGACCGCAAAGGTAGAAATAAGGTCCCCGCCTCATGAAACAATTTTCCTAAACAATTTGGCCCACGTTATCAGATTCTTCAATTTCAATTATATCACATAATAGCAGTTTCCGGAATACCATTCATTTAAATAAGTTACCAGACATACAAAATTGATTGCACAGGGTTTCAGGGTTTCTGACTCTGTTTACCAAACATGAGGAAAAACAAGTTTCCCGAATACCATTCATCTTACCAAACATACAAAATCGATTACACAGGGTTTCTGACTGTGTTTACCAAATATGAGGAAAAACAAGCACGAGAGATTCATTCTTTGTAGACTATTTGCATATGTAATATTTTTCTTGGAAACAGTTTCACATGAACCAAATGAACCCTTAGTTTTGGAAAAAATTCTAAATGTGGCAATGTGTTAGGCCTCACCTCAAAACCCTGCTAGAAAAACCAATCCGACACCACAAAACATTGTGATGGCGTACAATTTATGCCCCTTTTGTGATAATTGAAGTTCTTCCAAAAATAGGCAAACCTAGCATATGTCGAATTCTGTGTATGTGCAGGCCAAAAAGAAATGGGTTAGGTGCTCTGTGCTCCTCTGTTTAAGGTTAAAAAATTTGCTGTTACATTCAAAAGGGCCTCTTTTTTTTTTATTTCTTTTTTAATGTTAACTTATATGTTTCTATTTAATGTATTATAATATAAAAAAGGAAAAAAAAGAAAAAAGTTTATATAAGGTGTCAATCTTATGCTGTACGATTAAGTGCACCTAAAAAACCTATTAGCGAAGGTTGTTCTTATGCTGAAAAACCCTCAAATCGGTCATCTCAACATCGAGACTCATAGATATGAAAAAAAAGGATTTCTAATCCTAAACATAGTTCATCTTTTAAAACATTATCTAGACGGTCCATTTTCAAGATTTCCCAATAGATCTGCTTGACCGTCACCATTTCTGAAACTTTAAATTTCATAGTTAGGGGCAACAATAGATTTTCATAGCATCGCAAGGCTTGTGGCACTGAAACTGCATTTTCAGCTTAACTTTGAGGTGCAACTTACTTCAATAGTATACGGTTGGCACCTTATATAAACCTCACCCTTTAAAAGATTGCATGAACCCAACAAAATGGCGCAAGAAAAACTACAAGAAGGGTTATGTATACAAAAGGCTAACAAAGAAAGCAAGCTGTCCCCTACCTCCTCTCACACTAACTGCTGACAGCTCTAAGTTAGATATTCCATTTTTGCAAGCCTGTAGGCCTCTTCATTTGCTTCCCCAAAAAAATGGCTGAATTCAACATCCAATCTTGTGGAAAGATATTTGATTTCCCACAAAAAAGGGCATAATTTCCAAGGGGTACTGTTTGGATTGGAGCACCATCTAATTGTGTTTAGAGAATCTCCTTCTGTTAGGTAGTAGTTTAATCCCTCGTAGGAGGGCCCTTTACCTCAGCATCATTAACAGTTGCAACTCCACAAGGGCCTGAGAAAGATGGAGCATTGCACCATCGTGATCTGTAATGATGACCCCAATCCCCGATGGCCCGGGGTTGCCCAACGAACAATCGTGAAAATTCAACTTAATCGCATTATCTGGAGCTGACCAAGCCACAACTCTCATCGCTTTTTTTCCTTTTAAGCATGAGAATTTCATCTAGGTTCCCAGAAATGTCTGACAACAATATACCTGAGCACCAATTAACTGGTTTAGCACACTCAATCACAGTCAACAAAATGCGTTCCTTAATTGCTTGCATTGTGGACACCTTGCTCTCAAAAGTTATGTTGCTCTTCTCCTTCTGTATATGCCAAAATAAAGCTGCCAACAGAATCCTACAATTTGAAGTCTCTACATCACCAAAGGGAGGGGAAACCACTGCCTGATAAACTCATAAAGGGCCTCTGTTCTCTAATGGACCCAACTCTTGGGATATATAAAGAAAGCCTCAAATTGCAGCAAACATGAACATGAAAACATAACAGCAAATATTCTTATGCCAATAAGGACATGTCCAAGGGCAGGAATGCTTAGCAATAGGCCAATAGCAAAGAATCATAGCAAAAGGAGAAAGATGGTTGCTAGTCTCTGAGTTTACAAACCCGAATTCATGGGAACTGTAAAGTGTCATGACCTGAATCGTTCCTGAGGAAAGCACTTTTAAATTTGTATTGCCATGACGCGAAGGATCTCATGCTTTTATCAGAAACTAAGCTCTGTTTCGAACTTCAAGTATATCATTCAGTACGCCGTGCAATTCTGAAAAAGGAATTCCTAAGCAGTCATAATCATGTTAAAAAGAAAAAAGAAAGGATTTTCTTCTTGCGATAGAAAATTGCTGCAGCATCTAGACAAGAAGCTGGACTTCAACAAGTTAGCTCCCTGTTGAATGGCGACATACCAAGTTACTATAACTCATTAACCAGCCCAAGGGTAACCTAGAACCCGCTTTGATGTCCAAATTTAGGGATAAAACTCGTGTGATGGAAAATGTAGCCTGCCACCATTCAGCACAACTTAGTGGAGTAAGACCCCGCTTATTGGAAAAATGCCGCCATAGGGAAGGGCTTGCATAGAGCTAATATTGTAAACGATGCATATATCCAATGATGGCCGCCAAGTTTTAATGGTTGCCTACAGCGCCAGAGTGAGATAAGACCATAGCAACATAGACATTCAAATGAGGTTTAATTGTACAGCTAAAATAGACCACTGTAGTTTGTTCTTGTGACGACCTTCCGGGTTGAATCCCTGACCTCCCTCTTCCAATCAGATGTCATATGACCAAGCCTAAGCCAGAGAGAGAGAGACCGAAACAGTCTGACATGCAACAGTCTAATGTATTCGAAGAGTGTGAGCAGAAACTAAAAAATGCAGTGGAATGAATAACAGGGGCAGAAAGGATTCATACAATAACCTCAGCTCAGACTATAAACCAAGTCTCCAATTCAAATCGGATGGATTAACCAAAAAAATAAAAATCCAATAACCATAAAAAAGGAAATAAGAAAAGAAATTAATATAACTTTCACTCATACATTTAAATTCTTGCACTGCCAGATAGTTTCAAGAACCCACCAAAACTAAAAAAAAAAAAACAAGCAAAGTATAACGAGAGAACATGTGTCATTTCTGAAAGGGAAGAATATCTTCTCACTCTTCCATTTGATGGCTCTCTTCGTCTGGTTTGGTGATCACCACTTTCATCTTCTTGGCGTTTGGAATAGTTAAGGTAGAATCCTCTTGGAACGCAAGAGGGGCCTTCACCAAGTCTATTCCCTGCTCCAGCTCCTTTAGGTCTTCCTTTCTCTCCTTTATTTTCTTTACTTTCATTCTGCAAATAAAGTTTCCCACGGAAAAAATTGTAAGTCCCAAAAGTAATGTCTTTTTCTCATATTGGATAAAATGGTTTGATCTCTATTCCAATTTAATTACCAAAGAAACAAAAGAAAACGTATACATCACATATGCTACTCAAAATGGACGCATATCCAAGCCCGTGAGCATGTGATTCATTTGGACATCGCATTTATAAAAATAGTATTAGAAGCATCGAATAACAAACCATCAAAGCCAACAATAACAGCCTAAAATAATATCACACTGCATCATTTAGCAACAGTCCGCTCTATTGCTACCTCCTGGAAAGGAAGTTCTGCTCCAATAAAAATAAATTACGAATATACCAAATAGTTTCTATTATTACATGTATGTCTGTTTTTTACCTTTTCTAACGTAATTTTTTTAAAAAGACGACTTTACCTTTTTTCGGAAGTTGAATAACCAAATTGGATGGTTTTTCGGATGTTCAACATCTGAAAATAGGCCGAAAGTTTAACGTTTACATTCCCATTTTCGGGTTTTGAACATCCGAATTGAAGGGTTTTTCGGATGTTCAACATCCGAAAATTGTTTTGGATGTTGGATATCCGAAAATGTCATATTTTCGGATGTTCAACATCCGAAAATGTCATATTTTCGGATGTTCAACATCCGAAAATATGACTTTGAATTTCCTGAAAGTTTCCGGAATTTCACAGTCATTTTCAAATGATGATCATCCGAAAATATGACATTTTTGGATGTTGGACATCCGAAAATGTCATATTTTCGGATGTTCAACATCCAAAACTGACATATTTTCGGACGTCCAACATCCGAAACCACTTTCACAAGGAATACAATGTATCGACATAACCCTTCAATTCAGATGTTCAACATCGAAAAATGGGAATATGAACGTTAAACTTTCGACCTATTTTCGGATGTTGAACATCCGAAAAACCCTCCAATTCGGTTGTTCAACATCCGAAAAAGGGTAAAGTCATATTTTTTAAAAAATTGCATTATAAAAGGTAAAAAATGGACAAACTATTTGGTAAATCCATAATACCGCAAAGCATAACGGACATTTACGTAATTTTCTCAAAATAATACTTAAAAAAAAAAACTCAAATTTTGTAAAATATCCAATTGTCCGTACTACCCCATCACCCTGCAAATAATCATTTTATTTATTTATTTTTTAATCATTAACTAGCTGATGCTCCTCAATGACCTCTCCTTGAACTCCAAATAAACCATACAGTACCAGAAAGAAGTCACTTACTTGGGAGAGTTTTAACTCTCCATTTTTAACTAAAGGGAACTTTAGACCAGTAAGAAATTCAACTTGCACATCTATATTTTACTTAAGAGGATCTAATGATGGCTACTTACCCCTAAAAACGAAAAAGAATCAATATAAGAAACAGGGATGTTCTGCAACCACAAATATGCCTGGCGGATGGCAATTAAAATGAGCGAAAAGCAAGATTGAATCCACCCCAGCACTAGAAATTGTAACATCACATTAGATCCAATTTTGATTTGCTCACCAAGAATGACCAATACTGATAATATGACAAAGTAAAACGTATTGGAGATTAAGATCATATTTCTGAACTCATGGTGATGTGGACTGTTAGAACCTGCTTTGCGAACTGCTTTGTGAATTAGAGAAGTCCGAAAGGTACTAAGATATTCAAAGAAATTAAGGGGAATTCTCATTAAAAGGGAAGGTACAAATAATTTGATCCATATATAATTGGTCATTCTTATAGGATTTGTGTAGCCGACCCCAAATAGTTGGGATAAGGCTCTGATGATGATGATGATGATTGGTCATTTTTCTTAAAGAGTGTAATTTTTTTTTAACAAATTCATATTAAGAAGTATTGATTGATCTGGAGAATTTTGAGAACAAGGAGAAATACCTGTTTAGCCAGAATCTCTCTCTCCTGCTTACTCTAATATCATCAATCTTCTTCATAGCTTTCAGAGTGTTCTCCACAAGATTTCTGTCATATCTCTCTGGTCTCTGCCGCTTTCTTTCAAATTCAAAGACAGTATCCTGAGAGTAAAATTAAAATGTAAACAAATTAGTAACTTGTACACAAGGATAGTGGAAAGAACTGTCCAACAGAAATAGCAAATACCCTTGCAAGATCCTTGTTATGCAGTTCTCTATATTTCTTCGTCCATCTCACTTTACGAGGATTCCTTTTCATCTTGAAGTTCTTGTGGCATTTGGATCTGCAAAACTTGAAAACCTGTGCAATATTAAAGAGAATTGCTATGAAATTAGCACCACAATTGAAGCCTCACAAATAATTTATGCCGAATGTTACGTCATGAAAAAGGCAAATGTACAAATAAAATAGTAGCAATAGTTCAGCATAAATATGGCTCCACAAATAAGTTCATGTTCTCAGATATTCATTCTAGTTTGCTTTTATTTTGCATACAATGAAGTCTTTTCCCCCACCTCATGTATCACAACTGCAACATTCAAAATTTCAAATCCCTCAACAAAATAAACTAATCCAACCGTTAATACCATAAGAGATAATCTTGTAAATGAAGCAGTTCAGCTTTTAATTTTGGAATTAGGATAGCGAACCCTAATTTTTTACTATTAACTTTATCCCAATTAATGAAGACTCATCCTACACATTCAAACATGCATCTATATCCAGATACATGGCCAAAGCAACTCTGCATAAGCTGCAAGGAATCTCCAGCGATCTGGGAATCTCTTAGATATCCTCTACAAGAGCTGGCATTGCAAACCTCCTTGGATCCAATATGAAAATCACTTCTAACATATTTGATCATCAAGATCTCGTGATTGGGTGGATAGTACCTTTCGGGGCTCCCCATAGGTCACAGAAAGGCTCTTTTCAATCCAGGTAAAAACTGAACAAAAGCAAAGTGGCATTTATGGAACTTTGTTCCTTAGTAAAGAAATGATTGGGAAAGAAGATAAAGAACCATAGAGTGAACTTTCTTCAGTTAAAGAACTAGCAAATTGCATACTCAATGTTCTCCAAGTAGAGCACCATCGTGTGACAGACAGCCTTACACCCCTCGCAAGCAGTACACCTCATTCCATCTTTATTCAGAGGATTCCTTTATAGTACACACATGTAATGAGGTTGAGTTAAATTACAAACCTTGTCAGCTCAATCTTTAGAGCGTGGGTAGCACATGATTTGATATCAATTGGTTCTTTTTTATTGGTTTCTGCAAAAATACCTTTAGCAGGATAGGTTTGTAAGTCTAGTAGGAAGAATCCCTTTCTGTAATTTGGTTTCAAAATATCAAGCATCTGCATTTTTGAAATGGTAATATCATGCGTCTTCTTGAATTTGTCTGTACTGCAATTTCAGAATATTAGTGGTTATCAGTTAGGGGATAGTGCAGTGAAAATGTAGGTCCAATGTCCAGTAATTCCATTTACATGCTAAAACAACATACTTTGCAATTAATGCACTCAACCACCACACAACCAACTACACACTAACATCCCTAATAATTCTATCACATCTCTGTCCACACTTAAGAGAAAAAAGAATAAAGGAGTAGATATCAAAGGAAGTGAATCCTACTAATCTGATTGCCACAGAGATAAACACTGAACCCAGAAACAACCCTTTCACAAAGAACACGACTGCTCAGAGTCCAACCATCCGATGGAACTTTCTGATATTACCCAATCTATATATATTTATGAGCAACAAGATTCCAAATATAACAGTACAATTGAGGATAGACAACTTTGATATGATATGATCAGAATGATATTGTGCTACAGCATTTTGTCTCAACTGTATTAGGCAGAACAAGAAAATCAGCTAATAACAAAAAACTAATCCATAGAACACGCAAAGAAATATGACAGCTAATATACTACAGTCAATATTAATGGTTATCAGCAACAAAAGATCATCTATTTAGAAAAATTAAGATAGAAAGGAAATAGGTCATTATAAACTGGCTGAACTGATTTAAAATCTTAGTCATCCGATGGATAGCATCAAACGTAACCTTTCATATTTACTCATCTCATTGCAAACGACAAACAGAATACTTCACAAAGTTGACTGATTCATAAACCATACTGTACTTTTATCAAAAAATAAATACAAAAAACAAATAAAGAATGCAAGCAATTCAACAAAACAAGAACATACCGTGCAGTCATTGCGAACAAACTGAATCCCATGACCGGGATAAATCGTACTGGAACAGAACCAACACTTCTCTAGCCTCATTGGATATCCAAGTCAAGGTATACCCTTTAACCGCCACAAGAAACCTGACATGCAAACATGTAAATTAAACCAAATTAGATATATATTTTTGTCACATTTACCAAACTGCACCAAGATATCGTGTAGAGAACGGGCAAGCACGAGCGGAGCCGGGGCCAAATTTCATTGGGCACAATGTTATGAAATTTGCCTTTACGATGACTTCCAATTGAATCTCACATTAGAATTAGATTGATACTTCAAATAACAATGCAAATGGAGGAAAAATAATATTTTGCATTGCAACTTGTAAAAGTCCCAGACACAGAGCAAAACACCCACCTTTGCTAATTTAAATCAAGAACTGATGAGAAAGCTCTAAACCCTAATTTCGAAAAGGAGATCCAGTGTAAACGAGAAATGGGAATTGAGTTAAGACAAATGTTTTACCTGGTTTGAATGGATAACCGAAGAAGAGCCGCAGTGGCAGATTTATGGAGAGCTAGAGTTTACGCCAAATGAGAAAGCAGAGGGCTTCCATTTTCAGGAGTGAGTCAAATTATACAAGAACCCTAGGGTATTGATTTTGCCAATAGGGCACCCGGGGAATCGAGGGATTTGTTTTTATTTTTTAGGGAAATTACCAAAAGGGAAATATAAAAGGTTCCCTCAACCTTAAAATGTAGAATTAAGGTTGCTTCTGAAAAATCCATCGAAAAATATTATTTTAATGGTAAAAAATCTTCTAATTGATCATCGCGGTCGAGATGTACAAATATGAAAAAGAAAAATATTTCGAGCCTTCGAAATAATGCACTTGCGATACATTATAAAAAGAGTTCATTTTCAAGATTTTCATATGCTTATACATTTACTTGATTTTAACTATTTTTAGAATTTAAAATTTTATAATTAGATATGAAAGTAGATTTTCAGATAATCCTAAAAAAATTTTATACCAAAATTACTTGTTATAATTAAATTTAGGGGGATGCACCTTAATTGCATTATTTAAGGTTGCAATTGCAACTTTATAGAAACCATGAGAATGAGATGGGCCTTGGCGGTAGTATTGCCAAGCCCCATGTTGAGGTCTTTGACTCCATTCTCACCAAAAGATAAGAGCCCAAATCCTCAGGGACTTTACCACATTTGGAGAATGGCATCGGGCCTTAGCAATAGTATTGTCGCTATTACACTTATCACATTTCAAGAATGGCATGGGGCCTTGGTGATAGTATTGTCGAGCCCCATGTTGAAGTCATTTCCATTTTCACCAAAAGGTACCACTTTTGCTTTGGCGGTAGTATTACCGAGCCCCATGTTCAGGTCTCTAACTCCATTCTCACGAAAGGATTGGGGCCTTGGCGGTAGTATTACCGAGCCCTATGTTGAGGTCTCTGACTCCATTCTCACGAAATGGTTGGGGCCTAAATCCCCACTGACTTACTCCATTTGGAGCATCCCATAGGGCCTTAATGGTAGTATTGTCGAGCCTTATGTTGAGGTCATTGACTACATTCTCACCAAAAGGTAAGGGCCCAAATCCCCATTGACTTACCACATTTGAGAATGACCTAGGGGCTTTGACTCCATTATCATCAAAGAGCAAGGGCCCAAATCCACACTGACTTACCACTTTTGCCTTGGCAGTAGTATCATTTGTACCCCAACTAAGGTCTAGGCTTTCATTCTCACCCAATGCATTAAAAAACTACTAACGATTTAAAAAATGGGCAGGGACTCGTCATCTCCATTGAATTGCCAAAAAAAATCCTTGTAGAAACCACACCCTTATAAAAAATGCCCTTTTTTATTACGTTATTACAAATAAACTTCAAAATTTTAAAAGGAACAGTGTTTGGTGAGTCGGCTGACTCACAGTCTTCTTGTGTGGTCTCCCTACAAAATACATTTCTAAAATATATTTTCGATCCAAAATTTTAGAATTCAATAATTGTTGGTGTTTATGTGGCCTTTAAAGGCCTTATGAGTATGTAATGAAAACATTTATTATTGTAGAACATAAACTCAGTGGGAGTGTAGTCCCTCGATGACCATACTAAGCAAATGATGTTGCTGATACCGGACTGTGCTTGACGATCTAGGCCAGTCGGTTAGAAAACCCAAGATACTTGGGCATAAAAAATATACCGAGAAGGGTTTTTGGGTTAGCCTTAATGAGGTTGGAGCGTATGCCTAGATGAGTGAGTCGAGGGACTGTGTGACCCTTGTGTGTGATGTTAGGCCTACAGAGATGGGGGCCAAAACCTTATCCATGTTCCATCACACGGCATGCATATAGATAGATCGTTGATATCCACCTTTGGGTGAAGCATATGCATGTGCGAGAGATACCATTATGCGTCATAGAGCTGTGGTCGCATCAGGTCATGGTGACCTTGACTTGTCTCTAGAGGAGGATCTGTAATCCACAGACTGGGATTGCGACTCCTTGGCTCATCGACCAGACTTTAGTGACTCGCTAATGAGCTCCTACTTGGACTGTGGGTCATGGAAAACACTGGATCGGTTCGATAAAGCAAGTGTGGTCTGTAGTCCACAATTAAAGGTGGAGTACCCCGTGATCGTTGATAGAATTCCTGAACCATATGGATCCACTTCCCATCATATTAATTTAATTGTGTTCATTTTATTATGAAAATTATTTTAAATTTATTATTTAAATTTTTATGAATCTTTCAATATTTTATTTATAATTTTTGGAATTATAAATAGGAAGTTATTGATTTTACAAATTATATAAAATTTAAATAAAAATTAAATAATATTTAAATAAAATTTAAATAAAATTTTAAAATATTTATAAAATTTTCATGGGGCCCATAGTGCACATGGGCCCACCATGTGGCAAATGGGTGGGGGCCCACATATCCCACTGCTCCCTTTGCCATTACATTGATATCAAGTTTTGTAATTTTTGGAAAGTCCATCTTATAAGCATATGGTCAAATATTGTTCGAGAAATATTGACCATATTTTATCTTGATTATTAAAAGAATATCTTGACTTGACATTATTGAAATATTCTTATGGAACATATGAGATGGATTATGCAATGTTAGGGAATGCATAATATTTTAATAGATTTAACTTATTTAAATATATTAATGGGAAAAATGGTTTAAGGAAATGGGGATAATGATTCATGCACTTTCCATGATTCTATGGAATGGATGGCTCAGATCTCTCACCCCACAAGTCACCTTGATCAACGGTCTATATTCAATCTCAAGAAAGAGGCAAATTATGGAAAACCCTAAAGAAACCCTAGACCTAAATTTCACTATGAATAGGGGTGCTCTTCCCCCATCTCTACATACTTCTCTCTCTCCCATAACCTCTCTCTCCCCCAGAAACTCTCTCTCTTTCCTAGGGGTCATGCCCCTCTCTCTCCACTCTCTGATTTTCTCTCTCTACTCTCTCTCTCCTAAAAAGACCCTAAAGGGTACGCCCCAAGATAGAGACTCTCTCTCTCATGATCTAATCTAAGGGTTGAGAAAATTAAGGTTTGAGCCTAATTATTTTGGAGTTAAGGTTTTGTAGAGATTTAATGATGGTTACCTAGTTTGACCAAAATTTACTTTCCCGGTTCGAGAGTGAAGCTAGACCACTGATCCCGCGCTATCAGATGTGGTGACTCGGTGTGGGGTGTAAAAAGCCCGGTTGAGGTAATCTCCGGCATCTTTTTTTTTATTTGTTTGTTCTTTTATTTTATATTGTCAAGTACAATATTATTTGTATGAATGACATCAAGTAGTTGAGATTTATTTTATTGATGTGTTATTTATTTTTGAAATTTTTATTCTTTGTAATAAGACCATCTGTGAGTGATCTTGTTGCTAAAATTATAAGGGGCGATTATTATTAAAAAAAAATTAATTGTATTTCCCCGGCAAAAGATTACATAGGTCTTTTTTTAAATAATATCAACCATGACAATGATATAAACTTAGAATTTTTCTGTTTCAAAATATATAAATGTTATTTTCATAATCCATTTGTTACATCCATCTTAGATATAGAAATTAGATAGACAAGGGACTGAATGGTAATAGGTAAATCGTCTTACTCACCAAAACCATGTTTTTTAAAACCTCATCCATACCTCCTTTCACCATTTTTTGCTTTTTTTTTTTCTTTTTTTTTTTTAACTAAAATACCATTTCATAAAAAGTGTTAGGTCCGTGAAGGCATCATAGTTAGCCCAGAACCATGATGGTCATGGAGGGTTCAAACGTTATTGGCGTGGGGGCTTAAGTCATCAAGATTTTATTAGGACCATGACGAATGATGATGGGGTAGCATTAGAACCATCATGGTGCTTAAATAACCATGATGATCACCTTGACTATCACGGATCTTGCACCACCGTGATACTATCACAGTTCAATTAAAACCATAATAGTTAAACAACCCATCATGGTACTTTAAATATCATAATGCTTCAAACATGGTTCTCACATTAAATCCAATACAAAGTCACTTAGAACGTGTTATAACCATCACAGTAATGGTTTAACCGTGATGCCTCCATGGACCTAATGGGGTATTTTCGTTACAAAACACAAACAGTGGTGAAACGGGGTATGAATAAGACTTTTGAAACTCTAATTGAATAATCTAAAAAAAATGGATACTTTATATATATATACTCCATGTACCAAAACTTTTAAAAGTTCTATACTTGGATGCTCCTATCCTGGGGACGGGGCTTCTCTTAGAACTGGTTTCTACTATAACTTGTCCTTGGGTTAGGGATGTATGCTCTTTTGAATAGAGCACCCAGAAAGTATGTATCCCATAAACTCATTACTGCCTTCTTCTTCTTCTTCTTCTTCTTTTTTTTTCTTTTTTTTTTTTTTTTTTTTTAAAAAAAAAAAAAAAATTCTTCCGTCATTTATTTTGTTATTTAGCAATAAACTTCTCACTTTCATTCCAATCTTCAATATTGTTGACTGACTATGATGGAAGACTTATTCTTCAAGTTTCTTTCCAACATTACCTCTATTTAGAAATTTTAGGTCTTAAAGTTTCCATTATCCTCAATTTATTGAAAACGTCTCAAATCTTCAAAGGGTAAACCAAGTAAGACATTTTTGTCCAAGCTACACAATTATTATGGAGAAGAGATTGATGCTTTTTACTCTTCGGGATATGCATTTTGACTCTTTTTCACAATTTTCATGTGGGACTCTAGGTGTTGAAATCTTAAAAAGAGAAGTTAACCATGCCTTTCCCCTAATTTAGTAAGGTGTCCTAATACCTCTATCTCTTTAAGTCCACGAATATGCCAGAACTGTGTATTAAGTTCATTCAACAGCAATGAAGGGTTTAGCCGCTTTGAAGTAGGGAACATCTTTTATGTTGACATTTCAAAGAAAAAGACAAAAATAGTTAATTAGCTTAGTACTTCTGATTCTTCTTGGTATCAATCTGTTGGAAATGGAGTTGAAGTCGAGGTAGTAGCATACCCCATACATTAGTTGTCCGTTGTGGTTTGTATTCTCACTTACATTCAGAAATCACTAACTAAAAAAGAAATAGGGACTCAAAACTTCCCCAAAAAATGGCAAGAAATAAATAATTATAAGATTATCCATAGTTAATAACTGTGTTGGGACAATATGTCAATGTCAATACTAGTTTATATTTTGCCCCAAAAATCGTTAAGCGGAAAAAGATGTAATTGGTTTGAAACGGATTAAAAACAAATACAATTAGAAAATGGCGTATATATATATATATATATATATATAGATATGAAAAAAAAATGTTTGATGCTGCGGGGACTGCATATTTACATTTGTGGTCTCTGAGGCATAAAGCATCCATAGATGCAAATAGGTGGTCCATCTAAAAATAATTGAAACTAACAGTTCAAATGTTTTCTTAATAAAATTATTATTTCTTAATTTACTTATCTTTTCCATATTCATGATCTATATGTTAGGGATTATGTCCTTAAAAATTAAGTTAAAAAATACATCTCAAAAATAGATTTTTAAGAGGTGACTCATTTCTACTTGGACTCATAAAAATCATGTCCATATTATGAATGGGTAGAGAGAAAGAGGGGGGGACCAAAAAAAAAAAAAAAGAAGAAGAAATAGGTGACAGAGACTTTAATTCCTTTTCCCACGGAGAAGCAAAACGGTCAATTGCCCCTCTTTGTATGCTCGTGGAAGAGGAATTTCAAAAATTAAAAACTCACTCTTACAAAAGGAATCTTGTAGTTTCTTCTTGAAAAACCCTTATTAAACCCTAACCTAGTTTTCCTATAACCCATGATCATCTTAGTCATTCAAGCCTAATAAAAGATCAGTTTCATGGCCTAAATCCTAGTTTCTTAGGGACCTTCCCCACATTCAAGCCATAGGTTCGAATGGTATACATTTCAGTAGCTCAATGCTATAAAAAACTATAGAGAGCGAAAGAGAGAGGAACTTATAAAAAAAAGTAAGCGTGCCCCACTCTAATGGTAGCTATTTCATTACTGCATATATAATACATGGGTGCAGTACTTTAATGGTAGCTATTTCATTACTGCATATATTATAATACATGGGTGCAGTTAGCATACAGATACAGATGCATCCATAGCTCTAGAGGTAAGGTAAACCTTGATGTAAAATATTCTTAGGATTATCTCAAAATCTATTTTTATATCTAATTATAAAATTTTAAATTTCAAATATGGTTAAAATCCCATAGATCTATAAACAAATGAAAATCTTGAAAATGTACGGTACAGATAATAAGTTGTAAAATTTACTATTTCTGAGACTTAAAATCTTTTTATTTTTCATGGTCATACATCCCGATGTCAAGATGATCAATCAAAATATTTTTCAACATTAAAACTATCTTTTCTGATGGATTTTTGAGGTGCATCTGTAGCTGTAGAGGTAAGGTTGCAACGTTATATAAACTTTTTCCATAATACATATAAAGGAAAGTATAGAATAAGACCATTTACTTTTGATACAAAGTGGTCACATTAATCTTGACTATTGGATGTGAAATTGGACTGCAATTATTCCATTGATCAAGTTCAAACTTCAAAATAAATTTTCTCAAACATTGAGACACATCCAAGCTATCAAATTCACATGAAATGGTCGTAAGGTATTGTGACCTCATTGTGTATCAAAGGTCAATGATCTCCTTGTATACAATTCCTGTATATAATCGTGGGTTAGAGAGTACAAAAATAAAATTTACATTGTCAAACCATTTATACACTTTCCTATACATTATAGTCGTACTATACTTTACACACTATTTCTAACGTGTTACATTCTCTCACAATTTCTTTGGATGTGTCGTATATGATTGCTTAAAAAGGAAATATCAATACTTAAACCACCATGTAGTCTTTCCAAAAACTAGGGGTGCTAGATTTTATTTCTATTAAATCCCATGTCACAATTATCCTCAGCCCCATGTGAAATCGGGCAATTGGGGGTGTGTGCATTCGCCAACATTAGAACTCCGAAAAAAAGTTCCTCAAATTTTATGCAGACCAATAATAGTTCAGGCATCTGATGTTGCATGTGACGGTGCTTGTGATCTGTGTACGAAAGACAATAGTTTCATTGTACACAATCCATACAATAAAAGTCGAAGAAAACATATCTTGTCATCCATATGAGCCCTGCTCAAATAATTCACCGCTAATCATAATTATAAAGATCAATACTGGTACAAATGAAACTGATCTCTTCCCCAACAAACGAATTATTATTTCTGCAAAACTGGTACAATTGGAACGCAAAACTAAGAACGTGGCTTAGCACGAGTAGAAGGTTCCTCCTTTGACTCTATGCACATCATAAAGAAGTAACCAAGTATCCATAGAAGCACATATTGGGAGGGAATCCAACATAAAAGAGCGACAAGGCTCAGTATGCTACCAACATACTGTGGATCCCTTATGTATCCAAAAGGAAACTCAGTCACCCAAGCTATCTTCTTTCCAAAGCGTACCCCATAATATGTACCGGATTCACCAAGCAATTGATAAACCCTGGAATTAATAGCACACTTTTAATATCTTAAGTTAGGAAGTATATAATCTTGCAGAAGGTAAATAAGCAGTTAAAGGCTAATTTTCTGGCCATTGAATTCAAATTTTCTATTCAAACATAGAATCCAAGGCCGACTAAAAAAAATAAAAAGAACAGAGAAAGGGAAAAAAGCCACTAGAATGTTGGAAGAAAAAACTTGCACCAGAACAGCAGATTGATAGAAGGTTGAAGTAGAATTTGAATTAGTATAGCTAAAATTTGGTATTTTAAGGACTCAGACAGGAATTGGTCATTGCTCTATTCATGCAGATCTCTTGGGTTCCTCTTGGGTTTTATCATCCATCTACCTTCACTAAAGTCCAGTGTGACTCAGCAGATTTTAGATATTTAATAGCTGGATCTGAAGGCTTGGCATCTCGTGGGAATGGGTTTTCACTTTTCGTATTCTGGATATTCATAACTGTGATCTCAAGGTTAAACCATTTTAAGGTTACACCAAATGGTTAACTTCTATTATATTTCAGAGGGGCATAAAATGATTCAAAAGGGTTAGTGTCAGATACCGTGTTTTATTCTAAAGGATATTTGTCAGGTAAGGGAGAGAAATAAGATAAACTACAACAATAGAGAGGGTGGTCCTGTCAAGACTGCATATTGGTGCTCTCCAATGTAAGCCTCGCACTAAGCGCACCTTCCTCGGTTAGCTTATGAGCAAGCTTTATTCATGACCCCAAAATGCAACAACTGATGAAAGGCAAAGAAAGAAAGAAGAAAACACGAATCCCAACACTAATGCCACTCACAAAGGAAGTGACTTCATGTGCTAACCAGACCACTCAAAATTCCATCATAAGGGATATAAAGTTGATTGGTAACATTTTGTCATAAAATACACATGAATATTTAACCTCTTTATAAATAGCTAATGGCTATTCCAGCTTTATGAAAATTGAAAACAAAAATAAGCCAACAGGAACACAGAGGGACCTAGCAATCTCAATGTCAAATGGAGATGCAGCCCCGCTGATTTAAACGGTGATAGCCCTTTTTCAATGGTTTTTGCTTATTTAATAAACTCAATTGTATAAAAAATCTTAATTCAAGCACGAGTATCAGATCGTGAGAGTGCATGTGCATACATGATGAAATCCACCTAACAAGGTCAAATATGTCAGACAAGAAGTTATTGAATTATAGAATAGGCATCGATCTTACCTATAGTCATGTATGCCTTGGCTCTACAGAAGCCCCTCAAGCCAAGAAGCAAGCATAATGTATTGCTTGCACAAAATATATCACCTGAACTGACCACTACGTCACATAGATGGAGAAGGATCACAAACTTAACGGAGTTACAACCTACAATCAGTTAACATCATTTCAATGCCATTTAACGTCACTTATATAACTTCATTTCAATATGCAGACTAAAAAGATTCAATGACCTCAACATTGTCTCCGTTGATAACTTCTTTTCATTTTATAGTTGTTTATCCAGTGATAACATCAACTACATACACTAGTAGGATGATAGAACCTAAGGAAGAATGCCTGTAGAATAAGTAACACTCATAAGCATTCCTCAATGCAGATGCCACATGAGAGTAACTCTAGTCTCACCAATCTTTTATGCTGGGCTGAGTCAAAGATGGACTTCCTCAGTCAACATATATACCCATAAACAGTAAATTCCTCAAGTTCGAATCAGCCAGATATACAACTTTGTCTAATGAAAGTATAAAAATGAGTTCTTCATTCCCGTTTTTTTTTTTTTAACTTGTCAACAATTATTCATTCCCATTTCCTATATCCAAAGACAGTGATGCACAATAATGAATAAACATCTAAGAGCTGCAATCCTACACTCAATACCCAAGGTACAGGATATATGTTAGAATAACTTTGGGTTTTTGTGTTTTGTTAACTACAATCCTAGGATATATATTAGAATAACTTTCGGTTTTTGTTAACTACAATCCTAAGTTGAGGGTCCTTTTTTTTTTTCATCCTAACAATAATCCCATATCTTGGGTTACAGCTCTTGTTATGTGTTAATGCAATTATTGTGTTTAGTATTGCTGTTGTTGTTTCATTGTATGCTTCCATTAACATCATCGTTTATTTTGTATCATGACAGAGTAAGCATTGTTGTTGTTTTTAATGAAAATTTAGAGAAAAATTTGTCACATATTATTCTGAATGATACTAGGCAAGGACATAAAGTTATTGATCAATGACTTCAATGCATCCTTGCACTGCAAAATCATAACTTTATCTTATGCTATCTTTATACGTCTGGTTATTTCAATCCATTTTCTTTTAGCCAAGTCCGTTATACTCATGGCTTTAACTTAACCTAATTTTTGGTGATCCACATTTTTAAGCTTTTTTTTGTATCAGACTGTTTGGGACAAAACTGACTTATTACAGGTATTTTAGTTTCCCAATATATTGCTATTATCAGACTGGCTAACTATGGTTGGACCTCAAATCTAAATTCTCCTCGTACTTTAGCACATGGCATAACTAAAATCCAAGGACCTGAGCCATTAGTAAGGCATTGTAGCTTACATAGACCAGTTTGCTCTAAGCCTCACTCATCTACTGATTTTCTGTGCCAAACCTTTTTCATGAGTAAGAGAGCAAAGTATATTTTCCAACAACCCACAAAATTCAATTTTCATGGCAAAAAACCTAAGATTTATGTCAATGATGCTATATAGTAGGAGCCCAGGCATGAGGCTGGAGAAACAATCAAGCCAAAGGTAGAAGATAAGTAATATCCATAATAACATTATGTCAAGCATACCTGACTTCTAAATGAAAGGACTATAAAGGAGTTGTCAAAATCTTAGGTATTGACAGAAAGATATAAAATACACAGAGTTTAGATACAGTTAACAAAGATGGAAATAATACAAACGATTGTCTGGAAAATCATGAAACATAGCATAGGGCTGACATAAAATGGTATTTGATTTTAAATCAAAAGTTATTGAGTGACATAGTAAGGCTGATAACTTCAACAATTAATCAGTGTTTAGAAATTGCAGGTATTACCTAGACAATGACAAGAGATCGGAATTCCACATTTTCAGTGATCAGAAGGCCCACGGTTCCCTTTTTGCTTCTTTTGAAAGTAGCCATTCATCTATTAATCAAGTGAGGGTGATCCATATCAAGTTGAACTTACAAGTATAGACAATGAGATGCAAAGCAATGAGAGAGAAGATCATGGGGAGCGTTGTTGCAGCGTTTCCTTTTGCGTAGGCGACAATATAACAGCATAACCATTCAAATGTTATACAATCCAACATGCATTTCACGGATTTCCAATGAAATTTCAATATCACACCCGTGAATTTATAAAATAAGATCAAATAATCCTCCCACTTCTTGCCAAAACTAAACAAAATCAATAAAGATCAACTAGGATAGATAACCCAAATCAGGAACTACTGTTATTGAAATGAACACCCATGGAGGAAAAGGAACCCAATTCAAATTTGCAGCTAAAAATCAGGATTCACATCTAGTAGATCTGACACCAATAAAATAAAAGAACCAACTCCATCATTTACAGTTTACAGTCACTAGGTTTCAAATTCCAAGTGAACAAACAACAGAGAGAGAGAGAGAGAGAGAGAGAAAGAGAGAGAGAAAGACAGAGAGAGAGGAATAAACTTACTTGAAATTGAGGTACTGGCCAGAGATGAAAAGAACCCAAGAATACCATGGAGGCCAAGAGAAGTGGGCAACTGATAGCAAAGCAAGAAACTGAAGGAACTTAATGAGGTGAGAGACTTGAGCCATTATGTGAGATGGGTCTCTTTTGTTGCCACATAGATCCACCCATGATTGTGGGTAGGTCCACAGGAGATAGTAAAAGGGGAATGGGAGTATCAATGCAATGGAAATGAGATTTATTCCTGTTTCCATGACTGTGAAATGACCAAAAAAAAACAGTTACTCAATTAGGGTTTGTTTTTGCCTCTTTGGAGAGTGAGACAGCACTGGAGCCTAGATAAGAAAAATTTTACAAAAGCAAGCATAAGAAAAGCGGTAAAATTTTACAAAAAGCAGTTGACCTTTTGGAGGCGTAAGACAGATGATACAGACACGCCAAATTTCGATGAGGTTTTTGGTTTGAAAAAATATGTATATATACAAGGGTGTGGTTTGTATGGGCCCTAAACAATCAAAGTAATGCACCTTCAAATAGTATATAAAAATGTGGTTTTAATATTGAAAATTTTTATGATGCGGTACAATATTTTTAATATTTAATTATAAAATTTAAATCTTTAAAAATAGTGTAGATTGAGTAGATTTATAAAAATTTAAAAATCTTAAAAGTTGACGGTTCAAAAATGAGTTACAAGATGAACTATTTCCAAACTTAAAAATCCAATTTTTTTTTTCAGGTCCATGCATCTTGAAGTCGAGATTAACAATTTGAGAATATTTGGACATCAAAACAACCTTTTTTAGTAAAATCTTTGAGGTGGGCTCTAATTTGATCATAGAGCCTTAGCTCTAAATAAATTTTTTTCCAATTTTATTGGTGGAACAAACAATGTACCTAAGATGGATCTTTCTGATTATCCTTTAAAATCCTTAAGCACATATTTGTGATCTTGACCCAATCTATGTATCGTTTAATTTCTCATTTATTGCTTAATTTCTCACTTATGGCTCTTTGGTACGTTGGGGAATTCCATTTCCCCATCTTCGACAAACCGTTCTGCATGCCACTTCTTCCATAAGGCAAGAAGATACTAATATGCTGCCACTATTTTGACAAGAAATACAAAAATAAAATTTGTAAATGGCAGTACAATCCAACAGTTAGTGGTAAATGTAACCATAATTAACAAATTGGGGAATAACAATATATTGGCAAACCAAAACATTGGTAATAAACCGGTTTTGTTTCAAAAAGTTGGAGACAAAATTCGGGTAAAAAATATAGATCGTAAATGAGTGAAAAATCGGATATGTAAAGATAAGACAACATAAGATTATGAGTTGTAGTTATTATATAAATAAATTAGAACCATTAGACAATAATCTTATCTCCTTAGCTAGTATCATTAGAGTCATACTCAGACTATTTTTTTGTCTAAGATTTCAATAAATACAACAATGTTTACTATGTTGTCACAACACAAAACTTACATTTGTTGGAAGTATACAATAATAACAATACTAAATACAAGAACTACATTAACAATAACAAGAACGGTAACCCAAGGTATGGGATTATTCTTTGAAGAGAAAAAATAAAAAAGACCCTCAGTATAAGATTGCAGCTAACTAAAACACAAAAACTCAATAAATTGAAATTGTGGTCGATCTGTAATGCTATATTGTATGCACCAATGAAATAACAAACAAAGATGAAATCAACTAAACTACTGTGTGCATAAAGAAAACCATAAATGCTTAAGCAAATCCCAAATAAGTTTATTCTTAACTCCTAGCTACCAAAATCCTTAGTTATCACAGACTCTCTTTGTTGCGTTTTATAATGAAGCTATGCGTTTAGAGAAAAAAGATTTTTTTGTTGAGTTACTCCTCCTCTAACTCTAACTATTATTTTCGGATATATGGTTGACTTGATAGATTATTTTTTACGGCATTTATCGTACTTTTTTTTAGGGAACATATTGGCAAATTTTTTTTGTTAAATCGAGATTCGTATTTACTCCAACTTTTAATGTCCTTATCTCTTAACCAACTTTACATATATTAAATAAATGAAGAGATACCGTTATTTGGAATTGGGAAGAAGTTTTTTTGAAAAGTTATGTTAGAAATAACATTCAGATTTATATCGATTCTACGAAAAGACAATTTTTTGAAAATCTTTTAAAAAATTCAGAGTTCTTAATAGATTTCAAAAAATAAGAGATGTTTCGTGTGTTTTATCTGGAGACTTGCTGAAGTACTGGAGACTTGCTAAAGTATGATTGTAATTTCTCTACACCAAAAACAAATGGCATTATGTTATGCTTTAATCACAAGTGTCTCTTTGTTATGCTTTAGTAAGAACTTTTTTTATATTTTAGGTAATTCAATAGTAGTAATCGAACTTAAAATGTAGCATACACTTCAGTAAGAATTTTGTATGACAAAGTTCAATATGCATTTGACATGAGCCACTAAAAAAATGAACACCATAAATAAACTTGCAAGAGAAAAGACCTTGTGTACAAGGAGGTCATAAATATTTTTGTTCCTTAAATTTAAAAATGGGTGGTTTGTAAGAGTATCATTGAATAGACATCAAGTTCCAAATTTTTTTTTCAGATTTTTTGCTTCATTCCAAGCCATCCAATTTAACATTTAATAAGTGAAAATGGTTGTGACGTCCTTGTAATAAAGATAAATTGTCTATTTGTAGACAATCCCCAAAAAAATTCACATACCAAGTTCCATACCTTATAAGATCAATTGCTCATGTAACTAGTTTTTGATGTATTGGATATAGGGCTGCTAACAAATCGGGCTGGGCCTGGGGCTTCCAGGCCGGGCTTCTAACGGGCAGGACATTGTGGACAGTGCTTCTTATCAAGCTGGTATGGGCCTTTAACAGGCCGGACCGAAAATTTTGCACAGCAGGCATAATTGGCCCAACAGCCCGAAAATGCCTCGGGCTTGGCCAATAAGGCTTGACCAGGCCCAATAAGACCCAGACAGGCTCATTTAGCATTTTTTTTTTTTTTTTTAAGTCTTCACTCTACAAACTTTTCTCAATACATACTAAAATATGTTTTAGAAAACTTAAAACCCTCTCTCTCTCTAGAAATTCAATCTCTCTTTCTAAAATTCACTATCTCTCTCTAATAACCCAATATCTTTTTCTCTCTCAAAAAACCCAATCTCTCTCTTTTTAGAAACCAATATCTCTTTCTCTTTCTGAAAACCCTATCATCTTTTTATCTCTAAAAACATGTTCTCTCTTTAGAAACCCAATCTTTCTCTCTCTAAAACCTATTCTGTTTCTCTATCTAAAAACCCATTCTCTCTTTTTGTCTCTGAAAATCTATTCTCTCTCTCTAAAAAACTGGTTTTAAAAAATGGAAGTCTTCATAAGACCCCCAACATTAATCACGTAACTGAATCAAGAGAGAGAGGATAATGGGGTTAGAGAGAGAAAGGAAAGGATAATGGGGTTGTGCAACCGTTTTTTCCCAAAATGGGAGCCTTCATAAACCCCTAACATTAATGGTCTAACTGAAACAAATTTCTTTTATTCTGAAAGTCAAATACTCCTGATTTGGCGACATTGCTCTTATCCCTTTTTTTATTGACTTCTATTATCTCTTTCTAAATAAAGAAAAACGTCAATGCACTTATTTCTTTCTTTATCGACTCCTATTATCTCTCTCTTAATAAGAAAAGGCGGCAGTGCACTTATTGTTGAGACAATTGAAGATCTTTATTTTGTTATATATAAGAAGTGTATATTTCATAGGAATATTACCTATTGTAGTTTATCTTGTTGTGTAAGGTATCTCTCTGATTGTTTTATATATACGCGTTGATAATTATCAATACATACAAGTTTATCCTCTGCCTCTTTGTGTGTTTGATATGGTATAAGAGCGATCACAAATCGGTTCCGTCCATTGCTTGGGTTTGTTTTATCTAAGATTGATTATTTTTTTATTAGTTCCTCCATCACAGTTCTTGATCTTGTGGAGGATTGGAGTTCTTTCTTTTTATTATGTTCTTGCTCACTACTTTCTTCGGTAAATTAGATTTCATTCTTTGCTTAACGCAGCTTTTTTTTTTTTTTTAGTGTATTAGATGTTCCTCTAGCCAATCAGGTTCTTTTTCTCATAAATCAGTCTTTGTTTTTATTATAATAATCTCTCTCTACCATTGCTTCTCTCCCTTCTTTTGTTTTTTATCTCAATTGTCGTTTTATCTCTCCCCATTACTTTCACTTCTACTAATGTTCCAAAAACCACAGCCTTGAAATGAATTTCCAGAGCGCTTTTCATTGCTAAATTGATAATGACTCCCAATTAATATGAAGTTTATCTTTTTGTATGTTCACTGAATCCATTAACATGGATAGATCATACAATGATGAATATATACTAAGTTTGAGGAGTATAGAAAAACTCAGCAATCACAACAGCTGTGAAAGTTAAATTCACAGTAAGCCACCAGAGCCTAACTTTCCAAAACGGAAAGACAAAATTATATAAAAGGTCAATCATGAACACACTCTCCACTGTATTTGTATCTCAGGACACACGAACCGCAAACTTCCGTACCATTAGTTCCTTGATCACGTCCCTTTTGCAAATTCCGTCCCTTCGCAAATTTCGTCATTTTGGTTCTTTGATCACATCCCTTTGCAAATTTCGATTTCTTGGTTTATCACTCTTTCATTGAAGGATTTGGTATTATGTTGCCTTTCCTTTTTTGGTTCATTTGGTTCTTTGATTCAAATCCTATTTTTTTATTTGTTGCTTCCTTTTGTTAATTAATTCTCTCTCTAACTTCATTTGCTCCTTGATTTTGTCTTGACTTCCAAAAAAACAATTTGCATCTGAATTGTGATCTCAGATCCAAGTTCTTGATCACGTTTGAGAGTGCTCATACAATTTGAACATGGCTTCTGAAAAATGAGATGTCTTGGCCATAAAACTTGATAAGAAAAACTATCTTGATTGGTGGTTTCATTTTCGGTTTTCGTTGAAGGAAAAAGTTTGTGGGGGTTTATTGAGGGAACTGAACCCCAACTTGATCCATCCAATACTAAAGAAACCCGGCAATAGAAAATCCACAATACAAAAATTGTTTCATGGATCTTTGGCTACGTGGATATGGACATTGGAAGGCTAATAAAAGGCTTCCTCACTGCGAAAGAAATGTGGACATGTCTAGAAAAGGTTTATTAGTAATCAAATCTTACATGCTGATTCCGGTTTGAGTATGATATATTAAAGGGAGAAAAACATCCTATAATATTATGCTGGTTTTATGAACTTGTGGACAAAATATGAATCTATAAGTATGACGGCTATCACCTGTACTTGTGGCATTACAAGTTTAAAGGCGATAAATGATGACAGGAAGGTGATGCAGTTTCCACTGAAGTTGTGCTCAAAATATGTGATCATTCGAGCCAATCTTTTGAATCGCAAAACATTACCCAATATGGATGTCATTTTGAGTGAGTTACTTCATGAGGAGACCAGAATTGCAACATAGGCACCTTAAGGGAATATAAAAAAAATAAAGTCTATCTTTGTGACTCAACAAACCAGAAGAAAGCTACCACAAAAGAATCCATCTTTGCTGCAATGTTATAGCTATAAAGAATATGGTCATATAACTTCGCACTGTAAGAAGAAATTTTTTTGTAGTTATTGCAAACATCTTGGCCATATTATCGCATAGTGCCGAATCATCCTCATCGAGGTAACAGGGTATCAGATACAAGGAAACCACTTTACAGGGCATACCAACCTGCTAATGATGCATTAGAAGAACTAATGATATATATGAAGTCCGAGGCCACTCCAACAAATACTATTCATGCTCCAAATATGGCAGGTCCCAAACAGCTACTATGTCAGATGAAATTCGACAATTAGTACAAAACACTGCGTCTACGGCTATCTCTTCAGCTTTTTCTGCTATAGGTTTATTTGGTATGAACTCTCACTTATCCTCTAGTGTGAACCCATTTTGGTTTATTGACTCAGGTGCCTCTAATTATATGAATGTGGTGCATGCATGCCCATCATCCACTAAACCATAGCAAAGCAATAGTCAAATTCTCACAACTAATTAGGAGAAACTGAATATTACTAGTACCGATAATCTCTCACTCTGTGTCTCCCCTTATGCATCTTTAGGTTTACCTAATGTTCTCTTGGTTATTAAATTAACTATAAATTTAATATCTGTGGGCCAACTTGTTGATGGTTACAATGTCCATTTTTCTCATAATAGTTGTGTAATACAAGACCTATGCATTGGGACAGTGAAAGGGAAGAGGCGTAGAATTGGTCGTCTGTTTGTCTTGGAATTTGAGAAACCAAATCATGACACTTCTTTATTTTCTCCATCGGATTCTGATTTTTCTATTCTAATAAACAATGGCATGTGTAGCATCAAAGACTTGGTCATCCAAATACAAATAAATTAGATAATTTATTCCATTGTAGTTCATTGACTAATAAAGCACTTGCTTTAAATTCTGTCAATAAATATTGCATTAGTTGTTCCTTAAATAAAATCACAAGTTTGTCTTTTCCTACTCAAGTAGATAAAGCAACTATACATTTTCATCCTATTCATAGTGATGCATGGGGTCTTGCTCCAATTTTATCAAGAATGGGATAGAAGTATTTTGTTTTGTTCAATGATGATTATACATGTTATACTTGGATATATTTTATGCGTCATAAATCTGAAGTGTTCTCCCATTTTAAAACCTTCTTATCCATGGTTGCCACCTAGTTTGGTACAAAAGTAAAATCTTACGGTCAAACTCTGGAGGGGAATATTTATCACATGATTTTCATTTGAAAACTGAATATATTCAATCACAAAAAGCATGTCCCTATACTCTACAACAGAATGACATAGCTAAAAGGAAAAACCGCCACATCCTGAAAGTTGTTAAGACCTTTATGCATGACTCTCGTATTCCTCATAGTATTTGGATTGAAGATGCATCAATAGTTGTTTATCTCGTAAATCGACTCATCTCCTCAGTTTTGCATAAAGAATCTACATGTTATTCATTATTTCATGTTCACCCTGATTATTCTTTCTTGCATGTTTTTTGATGTGTCTATTTGGTTCATCTTTCTGCACATGAAAGAACAAAATTTTCTATTCAAGCAACCATGTGTTTTTTTGGGGTTACTGTCCCGACCAGAAAGGATTTCTATGTTATGATCCAACTTCTCGTCGTATACGTGTTTCTCACAATGTCGTCTTTTTGGAAAGCCTATTTTATTACTCTTCCATTGCTCTGCTCCTTTCTTACCAAATTTCTCATATGCCAACACTACTAATAAATCACTATAGCTTTTGGTGTATGAACAACTAAGCAAACAACACCAATCCATGCCTACTCCATCTCACCAATCAGAGCAAGGTTAGACCTCCACCCCACCTATGAGTGATTCTCTTCCCTTGTCCTTTTCTCTTAATCTTATTTCTTTTGATAATTATATCTAGTTACGGCGTTCTTCTCATATAACTCACCCACCTAACCGATATGGCTTTTCTCTTAATGCTTTTGACTTTTCATTACAACCCAGAGTTTTGTTTACTTCTCTTGATACTGTTGAGATTCCTTCCAAACACTTGGATCTTTGTGTACTTCTTAAATCAATGTTTGGCCCCTTAGATTTAGTTGATATGTCATCTACTTACCAGCAAGCCTTAACAACATCATGTTGGAAATAGGTCATGGATGCAGAAATCAGTGGACACTTGGGATCTTGTACTATGCCCTCCTAACACCTCTATTATTGGAAGTAAATGAGTTTTTCCTATGAAGCTTAATCTGATGGAGAGATTGTACCATATAAAGCACAACTAGTTACTCAAAGTTACAAACAGGAGTATGGTATAGACTATGACGAAATATTTGCTCTAGTTGCTAAAATGACCACTGTACGTACAGTAATTGCCCTATCAGCTATTTGTCAGTGGACTATCTCTCAGATGGATGTGAAAAATGCAATTTTTCATGGACATTTGAAAGAGAAAGTATATATGAGACCTTCCTGAGTATTGCCATGACAAGTCTATGATTTGTCATTTAAAAAAGTCATTGTATGGTTTAAAACAAGCTCCAAGAGCTTGTTTTGAACGGTTTCAACAGGTCATTCTGAATGATGGGTTGAAACAAAGTGCTCATGATTATTCGTTATTTACCCACCCATTGTTCTTCAGGTATAATAATTCTTCTATTATATGTTAATGATATTCTCATCACATGAGACAACGTTGACAGTATTCAACACTTGAAAGAGCTTCTCAATTACTCATACAAAATGAAAGATTTGGGTCCGTTAACTTATTTTTTTGGCCTAGAGATTCATTATTTCCTTAATGGATATATAATTAACCGAAAGTATACTAAATATTTGATCAAACTTGTCAACTTATCTGATGATAAATGGGTGGATACACCAATGGAGGTGAACGTAAAATATAAAAAGGATGACGGGGATAGACTTCCAGATGCCAACTTTTATAGACAACTGGTTAGCATTCTCCTTTATCTTACTATGACTCGTCCTAATATATCATGCAGTACAAGTTGTCAGCCAATTTGTTGCAGATCCCCGTCGCATCCACCTCTCAACTATCCACCATATCATTCGTTATCTGTCAAGTACATGCCATAGAAGCATATTCTGCTCATCTAACTCTTCTCTCTAATTACAAGCCTATGTTGATGCGGATTGGGCAGATTGCTCAGATACTCGACATTCGACCACTAGATGGTATATATTTATTGGAGACTCTATCATATCATGGAAATGTAAGAAACAACAAACTGTGTCGAAATCTTCTGTAGAAGCCGAATACCGAGCAATGTCCTCAGCTTGCAATGAAATTACTTGGTTGAGAAGTCTTTTACATTACCTCAATATTCTTCGTTAACCTCCTAAGCCATTGCATACTGATAATATGAGCGTCGTGCGCATTGCTTCTAATCAAGTGTTACATAGCCACACAAAGCATTTAGAAATTGATTGTCATTTTATTCCAAAAAATTCATGGCCGGAGAAGTTACACTCCCACATATTGGCTCACAGCAACAACTTGCGGATATTTTTACCAAGACATTGACTCGTATTCGTCATGACTATCTCATTGACAAACTGATGTTGTTCAACCAACCTCAGTTTGAGAAGCAATGTGGAGACCATTGAAGAGATTTATTTCGTTATATATAAAAAGTGTATATTTCATAGGAATATTACCTATTGTAGTTTATCTTGTTGTACAAGTTGTCTCTATCTAGTTGTATTATATATACATGTTGATAATAGTTAATACATACAAGTTTTTCCTTTACCTCTTTATGTGTTTGACACTTTTTTCTTTCTATAACAACTTTTATTCTCTCTCGCTCTCTTAGTAAAGAAATGCATCAATGTATTTATCTCTTTATATATCAACTTCTATTATCTCTCTCTCAATAAAGAAAGGTGTCAATGCATTTATCCCTTTTTTTTATCGATTCCTATTATCTCTCTCTCAATAAAGAAAGGTGCGGACCATCTATTACAAGAGCCCATGGGAGAGTTGACACTAATGATTCCCAGTATTTGCTTAGTGATCATGCTGGACTGCTGCATTTGTTTGTTATCATACATTGAAAAAAAAAAAGGGGTATTGGGCTCAAATTAGAGCATTTGGGCGAGAAATTTGTTGCCTCCACAATATCATATCTTTACAATGCTTTTGTATATGTTGACTCCAGACATGGGGACTCTCTTTTTTTGAGAAAATGAGATTAAGATAATGAAAGGTTACACGGGGAACAAAAGCAAAAATAAAAAGAACCAAAAAAAGGGAAATAGGACAAGAGAGACAAAGGAGAGAATAAGAGAAGGAACAAAAAACCGCGATCAGTCAAGTGGTAGCCTCATTTGCCAAAAAATCTGCTGCTAAGTTAAATCCAAGAACAATGCGAGAGAAGGTGATCTCAAAAAATCTACACGAAAGAAGAATTTCATCTGTGAGACCACTCAGCCTCCAAGGGGTAGAGTCCGGGCGAGTACACTAGGAAATGACAATAGCCGAGTCTCCCTCGATGATCACCCTATGACTGTAGGGTATAAAAGAAAAATTCCTTGTCTCAAGGTCCAAAGTTTAGCTTCATTAGCCTCACACCAGTGTAGCGTCCTTGAGTACGTCCAGATAACTGAGCCCAAATGATCTCGAAGGAAGCCCCCATAACCAACAATATGACCCTTCACACTGCCATTGAAGATAAGTTTTACACATCCAACCAGAGGCACTTTCCAAACAAAACGCTTAGTAGGACGGTTAGGTTTGAATAGCAGCACCTGGAGGTAGGGAGTGAATAGTATGCCCCTGGGAACAGCTTTAAGGGGGGGAAAGGAATAGGTCAAGTAGCAATGAAACACTAAACAACTTCAAAGAAAGAAGGCAAGTCTTTGTTGCAGCCTTCAAATGTTCTCAAGTTTCGCTCCCTCCACAAGTTCCATAAGACTGCTACAGTAGAAATCCTCCAAAGCTTAACTCCCAGGATAAAGAAAGGAGGGGTCTACAATTGTTTCATCAAGGCATGTGTCTCGGTATATCTCGGGCCAATCCAATTGGCTGAGCCCAACAGCTAGTCCCACAAAGCTGAGACAAAAGTATAGTGGATGAAAAGATGGTCAATTGATTCTTCGTCACTTTTGCATCACAAACAAACATTGGTAATGATCAACCCCATTCTACTCAGATGATCAATGGTGAGGAGTCTCTTTAAGCCTAGCTGCCATAAGAAGGTTTTGACTCGGTGAGGAACTTTGCAACTCCAGAACTTAGCCACTGAAGGCCTATTCTCGATGTAGCGTCCCTATTAATCTCATGGTACAGAGAAGAGGCCGAGAACACACCACCCAGATCCAAGGACCAAATGATCCTATCTGTTTTCCCAGGAAATAAGCAGAAGGCGTACAATAACTCCAACAAGATCTGGATCTGTTCAGCAATAGAAGCATTAACCCTTTGAGTATTGATCCTAACATTCCAAATCGGTTGGTCCCCAGAGAGGGATATCATATTAGCAAGCATCGCCTGTTTTTGCATCAATCTATTGTAGAGATCAGGATAAAGGAGTTTAAATGGATCATCACCCATCCATTTAGTACATAGCAGAAGCGTGCTTGGGCTCCATCACCCACTAAAATTCTTGAATAGACCAGAAAGAGAAGTCTAACTCCTTGAATCCCCCTCCAAACTGGTGAGAGTTGAAACAGTTTTGGGTATCTCTTTGCAGTAAAGCCATCAGAATCCCTTCCGTACTTGCCAAGGATGTCAAAGTTAATCCCTATTATTGGCAAGCCTTCACCACCATTTGGTTATCATCGATTCATTGACTGCTTTTAATCTCCATATGCTTAGGCCCCTTTCCTTTTTAGGGAGAATGCCCAACTTACCAAATGAAATTTTTTGTTCGATTGGGAACAAGTCCGAAGAAAGTTTCTGATAAAAAACTCTACCTTGCGGATTATAGAAGTAGGAGCCTGGAATAGAGAAAGATAATAAATGGGTAGGTTAGGCAGAGTGGCTTTAATGAGGGCAGATCTACTCGCAAAGGACATGAATCTTACTTTCCACCCGTCTAACTTGAATAAAGCTCTTTGTATGAGATGATCCCACAGGGATCTAGGATATGATCCATTAAACAGCAACAGACATAGGTACTTACTGAAGAATGTTTCAATATCACATTCCAACCACGACGCCCATGCTGACTTTTCTGAAGAGAGAGTTGATTCCAATGATTTTTTACTTGTCCATGTTAATTCGAGGTCCTGAAATAAGCTCGTGGAGCTTTAAGAACAACCAAAGATTCTTAATATTATCATCATTGGCTTTCATCAAAATCAAGGTGTCTAGCCATGGGGATTCTCAACTGGTGAAGCTTAATATGCAGTCTGATGCAAAGGCTCGTTATGCGGAAGTTCTTGAACGGTATGCAAATTTGGGGCTTCATACTCTCTCTGATAGGAAGTCTCCAGGATCCTCTCTCAAATCAAAGCTACTTTGCAAATTAGTAAGATTCATTTAATAAATCAGAGGGGGATATTTGGAAACATTTTAGTTATCACTATGAAGAAATTTTCATTTTCTCTCTAAAAATTCGATCTCTTTCTAGAAACCCAATTTCTTTTTCTCTAAAACCCATTCTTCCTAAAAATTCAATCTCTTTCTAAAAACCCAATATCTCATTCTCTCAAAAAAAACCCAATATTCCATTCTCTAAAAAAAAACCAGCCTCTCTCTCTAAAGAGCCAATCTCTCTTTCTCTCTCTAAATACCGAATGTCTCTTTATAACCCAATCTCTCTCTATAACAAATATTTTAGCATTATTTTGGCTTACTACTAAGAAAAGTTTGAATAGTGGGATAAAATAAAAAATAAAAACCAATAATATTTCTTTTTTAGAAAAAAAGAGGTTTCTCAATGGGCTGGCCGGGACCAGACCAATAAAGTCTTTTAACATACCATTAACGGTCTTCAGTCCGGGCCGGGCCTCACTTGGAATTTTGGGCCGGTCCAGCCCGCTGGTAGCCCTAACTGGATCCAAGATTGGCGTGCACAATAATACAAAATTGTCATATAAGTTCAAGTTACATATCAAGATTAGTCAATTTGATAAAAGATGGCCATTCCCATAGTAACACCTCAAATTTTCTTTTGGGTTAAAAAGGAATTAGGAAACAGGTCTTTGCATTTTGAACTGTGATAATGAGATCAAGCCCCACCTTACCAAACCAGAGAGAGAGAGAGAGAAAGAGAGAGAGAGAGAGAGAGATCCACACACAAAATCTTACACTTAGGATTTAGACGTGGTTAGAAAGATAATGATACATCAGCAGAGCCAGAGCATAATAGAGACCCCAAAACCAGTTAGTCCACCTTACCCACCATTCCATTCCCCTTGGCCTGCTGAAAAAAAAAAGAAGGGAAAAGAAGCCTAACAAACACTAGAATCATTTCAAAACCATAACAAAAAGCCCTTTGTGCCCTTTACAGCAAAACGCCAACCCTCCACCTAAACCAAATACCAACTATGAAACAGAATGTCTCCTATTCCTTGAACCAGTGGTGGATTTCACCTCAATTGGGTTCACTGAAGTTGGGCTTTGTGAGCTCCCTGAGGTCTCTGAACTCCTGGTCTCCCCTTTGCTCGGCCAAATCCTATCAAAAATCCTTCTCGATCTAGAAGGCAATAATGCGCCAACTTTAACCTTACTTTTCTTCTTTCCTGACCCAATTTTAGCTGCAAAACCTAAGTCTTGCTTTGGCGGTTTGAGCTCATTTATAGTGTGATCCCACTCTTCGTCTGTGTTTGTAGCTGACTGGGAGCTCTCATGTGAGCCACACTCATTTGGGTTCTCCACTAATGTGGTTAGGCCTGCGTTGGAGACCCTGACTTGCTCAAAGAAGAGGACCTGAACTACCACGCGAAGAGGGAGACGCTCGTTTTGTGCAGCATGGACACACGCCTCCATGGATAGCTTTTTGACGTCCATTAGACTGCAAATCTTCTTCTTCTCTCCCTTGGTCAGCCCAGGATGCTCCTGAATTCTCACAAGAGAATCATCACTCAGAGGTGTTTTCAACAAGATAGGGAGAGACTCATTTAGGTGATAAACAGATGGCCTAGAGTAACTGAGAAGAGACGGTGCCAACGTCAGGAGCATCAGATGCTGGTGATTGTGTGCGTGTTAGAGAGAGAGAGAGAGAGAGAGAGAGAGAGAGGCGATCAAGTTGACAACTCTGAGTTACAAATGTCATAATATGCTGATTACAAATCCAACAGCATAATTAGTTATAAATAAAATATAAAGAAACTGGGTGTGGCATAACAGGGCAGAAACATCCTTTTCTAGCTTAATCATAATCCATAAACCTAAAATTGTTTGAGTGCCCACCAAGATGATGATTGATGACTACCCACAAATTGCAGTAAGTTACCACTACTCCACTAAAAACATTCCTTATCATATTGTTTACTCCACTAATAGTAAATAACCTCAGAACGTTTTTTGAAGACAGAAAACACATTGCTCCTAGCTCTAACCACTACCTCATTGGACCATGTGAATACCAAGTGCCACCATTAAGTAATGGTGAGGAGTGGGAATTAACATCGAGGTCATCCCTCTTTTTGAAAGGTTCCATTCTCTCTCCATCACCAACCTTAATTTAAGGTATGACTCCAATGAACCATGGTTTTCCATAACCCATATATTACGGGCCTGTTTGAAAGACAATTAATTTTATCTGAAATACACTAACTTATCTAAAACTAAAATACTCAGGACAATATTATCTTGTTAATTATTTAGTACATATTTTGTTTACTGTATAACATGATTTAATTGTTTAACATTTTAAGTGATTACCAGCTGCTCTGGCCAAAAAATTGGATTTCCAAGAATCACAATGAATTAAAGTAAAAACTACTTTTCAAAAAGATAAACTTTCTATATAAAACTGCCTCTGAGTTTATCTCATATGACTTTATGATGGATATTGTCAAACAACAGATAATTCATTATCAAGATTAACTCCATTGAAATAGTGAATTATCAGTGACAACAAGTACATCAAACAAGCCCTAGTAGTATACTCTCCCAATATATAAGGCTTCAGTAAACAAATGGAGAACAAAAATTCAAAAAAGCCCTAGTAGTATACTCTCCCAATATATAAGGCTTCAGTTCAAACAAATGGAGAACAAAAATTGAGTAAAGCGCTAAAGAGCTTACCTTCAGATAAATGTCAATAGCCCTGTATAACCCATCATGAACTGGCCTTGCATCAGCTGGTACAGCCGTTGAGAGATTGACAAACTTAAAAAGAGGAAGATTAGGGTCCCGAGCTATTTCTGCCAGATACCCATCAATCACCTTTCCCACTTCTATCCATGACCCATGGCCTCGATCCACAATCAGCCCACTCTTCTTTGTCTCACTAGAGTCACTACCCTGTGAACCCTGTTCTCTCACACTAAACCGATCCACAAGGCTCTGCACAAGATCTACATCATACACGATCTTGCCTTCTGACCCAACCCAGGGGATGAGCAAGTCATTCACTGATGCCTCATTCAATCTCAGACCAATCCTCTTCACGAGCTCCTGCCTCGAGTCCTCACTGGTTTCAACCATGATTGCAACTTTCAATAACTTGAGCAAGAAACTACAAGAACAACCCTTCATCTTATCAGTGGGTAATAACCAAACAATGGTCTCTATCAAAGCCCTATTTTTGCTTGAAAATCCTTCAAAATCATTAGAATTCGGGGGGGCGAGCTTTACAGCATCAGGCATCCATCTAAGAACATAAGCCCTCAATGCTTCTCCAATAAGGTCACCTGACATTCTCCCCTTTGATTTCACAGCCACCATTACTCTCTTATATAGCTCAACATCCAATTCACATATGTCCTCGACCCACCAATCTTTAGGAGCAGATTTGACACCTTGCCGAAAACCAGCAACATTTTCAACCGGATTTTCTGAATTCCTCCATTTACAGGTGTATGACCAATCAACCTTTGATGGGTCAACTGAGGTTTTCGATGCAATTGAGTCTATACACCTTCCAATTATTTTCAAATCCTCAGACCAAGGCAGGAGAGACTTCGTTGTTTGCAAGACTAGTATGGAGTCTTTCCAGCTTCGAAAAATGCTCGAGCTTAAGAAGACTTCGATCTTATAATTTAGGTTTCCTCGCTCGATGGTTTCAGTCATTTCAAGGTGATCAGCAGCACATCTAGCAGCCACAACATTGTAGGCATTTAGGGTTACTATCATGCCATAACAGAATTTGGCACATATTTCAAAGGCTTTTGGGCCACCAGGGAAATCGAATAGGCGAACTTCATCAATGTTTTCTTTGTTGGCTTTTGAGACCAGCTTTTGCAGGAGCCCACTCTTGGATAGAAGGGGGAACTGCATGGATGACAGAAAGGGCTAAGGGTTTTAAGAGAGGAAAAGTTTCATCACATGTCAATATGGTAAATCGAGGGAGGATTGGAAAGCTTTCTGTAGTTCATATTCCACTATGGGAAGTATCAATTGGTAGAGAAATTTCTTTTCTTCTTTTTTGATAACTCGAATTGATGGATAACTTACCTTATGCAGATAGAACTTGACTTCCTCAACGAATATGGTAATGTCTGTTGCCAATTCTGACGCCACATACCTGCATAAAAAAATAACAATTTTCTTAGCACAAAAGCATCACACTAGAAGATCACAAATTATCACTAGAAAATCTAAAAGAGCTATTTGACATTATATGAAAAGTCCCTTGACTGGAGACGAAATCTCTTTCCAAGCCTCAAAAAAGAAGACAAGAAGACCATTTTTTGTAGATGACTATTGAAGCAGCAAGTTGACAAAACACTTCCTCGTATACGTTTACTCGCAAAACTAGAGTTGTGATGAATTGTTCGTCATTGAAGCCCTTTAAAGCAGTTACAACCCTCAATATGGAATTATACATTCAAGTTCGCATGTATCACATTCTCATTTCTGGTTTCCCAAGTTAATAATGTTTTTCTCTTTTCACAACTACACAACAGTCGAACATAGACAAACCTTGCCTCCATTAGCGAACCCACGTCCTACAATCAAGATACTTTAGGAACAATACAATGAACAAAGAGTTTGATGCATTAGAACAAAATAGAAAATTTGAATCAACAAGGTCACATTGACTCCCAGTTGGTAGCATAATGCGGCAGGTTAATGACTTGGATTACCATGACACAGCAAGAGTTTTGTCAAAAAACACACCTTTGTCAAAAGAAAAAAAAAACAACGAACCGAACGAAGAAAAATTTACAAAAATAAAGCATACTTGGAAGAAACAGGAAAGGGCAATGAGAAACTATAAACCAGGGGGATAAAGAGAATGTAAAAAACAAAACAAACCAACAAATGTACAAGAATGTTAACAGAAAGGAAAACAGCAACAAAAAGAAGCAAATGTGCAAGAAATAGAAGAATGCGAGAAATGAGCAAACAATTTCAGATGAATAATTTTTTTTATTTTTTTCCGTAATTTTTTATCGACATTATTTTTCTCTCTGACAACCAAAAAAGAAAAAGTAAAAGACACATTTCTTTTCCTTGCTTTTCTTGGTCTCTCTTTTGTTTTTAAGGAAAATGATAGATGTTAAGGCTAAGCTCGGTCTACTTTTTTCCATCTCTTTCTTTCATTTTTACTTCCTTTATTGCTGCTCCTAAAATCACCCAATTTTCCTACTACTAAAAACTCTCTTTATCACATAAAATCATTTCTATTTTCTTAATAGACTGGTTCCTTTATCTTTCTGCCTATTCCATTAACAGTAAAGTTTATATAGAGCCTAGGCTCTAAACAATCAAATTAGAGGCTACCTCAAAACTTTCACAAGAAGAGGTTGTTTTCATGCCCAAATATCATCAAATTGATCATCTTGACACCAAGATCTTTGGAGATGAGAAAAAAATGGATTTCAAGTTGTAGAAATAGTGCATCTTGTACCGCATTTTTAGACGGTCAATTTTCAAAATTTTCACGTTTTCATAAACTATAATTTAAGGCTATCACAAAACATTCCATTATTGAAATTACATTTCTCTACACTATTTGAAGGTGGGCTCTAATTTGATTGTTTAGAGCCTCAGCTCTATACAAACTGCACCCTTCTATTAAAGGCCACTTTATCACTTTTCCTTTTTTTTTTTTTTTTTTGTTTTTTTTTCGCTTTCTTCCATTTGTGTATGATTTTCCTTATCAAATGTCTCTTTATTAGTTTCCTACATTAACAGAAGAACAAGCATGTACACCCCCACAAACAAATGCAGCTTTTTAGTGAATGTTTTCTCTTTTCATTGCTTCCAGATTCCTCTTACCTGTCTGCTTCTTGTTTTTTTGCATGCTTTTGCCATCTTTTAGCTGCTTCTGTTGTTTACAGCAATTTAAAATGTCTCCATTATTTCTTTAATTTTTTTCTTATAATGGGCCGTGCACAAAATCTCTCTCTCTCTCTCTCTCTCTCTCTCTCTCTCTCTCTCTCTCTCTCTCTCTCTCTCTCTCTCTCTCTCTCTCTCTCTCTCTCTCTCTCTCACACACACACACACACATTCCCAAACCAAATGCAGAGTGTGCAGTTCGTGAATGACAAGCACAACAAAAGATATATTATATTTTGAAAGTTAAGGAAAAAATTCAAAGAAATGGGGGCAACTGAAAGCACTCAAGTCATTAAATCAACACTTCGAGGGCAAATAGAAGGGTTTACAAAAACAAGTTTGAAACACAACCTTTCGAGACACAGGCAGTAAGCACAGGAACCATCCATCCCATTATATAAAATAAATATATATATAAAAAAAAAAAACTCCAACAATCATACAAAACCGTGCAATTTCAACATTCAAGACAATAAATAAGCATTCGAATAAGCTCAAAAACTACAAATCCCAGTATAAAATTAAGAAGAAAAAAAGTGAAGAATCTTAGAAAAAATCACAAAGCAGGTGAAAATTCATAGAACAAAGCTAAAAAAAAAAAAGCGTACCTTGTGTTATTGCCATCTCCCCGAAAACAATCAGGCTTTGAGCCCAGTTTCATGAACTTCATCTCCAAAACCTTGTCTTCACCCTCGTCAAAACCGCAGTTTCAGTCTTCAAAACCACCAAAAGCTACCAAATACCACTCTAAAACAAAAAAACACAACTCCCAAAAACAGCTTATCAAACCAAAAGCGGTTTTCAAGAACCAGCGCTCCTTCGAGAATCAAAAACTAGGTTCATAGAGCTCTGAACCTTCCCCTAAAACCCATGTCCGAAGCCTCCATTCCCGTCTATTTCTAGGGCATCGGGATCCATGACTAGTAAGGAAGAGGCGCCTTAAATTCCATCAGAGATTACTGCTCCCACAGTACTTACTCCCCTTCAACCGTTTAGAGAGAGAAAGAGAACCAAATGGAGAGAGAGACTGCACCTCAATTGTTTAGAACGAGTGGAGATAAGAGTGAGAGTGCAGCAAAATAAATGAATATTTATGGAGAAGAGCACCTGCAAATCTTCGTTTCCTTATGGGCTACTATTTTTAGAGAGAGAAATTGCAGAAAGCTATTAATGGATTCCAGTGAAATAATTCATGGGAGCAATTTCAAGAGAGAGAAACTGTGAAAGAGAAATAGAGATAGAGATAGAGAGAGAATTTATAGAGAGAGAGAGAGAGCAAATTTCTAGAGAGAGAATGTTTCTAGAGAGAGAGAGGCAAGATCCAGGGTTTGCAGAGGTGGTCTGAGGAGTGTGGGGTGGGGGACCCGACTGCGTAGGGCAGTCCTCTGTCTTTTCTTTTTATTCCGTTAGCCACGCCAGTCCTTCATGTGCCCATTTTGACCCTCGCACTAATCATTAATATCGAGAGTAACCTTACTTGCAAACGAGTTTATATTAAAGCGGTATTAAATGACCTTCTGACCGAGGGACCATGAATAAATGGCCTTGCGGCCTAAGTTATTATAGCCTATTTCGCACGAAATTTCGTCGATATTTCACAAATTGCGGATGTTTCAACTCTTTAACAGGAAAAGGGAATGAATATGCCATTTTCTTTTTCTTTTTTTTGGAAAAATATCATGAGAAAATATAAATTTTTATTAAGATATTTTTGTGAAAAACTTTGTCCTTGCTTTGCTTTGGTATTTTGAGTAAGTTCTTGAAAAAAAGCTTATTTAGTGCAGCTAAGTTGGCATCAATGTGAGTAATGTTCTTAATAGAAACAGATTGAGATTCTTGTAGTCTTACCCCAATTAATTTGAAAAAAAGTTTTAAGTGATAATAATCTAGTACAATTAGGTTTATAAAAAAAATGGTTTCACGTGGGCTACACCGCATATTTAAAATACGTGGTCCCAAGGTATAAAGCGTTCATCTTAAATGTGGATGCAAACAGGTGGTCCATCTAAAAACAATTGAAACTAACCGCCCAAATATTTTTTTAATAGAAATATTATTTCTAATTTTTTTAATTTATTTGTTTTTTCATATTCATAATCTCTATGTTAGAGATTACATGTCTTTAAAAATTACGTCCAAAAATCCATCTCAAAAATATATTTTTAAAAGGTGACTCATTTCTAAACGGACTTAAAAAAAAAGTATATAAAGATACTGTCTGTTTTTTGTATAAGGAGGTCATAATCACTCTTGTCTTTTGGATTTCAAACTAGGTTGTTGTAAGAATGTCATTGAAAATGCCTAAAGTTAAAAAAAAAAAAATTTCAAATTCATGATTAGCTCAAGCCATCCATTTTGACATCCAATGAGTATGAATGATTATGACCTAATTGTAATAACGATAAATAGTCTCATTGTATCTAAACCCATAAGAAAAACACAGCCACGTATTGATGAAACCAATGTTTTAGGGTCATGCAATTTCTCATTGATTTGGATGGGAATCAATTTGGATCAGTGTTCGCAAATCGAACCAGAACGGTTAACCGGACATGGGACCGAAAGCGGTTTAACGAACCTAACCAAGCAAGTCTCGTACGGGTAAAAAATTGTTGAAAAAAATAAAAAAATACAAAAATAAAATCTACTAAAATATGAAAGGTATTTAAATAATGATTAAAACAAAACGCATTCAAATGAAGTTGAAAATTAAATGGATTTTAAAAGTGAGTATTAATGACCAAAATAATTTTTAATATTTATCATAATGTAAAAAATATTAAAAAATGTATTAAAATCAAATTCCTTATTTTTGAGATTTTTTATATATATTTTTGTATTTTTATTTTTAAAATAACAGGCGATCACCAAAACTGCCCGAAACCAAAACAGGCACGTGGCTAGTTCCAATCTAACCGGGCGGTTACCGATTAGATGGCTCGGTTTTTCTAACAATGATTTGGACCGAACTAATTCTAGAATAGTGTGGATCCTGACCTAGTTCCCCCTAAATTATGTCATATTATTTGTTTTCTTTTTTTTTTAAGCTGGTATAATATTTTCTTAGGTCCTCTTGAATCTCCATCTCATAAACCCTGATTTTTATTTTATTTACTAATATTTTCCAAATCACTAAATCAGAACAATCCAAATCTGCTTCGGATCACTGATTTAACGACCCGACATGGATTTTATGGATGAATGATTCCTAATTTTAAAATATCGGATGAAACCAATATGTAGATAAATAGATAATCTAATTGAAAATACCATTCAAACCCAACTATAATATGGGAAGGCTTTCAATGTTGCAATTTGAGGTTGAACGCTCCAACTCAGCTGACCTCGTAACAATAAAATATCGTACCTTTGATATGGCACTTTGATCAATTAAGGCACACCTTCAAATTTTATCATAACTATGGAATTTTGGTGTAAATGTTTTTTAAAATTATCTGAAAATCTATTTTCATATCTAACTATAAATTTTTAAACTTCAAAAATAGTTAAAATCAAGTAGATCTATAAATATATGAAAACCTTAAAAATTGACAGCCTAAATAACATATTACAAGATGCACTATTTTTGGGACTCAAAATCTTTTTCTTTTTTCATATTCATACATCTCGATGCTAAGATAATTAATTAGAGGGTTTTTCAACATTAAAACAACATTTTCTGATAGATTTTTAAAGTGCATCTTTAATTCTACATTTTAAGGTTGCGACCTTACCTAAGTGTTTTCCTTTTCTAAAAGAAGTTCCATAACTAGAAAGATCTTTTGGAAAAGTCATGAAAAAAAATGGATTTCAAGTTTTATAAAGAGTGTATCTTGTAATACATTTTTGGATTGTCAATTTTTGAGATTTCAAGTTTTCATAGATGTACTCGATCTACACTATTTTTAAAGCTTTAAATTTTATAATTAAAGATGGACATATATTTTAAGACTATCACAACAATTTTCAATATTGAAACCACATTTCTCGACTCTATTTGAAGGTGCGCCTTACTTTGATTGTTTAGAGCCTTGACTTTACACAAACCGCGCCCAATATATATTGTTTTTATATTCTAATAAAAAATAGGATTTAAATTTATCTAATATAAAAAGGAAAAAGAAAAAGAAGAAAAAGTAGGATAGTATAACGAGTGAATTACGTAAGGACAAAAAAAAAAAACTAAAGTAGAAAATGAGTCAGTTTTTTGTTAAAATTACGCAGAAGGTCGATCAATTTGAGGTTTTTTATGTTTGTCAAAATTATCGTCTTCGAGCCGTATTTTATTTTATTTCTTTTTGAGTTTTTTCGATAATAAGGTTGTGCCTTAATGGTTGGGGTAGTGCCGGGTCGGTCTGATGTTAGCTTCATCGGACTACTTTATGTGGTGCTGTTCAAAGTGGTCATAGGTTGGCATCCTTGGACCGCAAAGACTGACTTTGCTAAGCATTCGGAAGTGGTATGAGCTGCCCATTCTCGGACCACCTTCTTTGGTACTCTTCAGGGCGGTTCGAGGTTGCCAACCTCGGACTGCCTTCTGGACTGGGCATTGCCCCTCACACTAGGGCACTGCCCTACTAACAAAAAAACTGAAAAATAAAAAACGGGGCCATCCTTGGACATAGACCTTCTACGTAATTTTTGCCCCTTTTTTTTTGTGTCCTTAATAAATTACTCTAGTATAATTTTGGGAAGACAAAAGTGCCTGAAGTTTGTAATACCGAAAAGGGGGCAAGGGCAGTCACGAAAATTTCCCAATTGAAAAAGATGGTCCCTTGATCTCTATGCTTTTATTTACATGAGCTATGAACCATCTAATGATGAAATGTGATTGATGTGCCCCCAAAAAGGGGACCACTCTCTATTCAAAGGGACCTCTCCTAATATTATTACTCGTTTGCATTAAACATACACAAACTCAATGGACTTTCCAACTACCAAACAAACATTCCTCCGGTTTTTTTAAGCCTTTTTAAGAATTCTCCAAAGTTGTGTGTGTACTGGTTTTAAATGGAGGGTTGGCCATCTCTCCCCCAAAAAAATAAAAGCTACTTCAGCTCCACTCCCATCGCTTTCTCCTCTAAGAGACAACCCAACTTGTGATCCGCAAGTAAGGACCGAGTCATGGAAAATGAGTTGTTGACACGTGGGTTACCAGAGAGTCCATGTGGCAATGGACTTGGCGCCGGATTTGAGGGGTAGACCTGATTTGGGTTCAGGTATGAGTTACAAAATTGAACTCGACGGGTTAGATTTAGGTCTAAATTTTGGACTTGAAAATTATTCGAGTCTGAGTTTGGTCGGGTTTGGATTCGGGTCCCATACTATAATTTTGGATCCAAATCCAAATCCAGATTTGGATCCAACACTATATTTTTTTGATCTGGGTCTAATCGGGTCTGTGGCCAGTCCCGACCTGACCCGTTGCAACCCCTGAGAGAGAGAGAGAGAAAGAGAGAGAGAGAGAGAGAGGGTCTCGGCATTAGAGTTAGATATGTTAGAAAAGCAAATGAAGAGAAGAAAGGGAAGATAGAGGACAAGGGAAAAGTCACATTAGGGAAATGTGAGGGACAAAAGAGAGTGTTGGCCATTTATTACAAAGGATGGAGAATCAGCTGAGGCCACAACTGGGGAAGTTAATAAGGCTGCATGCATTTACTATGCATGTAGGTCTCTCACACGCAAAGAGACAGCGAGATGGCGATACTTTAAATTTTGGCCCGCTGAGTGAGAGAGAGATGACGATACTTTAAAACTGAATTGGATCGGTGAATTGGCCTTTCGGAAATCTAATTAGTGTCAATAAACCGCCATCAGGCCCATTCTTTAAGAATCACTCTATAAAAATACAAACTTTAAAAACAAAATAAAATAAAAAAATATAATATGTGAAAACCGGGCAATACAACCCGGTTTGGATCGCCTATTTCACTGACAAAATTGCCCAATGCCTTGATAAAGTTTGGGAAGTCCAATGCAAGCAGACTGATTCCTACTTCCTTGTTGGAACCGAGCCGGTCTATACTGATTCCGAGTCTAGATCAACAGTTCCCGCTTCCAACCACCGGTTTTTAAAACAATGCTTTAAATTTTGGCTGGTGAACATTGGGCAAGAAATTGATGGGAATGAAAAAGAAGATACTGATAATTGATGGGAATGAGAAAGAAAGGTAGTGATTATTAACTTGGAACCACCAAAGAAAAGCGTTGGGGTTGTGATGGTAGCACCCCACATCCTAGTCACCACGTTGTGGTCCTCACTAACATATTTGAAAAACTAACTCCTAAACTATTTGAAAAGAAACAGGTAGGGGTTGTCATCCCCATTGAATTACCCAAAAACAATGTCCTTCAAAGTTTCATTCTAGAGATGGAATTTTAACCTAGATTTTATAAATCGATAATCTCAACCACCTTGATCATGATAAATTTTTAGTGTGAACTTTATCCTTGAATCGTTCATCATCATTCTTTTAATTCTTTGTTGCTCATCAAAACAACGAACAACGAAGAATTAAAAGCAAAATCAAATCCATTTCCTTAAACTACAAAATCATGGATCTAAAGCAAAAAATAAACCCGAGTAAGGTTCACAAACTCAGCTTAGGCCGTCTGAGCAGAGCGACTCGGTGAGTTTGAGTGGACTCCCATGAGAAGTGTATAAGGCCAAAAAAAACCCTGAAAAGTACAAAAAAAAAGGGGTAAAAATTTTAAAAATAGTGAAATTAAAATAAATTAAAAGCCACATAGACAACCCAACTAAGGTTGGAAGAAAACATATAACATGGATTCATAAAAAATTGATTTATAGCTAGACATATTTCAAAAAAATCTAAAAGAGATAAAATATAGAAATATTATACTTACATAAAAAAAATATTGTTATAATATCTAAAAATTGATTTCATCATCGCAACAACATAACAAATAACATATAAAATATCTAAAAATTGATTTCATATGTTAATAAAATTCTTATAATTATTATTTATTTATTTACTCTGAATAGAAATACTACTTTTGAGAGGTTATCAACATTGTATTTTAATTAGGGATGGCATACAATGATACTACATATGGTACAGGGAACCATCCGATGTGAAATCTGATAGCTCGGGTGTATCACAAAATTTGAGAAAATTCTTTTTGAAGTTTGAGCTTAGTCAATTGAATAAATACAACTATCTAATTTTACATCCAATGATCAAAGATTAATTGTGATCACCTTGTACCAATGATCAATATTCTCATTGTATCATGTTCCTTTTAATTATTCTGGATTTTGCCCTACTATGCTTCAAATCCTCAATCCATGAGAAATATCATTTTTTTAAAATTCAGCAATAAAACACCAATTATCGTGGGGCAATAATAGGGAAAGAATCTTAACTTTTTTGAACATATGGATTCAGAACAATAACATCTTAACGTCAACACGAAAGATCCCAAATACCCCTAGTTGGTGCTCATGTTACGAGATATTCCCACCAAGGTTTCGATTGCATGAACCGGCCGCCGAACCTTGCCCATAGCCAGGTTCGGATAACAACAGCTAGGCAAAAGAAAAGAAGTGTTAAGAAAATAAAAAAATAAAAAATCTATGTTTAAAATAAGATCAAGCTAAACATATTTTTAAATGAGATTAAAAAAGTTGTATAAAAACAGATATTGAAAATCAACTTCTGATTAGGGGTAGTATCGAAATAATCCAAAAAGAAGCAAAATTATAAAGATAAGCATTTATGATCAAAATACTCTCCAATTTTTGCCAACACGATAGAACACATAAATTTTTTATGTTACAAACATATTTCTTATTTTTAAAAATTTTTATGGTTTCTTTGAATTTCTTTTTTTTTTTTTAACTTTCAAATCCCCAAATTGGACACCTAATCCAAGGTGGCTGGTCCGAGTTTCTCGGTCGAGTTGGAACAAAGTCGCCTGATTAGTCGAACACTAATTCATACAATGGGACACTCTCAGTCTTTCACGCATAGACAATGGTGCTGTCTCATATAAATAGATTGGAATCTCTTTCTTTTCTCCCTATCTCAAGGAGGGTATATCTTCTTTTCCCATAACTTTCCCGACAAATCTCTTCCCCCTTATATTTAAAAGGTGCGGTTTGTATAGAGCTTAGGCTCTAAACAATCAAATTAGAGCCCACCTTCAAATGATATCGAGAAATGTGGTTTTAATATTGGTAATCTTTGTGATAGCCTTAAAGTATCTTTTTATATTTATTTATAAAGTTTAAAAGCTTAACAAATAGTTTAGATCTTTGAAAACTTGCAAATATTGAAAATTGACGGTCCAAAAATGTGTTACAAAATACACTATTTTCAAAACTTGAAATCTATTTTTTTCTCATGTCCATGGTTCTTGATGTCGAGATGATCAACTTGAAGATATTATAACATCAAAACAACCTCTTCTAGTGAAATTTTTGAAATATGGTCAAATTTGATTATTTAGAGCCTCGACTCTATATTAACTTTTCCCATATTTAAATCCCAATGTTTCATTGCTTTCCAGCAAGGGAGATCTTGGTATCTTCTCTTGTGATTCCCTGTCTCTCTCTACAGTGTAGTGCAAAAGCATGGCCTTGTTGTTACCATATGGTCCATGAAATTTATTGCCACATATTTGGCCCTTCTGTTTGGCCTCTGCTCATGAGAATATACTCCTCTCTACCTGCCTTGGTTAATTTAGGAGCACAGAGACAACCACGATCGAAAGGCAATATGATATTTACGGTTTTTAATCATTGGTCCCTTTTTCTTCATTGTAATAAGAGCACATTTTGTGTACTCCACTCCCTACCTTTAAAACCCCAAAGTCCTCCCACCTATTTAGATACTGCAATAATTGATTTCTCTCTTTTTCTCATTGAATCTTGAAGCTTTCAGAAAGAGAGATATTTACACGTGGACCCGGTTTCTATGCGGTCAAGCCCGCATATATAGAAATACAAGCTTTTTAATAGAAATACAGGTTTTTTAATAAATATATTTTTGAGATACATTTTAAGACTTAAGTTTTAAAGATATGTAATATCTAACATATGAAAATCATGAATATGAATAAATAAATAAATTTTAAAAATTAAAAATAATAATTCTAAAAAAAAAAATTTAGACCGATAATTTCTATTGCTTTTTTCTCTACCATTTTTTTTTCTCTCTCTCTACTATTTTTTTTAGGTTGAGATGTTTTCTCTCTCTTCTTAGTACGGGCAAAAATGGTAACTGTGAAGCGTAGGCATTAGGTCAGGATTGCATCATGTGATGGGGGTTTACTTTATGCTACGCATGCCTCTCATAACAATGATGCACAATGATAGGCGGATGCATGCATGAGCCTTCTCATAATATGAGAAGACCCCTCAACTGTTATTTTATGTTTCATTTTCTCTCTGTGTTTTGCTTTTGGAGTGTAGGCCCCCTATCCAATATTCGCATCATTGTTATGTGCAAGAAGAACATTTGGAGAGAGCGAGAGAGAAAGGGTTTTAAGGCCCTTTCATGCATAGTTTTTTTATTTATTCATGGAAAATGGTTCGACAGGACTGCGGCCCTATCAAAATAAGTAAGCTTCACCTAATAATTCATCAAAAATTATAATTCAAGTATTAGAAAAGCTTTTTATGATCATCTAGACTTGAACGTTATAGTTGTATAAAAAAATTAGGATTTCAAAATAAAAAAAAGTGTATATTTTTAACAAATTATCTAGACTGTTCATTCTTCTTAAAAACAAGTATTCAAAGATTCATAAGATCTGTACACGTTTTTATTTTTAAATGTTATTGTCGGTGTTGAAAATTGATTTTAGAACCACTATGGAGATTTCGGTTGCCAAAAGTGCTTTCCATGAAGATTTGAGGTAAGGTTTTATTTGATTTTAGGTTGGGGTTGGAGAGAGAGGGGGAGGGGTGTTATTTCCAGAGCAAAACGTGGAGAAAAAGGGGCTTTTTAGGTGTTTTCTCATGAAAGAGTATCCTTATGTGATTAGATATCAGAGTTTTTTCATTCTAATTGGCTACCAATTTGTGTGAAAAAAAAGGTTATGGGATCAATTGGTGTGAAAAAACTCCTACACCTAATCAAATGGGAGAATTATTTAATGTGAAAATACTTTTATGAAAATATTTTTACCCATACTAAATGTGCCTTAATATTCTTTCTATCTTCTTCTTTGGGATGGAGTTTCTATAAGGCCTAACTTTATGAAAAAAAGAGTAAAGCTTTGGCCTGGAAATACTTTAGGTATGGAAATCTTTATGATGGCCCTAAAATCAATTTCCTCCAATGATTTTGAAATTTGTAAATAAAAAATGGGTACATATCTCATAGATCCATGATTACTTATTTTTAGGGTTACATGAACGGTCTAGATAATGTGGTACAAATATACATTCTTTTTAGAGATTGTAATCCTATGTTTTTTCACAACTATAATAGTTAAAATCGAGATGATCAATTTAAAAGTTTTTCGAAGCCAAAAATATAATTTTCGGTAGTTTTGAGGTGAGGTTTTACTTATTTTGATAGGTTTGCAGTCCTATTAAAACATTTCCCTTTTTATAACGAAGAGCAAATATCCGTTATGGTTACTGCATTTTCTTATGACTAAAACTTTATGCAGTGTATTTTCTTATGACTAAAACGTTTTGCTCCTATAAGAGTATGCTGTCCATTTATTTCCTAGGATGAAATCTAATCTAGGATTAAATTCAAGACAGAATTTTTTTTGGAATATAAACTATTCAACCCATGGATTAACTCGATTAATTTTTTTTTTTTCCAAATTGCACTCTCTATGCACTTGTAAAGATTGAACAGAGGTCATCTAATTTTTTAAAAGGTGAGATATAAGTGCTAAGAGAACTCAATCTAGTGATTATTGAGTGGTTCTTAAAATTTTTAATTGAAAAAAATGTTTTAAATAAGTCTTGTGAGTACAGTATACTGCCACAAAACAATAATATTTCCACTCTCTTTGTTTCATGCCATTATTATTCACTTCGGTGTGTGAACAGATATTTATTCTGTTTTGGTACTTTGACCTTTTTTATTTCTTTCTTTTTACCCTTTTGTCCATGTTATTACATGCCAGTTGTATAATTGCTTCACGAGAAAGGTTGATAAAGAAAAGTATTTAGGAGGATCACAAGAAAAAGAGTATAAAAATCCGTGCATTAAGGTTGGCTACAGGCCTAGGCCTGATGAAAGTAAACCTATACCTCAAAACTCATTAGAGGTTACTTTCAATCAAGAACTTTATCATAAGAAAGAAGAATTTCAAATCTTAAAAGCAGTTAACTTATCTTTTTTCAAATATTCACTAACATATTCTTATTTATATTTTTTTTATTTATGAGATTATAGTTTATGAAATCATTTACTTTTCATAATTATTTGTAGATTATATTTTATGCCACCTCTCTAAGTTGTCATTCCTTAATGCTACTATATTGATTCATTTATTTGTTGTTGTTCAATGCTACTATATTGATTCATTTATTTGTTGTTGTTCAAACAAGTGTTCAAAAAAGTGGACTGTTGGGATGAACAGGGTCTCTCATTTGTTTTAGAGGGCCCAGTGAGCCGAACTAAATTAGGCCATTTGGCTATACAGACCATCAAAATTTGAAAAAAAAATTATAATTAAAGTATGTGATTTGTGAAAAAAATGTTGATAAATGTCTTATATATTTTTTTTTATGAAATTATCTTAAGATATTGTATACAATGAGACTATTTATTTTTTATACAAGGAGGTCACAATTCCTAACAACCATTTAATGTGAAATTTGTTAGCTTGGATGTATCACAAAATTTCAAAAAAATTTCTTTTGAAGTTTGAGCGTGGTCAATGGAATGATTGTAGCCACTCAGTAAAAGGTCTCATTCTATACTTTCCTTTATCTTAAATTAAATGCATAAATACAAACAAAGATATACAGACCTATCAATCATTTCACAATAATAAAGTGAAGTAAATCACAATTGTAATATTAGTAGGGTAAATCAAATCTCAATAATACAAGTCAATAAGTTGAAGGGTACCATCAAGTACCAAAAAAAAACCATGTAGTGCCTCATAATCATCCCAACCAGGGGTAATTTGATCATTTTATTATATTATTTTAAGTAGTAATTGAGTGAAACGATACTATTTTAAGTGGTAATTAAGTTGAGCGAAACTTAAAAAGCAACTACAATAAATATAATGATTTGACACCTTTAATGGTTTTTTTAACATAAGTTGACCATTTTATTGATATTATCCCAAATTTAAAAATTAAAATAACTTATAAAGGAAAAGTATATGATGAGGACATTTACCTTTGATACAAAGTTGTCACAATAAATATTGACCATTAGATGTGAAATTGGGGAGCTACAATTATTTCGTTGACCAAGTTCAAAGTTCAAAATAATTTTTTTTAAACTTTGTGATACACCCAAACTATCAGATGGTTGTAATAAGTAATTGTGACCTCCATATTCCAAAAGTAAATGGTCTTATTGTATACAATCCCAATTATAAAAACATTGAGAAATTTTTTGTATATTGAAATTCACTAAATAATTACTTTAGTTTAATAAAAAATTATGAAAAGTAGTTAATAAAAAAGGAGAATGGTGATGACACAAAAATCTCACATGGTGAAGAAATTGAAAAAGCACTAAAGATAGAGTAAATAATCTTTAAATAATCAAATATTTGAGAATTCCAAGAAAAATTAATATTGATCAAATAAACAATAAATTAAACAACCATACCAAAATCAAAAAATAAAATTTTCTTCAATTCTCTTACTAAAAAGTAAAATACATATTTATTATAATACCCAGATTTAGCATTAAATTACTCTAAATACAACCATATTCGAGATTCTCTCACGAAATACAAGAAAGATAGAAAGGAAAATTGTATTAAATAGTTGTTTTTAAAAATATAAATTTAACATGGAAAAATCTGAACATAAAGAAATCAGAAAGAAATCATCAAATGAATGTTCAAATTCATGCCTAACAATGTCTAGAACAAAAAACTTGACAAAATTTAACATAATAATTACAAAAATATGTTTTTTAAAAAAAACTCCAGTGTAACAAAAAATGTAAAAATGAAGAAAAACAATAATCAAAATCAATGAAAAAATATTCGGAATAATAATATTTGTTGACGATTGAATCTAGTACCTGAAATTCCAAACAAGATTGTGGATAAAACTCAAGCAATCCATAGATCTACACTCGAATACCCCATAACCACCTAAATTTTGGCCCTAGATCTCCATGAACAAGAGCACTTATCCAAGAAATTGTGATATGAATCTATTTACTTTTGGAAAAAATTAATTAAAGAGTTTAAGCCCCTTACAAAATTATTGAGGGGGTCGAATGGTTTCATTTAATACTGTGAATGCCATTATTTAGGTTAAATTACCAAACATTTTGCTGCCAATTATTCAGGTTTCCAATCTTGAATATGGTCACTTTTTTTAGTCTTTTTCAAAAATTTATTCTAGGTAGCACCCGATTGAAAAAAAGCTTAAAACTAACATATTTTGTTTTTGAATGGAATTATTTGAACATTTGATGATTTTGTAAACCCTTATGTCTCAAGTTTTCTTAAATCCATAGAAAGTACACTGGGGTATGGGACATTTTTTTCTCATGGATTAAATAGAAAATTCTTTTTCGATAATGAAATGCTTTGATAACGTTGCAACCCTACCACAATAAGTGGATTGTATCCTCTTGCACCTTCTGTGTATTAGTGTTCAGAATTTACCCGATTTGGATCTAAAATCCCAATTTCAGATTTGTATATGGATCCGAAATTTGGATCCCGATCCAAATTTAGATCCAAATACTAATTTGAATTGAATCTGGGTATAGGTGGATCCGATTCAGATCGGCCCAATTTTTTTTTTTTTAAATATATATATATATATAATTATATATAATTTACTCATTTTTTTGCCCCAAATTCTCTGTAACCTACCCCTCTCTCTCTCTAACATCACCCTCTCATTTCTAATTTCTCTCTCTAGCAGCCCCCTCGCATAAGAAAAAGCCCTCATCTCTCCAGTTGAATATTGTAGACAAATGATGATACACTTGAAATCACGAGGAATGAATCTCATCTTAATAGATAGGCATCACCAATTCGTCCCATGCTTTATTTCAACTATAAATTAACCAATGAATGAGCATTTGCCCACTTTTTGACACTGTTGAGATGAAAGATAAATAATCAACTACCACATACCAGGTTTTAGTTGATCTTCCAACCACAAGGAAGCATACAAATCATTCCAATGAACAAGTTTAAATAAGAATACCTAACAATTATCAATATTTAAGAATGAGTATAAAATAAATGAGCTTGAAGCATCACATACAAAAACTGAAGGATGATGTTTCTGTAAGGCCTAGGCTTTAGGAAAACTCACCTCAAATCTTCGTTTGGATAGTACTTTCGGCAACAGATATCTCCATGATGACTCCAAAATCAATTTTTATTACTACAGTAAATTTTGAAACTCAAAAAATCATTCAAATCTTGCGGATATGTAAACTCTTATTTTTAGGGTGAAATGAACGGTCTAGATAAATTGTTAAAATATAAACTATTTTTAAGCATTTGAAATCCTTTTTTTTTTTTTATAACCATAATGTTCAAGTCGAGATGATTGACATAAAGGTTTTCCAATGCTTGAATTACAATTTTCGATGAGTTATTAGGTTAGGCTTTACTTGTTTTGATAGGGCTGAAGCCCTATCAAATCATTTTCCTAAAATGAATGAGCTGTGTAATCCTACATAATCAGTAGCATTCACATATCAATGCCAGTTAACTAGAAAGTGACATTCTTATTTCCATTTTCATATTTTTCCAATGAAAACAAGAACCTCTATGCATCAACATTGCAATATGCACATCTTTGGTATGGTCCATGTCATTATCTTAGACCACAAATAAAGTTTTTTCACTCAGCTCAACAAAGTATCAACAAACATGTTATGTGGATTGGTTAAGTTGCATAACTAAGAAGTGCATCATGCATGCAACTCTCTCATGGAGAACAAAGAAAACATAACAGAAAAGTAATTCAACATATTGTCACAATACATTACCATATTAGCTTCCAAAGTGCAGAACATGAAGCTATATGGGAAGTAGAGAGCGATGGCCAATTCATGATCAGGCTGGTTACTTTTTATTATTGGATGAGATGGACATAGCGAGCATTTAGTCAAATTTGGAAGTGGTATGTTCCCCATAAAGTTCAAGTTTTTTTTATGGTTGGCTATGTAAGGTAAGGTTTTAACCGTTGACAATTTAAAAAAGAGAGAAGATTTTGCCTAATATTTGCTTAATGTGTAACGAAAATGGGGAAATCGGGGATCACGTATTTCTACATTGTAACTTTACATCCGAGATTTGGAACTGGAGCTTTAGAATATTGGCTTTTAGTTCTTAAAGAAGGTTGTGGTTTTTCGGAGGTTGATGTAATGTTGAACTTGGGAAAAGGGACTAGTAAATACCGACCAAAAAGAAGGTGGGATCCCCTTTTAGAATGCTGTCATGGACTCAATTTTAATGGAAGCTCGTTTGGAAACCCGGGATTTATGGGTACAGGAGGGGTGCTTAGAGATTGGACAGGTGATGTTATTTTTTGTTATGTTGGGCCCAGCGATTTACCACGGCTAACCATGCCGAGTTAGCTTGTTTTCTACATGCACTGAAATTTTTTAAAGAAAAGAAAGTAGCTGGATATCTTATAGTTGAAGGTGATTCATTGAATGTTGTTAAATAATGTAATAAAGAGCAGAGATCACAATTGGGGTTTGAGATCGTGTTGGTTGAATATTCAACACATTTATAAAAAAAAACTAATAAAAATAAATGGCATGACTGATGGACTTGGAAAGAGCAGTGCTTCGTTGACTAGTTGAGCCATTTCAGGTGATTGGAACTCTTTTTTACGATGCTGAATAAATTTGATTGATAAATGATCAAATATTGTCAAAAAGAAAAATACAGAAAGGTTCAGGTTTAGATACACCCACGCCCTGTTACACTAATATCGTAACAAAGACATAGCACTACTTATATTTACAGTAAATCTTAATAAAATGTGTTTTCTTTTTTCTTTTTTTTGTGAGTACTGAAGAAAAACATGATTTTATATGGGCATTTCCTTGAAAGACAGTCTCCCCCATGAATAAGGGTGGACCAAGCTAGGACATCTGTTGCTCATAATGGTGGATGAATAAATCCGAGCCATTTGTAAGACCTTTTTTGCGCCAAAGGTCTTAATTTATAACGGAGAAAGGACAATATATAAAAGAAAAAGGTTATATAAGAGCAAGGCTCTAAACAATCAATTTAGGATGCACCTTCATTAAAAGAGGTTGTTTTGAAGCCCAAAAATCCTCAAATTGATCATCTCGATCTCAAAATGTATGTACATGATAAGAAATGGATTTCAAGTATTAGAAATAATGCATCTTGTAATGCACTTTGGAGCGTCAATTTTCAAGATTTTCAGGTGTTTATAGGTCTGCTTGGTCTACACTACTTTTGAAGTTTTAAATTTTATAATTAAAGATAAAATAAATTTTCAGGCCATCACAAAGTTTTTCAGTATTGAAACAACATCTTTTGACACTATTTGGCAGTGCACCTTAATTTTGATTGTTTAGAGCATCGGTACATAATTTTGATGTAAAATGTTCTTAGGATTATCTCAAAATCTATTTTTATATCTAATTATAAAACTTTAAATTTCAAAAATGGTTAAAATCAAGTAGATCTATAAACATATGAAAATCTTGAAAATGGACGGTGTAGATAATATGTTGTAAAATGTACTATTTCTGAGACTTAAAATATTTTTATTTTTCATGGTCATACATCTCGATGTCGAGATGATTGATCATAGGATTTTCAACATTAAAACTACCTTTTCCGATGGATTTTTGAGATGCATCCGTAGTTCTACATTATAAGGTTTCATCCTAATATAAATTTTTTCCGTACAAAGAGATATGTATACGAAATAAGTTCAATCACATTTGTTGCATATTTATTTTATTTTTTTTCCAAATCAATTCAGGAATACAATAAAGATTATATAAGTGGAAAATTAAAGCGTGTGCTCAAAATATCAATTTTAATGCATGCAAACAAGTACTTTTGAGGATAGTGAGGAAATTAAAAACATTTTCAAGTCATTCACACACAGAAAAAAATTAGATATTTGTAGGGGATTGTCTATAGTAAGATAATTTACTTTTGATATAAGAAGTTGACAATCACCCTTAGCCGTTGGATTGAAGTATGTCATATAGTTCCAAAAATTTTATTTTAGATTATGTATCCAATTGAAAACACACCTCCAAACACCCGATTTCAATGTTCAATGTTCAATAAGCTATCTTAGATGAGACTGAATTTTAGGAAGCTTAAATTTATTTTTGCTGTCCCTCACACTTCAAAAATGGTATTTTTGGTGCATCAAGCACTAAGTTAGGTGCTCCACCCTAAGCACGTGCCACTTCGCTTCAAGATTAAGGAAACTTGGGTCATTTGGGTCTGTGCATGTATATGAAAGAATTAGGCCCTACATCATGGAAAGTTGGAGTAACAATGAGATCAGTATTCAAAAAATCAAACCGGCCTTGGAAATCGGGCAAGCGCTAAGCCTATGTAACCGGTAAACTGTTTAATCGGGCAGGTCTTAGGGGTAGGTCACAGCCGGTCTGAAAAGTATTTAAAAACTAAAAAATATATAAAAGGTATATTTAAAGTATGATTAAACAAAACATATTCAAATGAAGTTGAAAAGTAGTAAAAAATAAATTTTAAATAATCATTGTGTCGAGTGAGTATTTTGAAATTTTTCAAAAAAAATGAAAAAATATAAAAATAAATATTCATGGCCAAAACACTTTCCAATCTTTGTCAATTTGATAAAAAAACATTCAAAAACACATTACAAACAAATCCCTTACTTTTTGGGATTGTATATATATATATATATAAACAAATCTGGTGGGACCACCAAAACCAGATCGGCCAGTGCCTAGTTCCGGTTTGACTGGCTGGTTTCGAGTTGGACCGGTCAAATTTGCAAACACTACGTGAGATTATCCATTTTATTGGAGTCCCATTGTTATTTATTGAGGACGAAAAGCAAAGAGGAGCAGGAAGGCTGATTTGAAAATCTTAGTTATGAATAGTGGCCAACTGTTATGGTAAAACAAAGAATTAGGCGAAGATTTGCCAATTATTATGGGATTGTCTATAAAGAGACTTTATAAATGAAGGCTACAATCATTCAATCGGATGGCTTTGGGCGAATAAGTCTGACAACTTTTTTTTTGAACTTTGTGTCTACGTGTCTATTCAATAACACTCTTACAGCCACTCATTTTGAAATTTAAATGACAAGAACAATTGTAACTTCCCACTCATTTTGAAATTTAAGGGACAAGAACAATTGTGACCTCTATGTATAAAAGATAAATGGTCTCCATAGACAATCTCAATTATTATTAGTTGGCCTGTATGTATCAATAGTTGTTTAAAATCACGCTTTTAATTTGATGAAAAGCATTGGGGTTTTTTTGATAAGTGGAGATGATAGGAAAATTGGAGAAAGGAGGATTTTTTGAGAATAAGAATGATACATTTACAACATAAAAGAAGAACCATGCAATATTGATCACTTGTGAGACCAACAAAAACAAAAGAACCCAAAACCCTGGCACTTGTAGGCCTTAGGGTCTTTCAATGCCTTAAAACCAAGATTACAAAGGTAATCTTCATATCATAACCTTAATGAGGCAGATTATTCTTAAACATGCAGTGAATTTTGGCTTCTTAACCGCTTAACTTGCCAAATGATCATCTTCAGTGATTTAGCCACAACAAGAACTCATCTTACACAGATTCCGAGTTCAATTGTAGAATACTCTCTATATGGACTAGGGCTGAGATCCTTGCCTATTCAAGTGCCATGCGAGTATTAACCCCAAAAAACTGCGGCCTCGAGTGAGTGGACTCAGTTGACCACATCAGATGATCACCTTTGGCATCTGAGCTTCGAGAAATCATCAATTTGCTACCAATCCTCTAAAGTGATGATCTAGAACCTTTGGGCAGACTGGAAAACCAGTTTGCAGCCTAATGTCTGAGGTTCAAGTTATAAACGAGGTCAGAACAAAGTTTTTGAGCCTTGGTAGATACTTAACCCAGAAGTGGAAACCACTCGGAGGTGATTATCACTCATAATAAAAGTCATTCAGCCAACGATAGTCGGAGTCTCATGTGGATCTTTGTTCTGCAAAATAGAAAATTCAAAGTAGAAAAAGCTCCAATTTGAATCCATTTTGGTTGTGCTAAAATGGACACAGAGTCATGAGATATTCCCATTGTCTTCAAAGTATTAGATGCTCTCAACACAAGCTCGGTTTGATGCAGTAAAGTACGAGCCATGATATAACTGGTCTGAGTTCAACACCCATCGAAGAACTCTTATAGTTGCATTCTCTTGAGAGCCTTTTGGAACTATAAAGCCTGAGATCAATCTTCCTTTAGAGTAAACAAATAGATTCTAGATTGTGGAACATAGAGAACGCATTCTAATTGAAAATACACTTAGAAAATTCAGTTTAGGCATCAACATATACTCACTAGAGCAAAGCTTTGCTTTTAGTAATCAATATTGCATAGAACTTCTAATTTGAAAATCGGTTATTTTTAGGGATCAAAATCACCCATTAATTTAGAAAGGACAATATTTGTTACAATTCAAATAAGTTGAAAGTATACAACGGGTGGGTTAAGTAGCTATTATCGCAGGAAAATGTTATATACCTCTCGTCATAATTGTGGTGGAAAGCCACCAAGGACATTTTAGTCTGTTCAACTGTTCAAAGTAAACTTTAGGAACAAAATTTAAATTTTAAGCAATTCAAACTTGTCCTAACATATCGATAAACAAAACAATTGATCCAAATAATCATCTTGCACCAGATACTTAAAAATCTCGGCAAAGCTCTATTAAAGTTGGTTGAAATACCAAATTAATTTTAAAATGGTTTATAATCACAGACACCAAGCAATGAATTTAATAAACTTAGGACCTTTTTCGTAATTGGAAGGTGGAAGTTAACTAGAAACTGGAAGTCCTGTCAATTACTATGTTAATTAGCATGTCTAGAATATTAAGGAATCCTAAGAATCTGTGTTTGATTGAGCACAGAACTCTGGAAATCTAGAGATCTTTGCCAGTTATAACTGTTTTTTCATTTTTCTACTAATGCAAGGCTGATATGTCTTCAACGAAGGAGATTTTTAAGACACTCGTCATTCTCAGCAAGTCTAACAAAATGCGTGGTTCAAATTAAGTATATAAAGAGCCGGTTATGCTTTCTCTCTCTCTCAATCTGCTTCAATAACATTTAACCAGAATGATCTCATATGAAAACTGCATTACTCAAGTAGCTATTACAAATATTTCATGACTCCATTAACAATCCCATACCAAATAACCCTTCATAATTATGATTAAAGATAAGACATTTGAGGTTTTTGACATTACTGTACAAGGTCCTAAAGAATTTGTGCTTGCTATTTAGCCTGTCAGAATCATTCAATTCTCCAAATTTAGTTCTCATGGTCTCAGTCATCCATTGCAATGCATTCTTTTTGAAGCATGAACCTCTCTTGACCACTTTTACCATGAGATTAATGAAGAATTCCTCCTCAATTAGGGAATTCTTCTACCACTTTCTGCTTTATTTGCTCTATTTCCCATGTTTGCATGTGTAGTTATGGACGACAAGTGAGACATCACATTAGCAACTCCTAATTTAAAATAAGATGGAAAAAGATGATGGAAAACACATGATAATTTCAAACAGAGAAATTTAAGTTACATTACTTTTTTAGCATACAAAAACACGATATTTTTTGAACTGGGAAATTTAAGTTACATTACATTATGTCTTGAATTCCTGGACATTACATTTTTACATCAGCCGAGAAACTGCAATCTGAACATTCTTAGCACACAACAATCCCCAAAAGCCTCAGAAACCCCACAAATTTGTGAGCATAATTTAGTGCTCACCAAATTTTAGCCTCCTTTGAAATCAAGCCAAACCGATATATGGGAAAATGAGAAAAACTATCTCACTAATTGTGATGCCAATAATTGAAATCCTTTTTTTTTTTTTTTCTTGATACAATGGGGGATGTTATACTGACGCCTCCTAACAACCGGTGCCCCACACCATTCCTGCTAATAAATTGAATATCATATCGATAGAACAAATTGAATATTTAGAATGACCTTACAGACCCCATCAAAGGCAAAGAAATGCTCAAATTTCCAAGTGATCAATATAACAATGCACTAATCAAGAGATTAATCAAGCAATCAAAGTAGCAATCAATGTATCAATCAGCTTAGTTTTATCATACAAGCAATAATAAATTTTGGCAATAAAAATCCAAACTATCCTTATTAAACATCAACTGTATTATCATACAAGCAACAAGTAAATAATCGGAAAAGTATAAAAAGAGACCATTTACTTTTAGCTCAAGAAGATCGCAACCGCCCATCAAACTTTAAACCGGGTGGTTGTAAGTGTGTTATTAACGAGACTGAAAGTTTAAAAAAGATTATCAAACTTTATAACTTACCCCAAACCATCGAATTTGACATCTTATCGCTAAGAGTCTTTATGACCCCCTTGTAATAATGATAAAAAATTTCATTCTATATGATCCCTAGATGACCACTCCAAACTATTTTTATTACAACAAAAAATGGCAACTAAGAACTGGGATAGCTTGATAATATGAAAAAATAAAAAATAACTTAAAATTCTTCCATTAAAATGCATTGGACAAAAAACTACAAACTACAAATACACAAAATCAGATATTACACAAGTAAAAGCTACAATTGTTTGAGAGAGATTAGGGAGAATTTGGGAAAGAGAATGAGATAGGGACCGAGAGAGAATTAAGGGAGAGAGGGACAGTACGAGAGGGATATTGTGGAGAGAGGGGGAAAATGAGAGGGAGAGGGGCAAGAGACACATAGGAAGGGAAGGAGGGGCAAAGAGAGAGAACCCTAAAGGCTAAACCCTATGTGCAATTGGGGGTTAGAGAAGGAGAGGTGGAAGAGCTTGAGGTGGCTAGGGCAACAGTGGGGCTTCATGGGGGTGTTTTTTCTCTGTGTGCGGTTTGTATAGAGCCAAAGCTCTAAACAATGAAACTGTAGTGCCGAGAGATGCGGCTTCAATATTGAAAATCTTCTTAACACCTTTAAAATATATTTTCTTACTTAATTATAAAACTTAAAGCTTAAAAAATAGTGTAGATTGATATTATTTATGAAAATCTTGAAAATTGACCGTCCAAAAATACATTATATAGATTATTTTTAAAACTTGAAATTTTTTTTTTTTTTTTTCATATCCATACATCTTGATGTTAAGATGATCAATTTGAAGATGTTTGAGCATCAAAATAACATCGTTTAGTTAAATTTTTGAGATGCACTTAACTATAATTGTTTCAAGCCTCGCACTTATATAAATGCTTTTCTTTTTCTTTTTATATGCACGGTGAAACCTCCACAACGTTTCGCTTATGTGGGTTTCAATGGAGGCCAAACGTCACTGATTTGAGGCCAAAAATGGTAGGTGGAAGTTATTTATACTGTAGCAATCCGTGTGGTATAGGAATAAGGAACATTTGGCTTATGGAGCTAACACTCCTCCAAACACGCACACGATTAGAAAACTTTTTCTATAAGATGAATGTTTTTTCTGAATCGTGTTACACCTTAGTTACCATATTGTGGTTTTTAATCTCACCACTAGCACTAACCCACGAATATTTTCAGAAAAACTAACTTCTAATCTATTTGAAAAAATTGGTCGTGACCTACTGAATTACCAAAAAAAAAAAGAAGAGAAAAACCGATATCTTCATCTTTGGAATTTACTTGGAATCATTTTTTTTAAATATGGATCGGTAGGGCAATTGTTCACCTATAGATTCGTGTCTAATTGTTGAATCGGTGAACTAGATCTGGATCATTCCTAATCGTTAATCTAAAAATGTATTAAAATAAATTACAAATTAAAATAAAGGTTCATAAGGTGGGGATTGGGGAGGACCTAAAAAAAAACATTAAAAAGCTTAAAAAAAGAAAAAGAAAAAAAAATATAGAATGGGGTTTTAGGAGGAACTAGACCGGGATCCAAAACATCTCGAAAGTGGTTCGGTCCCCACCAATTGGGCAATTCAAACAGGAAACACTGGATTTTAAAGCATCTCTTGTCCTTGTGACTCAAAGCATGACCCAAGATGCCCTACTTGAAAATTAACGTGTCATGTCGTTACGTAATTTGGATGTAAAAAAGCCCCGAGTGGTAGAAAAGTCGAAGTGATATTGAGACTTGGCTTTACCTTAACTTGGAAAAGTCCATAACATGATCAATTTTTCAACCAGGACGTCCTTCATATGACCCAGACCCGGACCCGGACCAGGACCCGGACCCGGCTTTAACTCCACACATCTCAATACAAGATTCTCCCTCCAAGGATGTACGGCATGGAATAGCAGGGCCCTTACCTTTATCATTTCTCATATACCCAATGGTAAATGTTATAATTTGGGATATAAGATCTCTGGTTATGCCAACCCTATAAAACTAAGTAAAACATCACTTCAAACCTCACTTTCTAATTTTGGCATCGAAAAAACTTCCAACGGTCATCTCGGCCTTGACCATTGTGGTTGTGAAAACAAACTAGTATTCTAAGCCCTAAAAATGATGTATGTTGTAACAAATTATCTAGGCTGTTTATTTCGCCCTCAAAATAAGTGTTTATGGATTTGCAAGATCTGTATCATTTTTTTAATTTCAAATTTCATAATTGGTATTGAAAATTGATTTTAGAGTTAGGGAGATTTCCGATGCCCAAAATGCTTTCCGGATGAGGATTCGAAGTGAGGCTTTAGTTTGCTTTCATAAATCCTAGGCTTTGTAGAAACTGTATCCATTGACGGGAAGATACTTTGCGGGGAGCTGGCTGACTTTATAAATCTCCACCTCAAACCTTACCAAAAAATGTAGTTTTTCCACTAGATAATTTGCAAATTAGTCATATTGATCTCGACAATAGCGGATCCGAAAAACCAAAAATGAATTTTAGAACCCTAAAAGTCCACTCAAGTATTCATGAAATTTGCCAGTTTTTTTCATCATCCTTGCATTTTCAAATTCCATGAGTAAGGAGAATAAATAAATTCAAAGGCCACACAATGTTTTCCAACACCAGAACTGTAATTTCTAGTGGGGTTTTGATTGATTAAATAAAATAAAGCTGCGACCCAACTAAAACCATAACTTTCCTAATATAAACTCTCCATCATACAATGCATGCCCCAAAATATATCCAATAATTTTACTAACATACTTCTTCATAAAAATAAATAAGAACAACCATTAACATTAGTCCCATTGAAGCCCAACAACACCTATGAAGAGGATGATTATTCACTTGTACTACAGACTATTTTGCAAATAACATACCTACTCCGAAAATGACTCTAAAAATGTCATATCAAATAACGTTGGTATGTTAAAAAAGATATGGTTGGAAGTAGTCGGAAAAAAAAGTGTGATGACTTATGGACACACTGATGATGGTATGGCTCTTGATAAAGAATGTTACCAACTTTAAATAGTTAAAAAAAGAACTTAAATAATAATGATGACAAAATATATGAGCTTTGGATTACTTTGTCTCATCAACTTCATTGCCCACTATATGCTTATTGAAACATTTGACATCAAAAAAATGATTAAAAATTTAAAACCAACACTATCTAAAATTGAGCATAAGAGAGAGGAATAGTACTACCTTGACTAAAATATACAAAACCTAACATACTTCAATCAATCAAATACTCACTTCCATTCTTTTCCCTGGTAAATTTGAGCTTACAACGTTCGAGTCTGGTTCAAGTCCTGGAAAATTACATGTTCTAAAGTTTGTAGCTTCATGTAAAATATGCCCTTTGTAACCAAACACCACTTGTGTATGATATATGGTACACCCCGAATTCATCTACCATCTGTTTCTCACGACAACGATGGAGACTAGCCAAAAGTAAAGACAATAATTGTAACATACATAGGTTTCGAGAGTATGCTTGTTCATTTAATCTCGGGTAAAACCGACCTAAAATTAGCTCTAAGACCCCAAATTTTGATACAAACTCTTCAATACCAGGATTAACCTCAATAATGAAAGGAAAATGTTTATATAAGGTCGAAGCCCTAAACAATGAAACTAAGGCACACTTCAAAAATTAACTAAGATTTTTTTTTTTTTTTTGATGTCCTAAAACCCTCAAATCCAATCATCTCGACCTTGAGATACATGAACATAATAAAAAAAAGATTTTAAGTATTGAAAATAGTGCATCTTGTAATACGTTACCTAGATCGTTAATTTTTTAGATTTTCAAGTGTATACGATTTACATTTTTTTGAAGCTTTAAATATTTTAGTTAGATATAAAAATAAATTTTTAGGCCATTATAAATATTTTTGGTACTAAAATGACATCTTTCGATTCTATTTAAAGGGGTGTTACTTTAAGGCCTTAGCCTTATGCAAAGTTGCAAAACCATACCCATAAAAAATAAAGTTCTAATTGTATGCTCTAAGCATCTGAAGAAAATAAGGAAAATTGTTTCGTGTAGCCTGGACCACATTTCTAAAATATACGGTCCCAAGGTATAAAACATCCATTTTAAAGATGGATGCCAATAGGTGGTCCATCTAAAAACAATTGAAACTCACAGTCCAAATATTTTCTTCATAAAATCCTTATTTGTGTTTCTTAAAATTTATTTATTTATTTATAGTCCATATTAGAGATTACATGTTCTTAAAAATTCGGTCGGAAAATCCATCTCAAAAATAGATTTTTAAAAGTTGACTCATTTCTATATGGATTCAAAGAAACCGTACCCAAAAATTAATATCTCAAGATTGAATAGAAATTGTCAGAATTTTTTAGAGAGTAAGATCTAGGCGTTGGAAGATTGAAATTTCATTTTTTTTTTTTTGATAATAATCATTCAGTGATTTTAAGTTGATCAACAAAATTTTATATTGAAAAAAATCCTCCAAAATAGGTTATTGAAGGAGGGAGTAGAAGAAATGTATGCTCGCGAGGGAGCGTAGTGTAAGTGCCTCTCTACTTTATTTCTTGCGTAGCCAAAATATCAGTAGCCTAACTCAATCAAACTAAGTAACAAAAATTACTTAATAAAAAATAAAAAAATAAACCTTATTTCGCACGCAAACCCTAGCAGCTGTCACCAAACTGTGATTTTATAGCAATTTCCCCAACACTAATTCCCAAATATTTATCATTTTTTAACCCCACCACCAAATGCTTGAAATTTAACTTACCTAAAGTTGATCCCAATACAAGGTTAATGTTTTGTTTATCTAAGTCGACTTAGCACTGAGTTTGTATTAATTTAGAGTCTAGGATTTTCACTTTGTTCAAGAACTGTAATTAACATAAGTGAAGGTCCATCTGGTAAATATATTTGTATTATTATTTAGTATTATAATGACCCATTTTTAATCGCAATCTCGAGCTTGCGGTTTCGTGCCTCTCTCTTCTCCCTCCCTCTCTAAAACACTCTCCTCTGTCTATAAGTAAAGCCATGGCTCTTCTCTTCTGGTTTGGATCTGGATCTCTTCCAGTAAAGCTTAGTCGCTAAAGATAAGCTGGATCTTTGCCACATTTCTCTCTCGTTTTGCCTTAAACGCGGCTAAATTTGTCAGATCCCTTGCCTTTTCCGGCTTAGTGAGCTTGAAGAAACCCTAATGGAAGCTGGCCGCCCTTTGGTGCCACAAATGTGGCTCTTTTTCTTCGTGCTTTTGTTCTTTAATGGAAACTGCTTCTATCTACCTGGTGTTGCGCCTGAGGACTTTGAAAAGGTTAGGGATTTGCCTGTGTTTTTTGCTTTGTTTATGAAGGAGAAATGATGGCATTTTTGGTGAATTTGGAGCCTGGATCTGTGTTTGTTTTGCTAGATTTTTGTTGATCTGTGTTTTCCTTGCGGGATCTTGGTATGTTATATTCCAGGGCATCAAGTTCGCTTTGTTTGGGTTTTGATCTGCAAAAATGTTTCAAATTGCTTGTTGCTTTTCTTCTTTCGTGGATGTGAGGTCTAGATCGAATAGATGGAGATGCGCATTACACATTTAACCATTTTCTTCTATATCAAATAATCTGTTTTTCTGAGAGATGTTTTATTTCAAGTAATGTTTTTCATTCTAGTTTGTATTATTTGGTCATTAGGCTTTGTGTAATCAATTGATTTGTGATCTTCCAACATTTTTCTTTTCTTACAGACAAGGATTTCATCTTACCTTTACCTTTATTTCAACTATTAACAGTTATTTGAAAGGAAGGTTCTTATGAGTTTATCTATGCATTTATGACTTTTTGTTACTGCTGATGGCATTTTACACACATATAAATAATCATAATAATTGGTTGTGTTTTTTGTTGATCGAGTTCTAAGGCTAAGTATGGTGTTGTATTATCGTTTATTTGAGAAATAACATTTACTTTTAGAATATGAGCAATGCATGGTAAATCGTGGCCATCTTATTTTGTTTTTGTTCAAAATCGTACCAGAAAAACTCCTTTCTTACTGAATGTGACATCAGGAAAAGATCAACACTTTGAAGAGTTAAAGCTACAAATCGATTATTTTTTTCTCCAACTTACTATAACTAGATTCCTACATGCTTTCTAATGCTAAAAAGCCTAAAAAAGATCAACATTTTAAAGGATTAGAGCTAAAAGTCGAATATATTTTTGCAGCTTTATACATTAGGATTCCTGTTTGTTTACTAATGCCTTTCTAGGGGTTTAATTGTAATTAGATCCATCTTATATTGTTGCTCAAACTCAATTCTTGTTTCATCGGACATTTAGATTCCCATGAATTGTAATGGTTACAATAATATCCAGTTGCATTTAGATTTTTGCAGTGAGCACATGTTTACCATTGTCTGGATTGTGAAAGTGTCACTTTTTTTTGGATTTAATATCACTGGGTATCAGCGTTTTAAAGCTTTAGGTGTTACAAGTTTGTTTTCTCGTTCCAGTTGCATTTAGATTTTACCCAGTGAGCACATGTTTACCATTGTCTGCATTGTGAAAGTGTCACTTTTTTTTTGGATTTAAAATTACTGGGTATCAGCCTTTTAAAGCTTTAGGTGTTACAAGTTTGTTTTCTTAAACATTTCAGGTTTTCATCGTGCCCTAGAACCCTACATTTCTGTTCTTTCTTTCTTCATACTATATTGTTGCTTTTAGCTTTTATTGAGTAGATTATTTTTTTATATATATTTTTGAAGGATTTATAATCGGTACTGCATATATGATTGTGTAAATTGGCATTAAAGTTTGGTGTGAGTTGTTTCGTTTTGTTATCTTTATTTATTCTATTCCATCATCTGCGGATTTTGGTTCCTTACTCATGGGTGAAGTTGTGAACATACTGGGACATGTTACTTGATGATTGTTATTTGCACACATGGGCTTGTATGATTTATTTTTAATCTGGTAAATACAGGTGTTAGGACTTTAGGTTTCTTCTCAAAACGTGCTTGGAACGAAATGATAGTACTTTTCTTATTATGTATGATCCCATCTGTCCAACAAAACAGGTATCTTTGGAATTGTTTATATTGAGGTGACAGAACACATCCATATCATAAGAAGGGAAGATTTAGTTTTTTGGAAGAATCTATAGCAGTTTACAGTTATGATTTTGCATGAGCCAATGGATGGGGAATTATTGTTGCTGAAAAGACCATCTACATTACAGAATTTGCTTGGGAAACCACCTATCCTAATGAGAAGTTATTGAGAGGAGATATGTCCATTGTATGCTATTGACAGGAGGGCATTGTTCTTGGTGCAATGGCTCAGAGCGATTTGGGTTGGAAATTGGAGGAAATGATTATTAGGAGAAAACTAGGGACAAAGATTGGAACTGTGGAGTAGTTGGTTAGTTGCTATGGAATTTGGGCTCTCAGTTTTGTGGTTAGGCCTAGGAGATAACCTACCCAACAACAAAGTCATGATTAATCTACCCATCAAAGAGAAAAATGTATCTGGAGGAATGTTTGAGGTCAACTTGAAAAGATGTAGGTGAAAGGCCTACTATCTTGGACAAGAAACTGCTGGAAATGGAGGATGTTTGATGAATATGACTCTCCTAGAGCCCATGGAAGTTGAGAGACCCTAATGTTTCTGCTGGAACATGAAAGAAAGTTTTGGTCTGAAGTTTTCACTCATCAGTCTAGTCAGGATGCCATGCTAGATGAGGATGGCTGTAGTGGGAGGGAGAAAGGCACAACTTCTTTTTCTGTTAAACTGAACGAGTAAGATACATCGGCTTCACAGGTTTCATTGAAAGGTTATATACATATAAAGTAACATTGATAAAAATAGTATGACAAATAATATAGTGAAATAAATAAATATTGCTATATATTCACACTTAGAATTTTGATAAAGAAAATTAAGTAACGTAATAAAAAATATTATTGTAATTACAATTAATTCAACAATAAATATGACTTCGAACAAGCTTGTGTAGCTTGATTCGGGAGACTTCGCCATGCAGCCCTCTAGAATATAAACAGACTCATGGGGTGCTTTAAGATATTCCATACTGGCATTGTATTCATTGGTTGTTATATGAATACGTCAATGTGTGAGATATTTGTGTCATTAATTAAGTTTAAATTCGGCTCCATCATCGACTTTGTGAACTTAGATATTTGCTAAGGGTGCTCTCCTATATTGTGGAGGTGCCCATAGTCAACAAATATTGACCATGAGTTGAATTTCTTGACATGAAGGTTGTGAATCCTCCTTCAGAGCTCTATGTTGAAGTTTGAATATATTATGGTGATATGATGCTTATGTAATCATAGTTTTTGGGCATGGTAAACATTACAACGCTCCATTTATTTCTATATTCTTGATAATGGTTACAGAAATCAGTCATCGTTTGCTCGTACATGATTGAAATTAGATATAAAAACTGCTAATTAGAAAACCAGATTTGTAATTTGCTTGTTAAGATTAGATTGATTATGTGTTTCCTGTTACATTTCTGGAGGAATTTAAATTTGGTTCCTTTTTCGGCAACTATTGACTCTTTTGCTAACACTTTATTGTGACTGCAGGGTAGCTTTCTGAATGTGAAAGTGAACAAGCTGACCTCAACAAAGACGCAGCTTCCATATTCATATTATTCTCTGCCTTACTGTCATCCTGAGAAGATCACCGATAGTGCTGAGAATCTTGGGGAAGTTCTCCGCGGTGATCGCATTGAAAACTCCCCATATGTGGTAAGCTTTGTATAATTTTCGGAAAATGGGTTCTCAAGATTTATTTCACATAGTTTGGGTTTATGGTTTCTGATGGGGTGGTAGTTCTGCAGTTTCAAATGAGGATTCCACAGATGTGCAATGCGGTTTGTAAGATAACTCTTGATGCAAAGGCTGCAAAGGATTTCATTGAGAAAATAGATGAGGAGTACCGGGTGAACATGTAAGCTTTGATGTTTTGCTTCTCTGTTTCCAAGGAGCTTCTTCTCGAGTCCAGGCCATTTGGTGAAGATATTTCAGTTTAAATTATTCTTGATGATTCTGCATATTTTCGGAAAAAAGGACCAATTTGGCAATCAACATTGTGTGTTGCAGGATCCTTGATAATCTTCCTCTGGTTGTTCCTGTTAAACGATCTGAACTGGACACAACAATTTACCAACATGGTTTCCATGTTGGCTTCAAAGGCCGATATGCTGGGGTGAGATAAAAAGGAGATATACCTTGAAAAATTTATAGCTTTATTTTCCAATAATTAACAAAATGTATGTCAATTATGAAGTACTCTGTAATGACTTAAAAATTGTGTCATGTGTCGTAGAGTACAGAAGAGCGGTACTTTATCCACAACCATCTATCGTTTGTTGTCAAGTATCACAGTGATCTTGAGGCAAGCACTGCTAGAATTGTTGGATTTGAGGTCAAGCCATACAGGTTTTGTTTCAGCTGATAAGCATACTAATTTTCCCATTCCTTTTTTTTTTAACAATGTCTTGCTTTGGACTTCATTTTGCTTCACATACTTGCTTTTCTTATTTTTTTTTATTTTTCTGTTTCAGTGTCAAGCATGATTATGAAGGTGAATGGTCTGAGAAGACCCGTTTGTCGACTTGTGACCCACATGCTAAACATACGGTTACCGGGTCCGATGCTCCTCAAGAAGTTGAGGAGAACAAGGAAATGCTATTTACGTATGATGTCGCTTTTGAGGTAGGGTTTGATGTGGGCTACCTTTTAGGCTTTCATTATTCTGCCTATAATTTTTGGATCCAGGGTTTTGAAAATCACTTTTGGTGTTGGGGTTCAAAGATTTTAAGGCTTGCCCATCACTCTGTCAAGTTTACCTTTCAAAAAGTCAGAATAGAATGCTGTCAATTATGTTATCATTTGGTGTATCAGACAGATCGGCTATCTTCTAAACAGATATTAGCAAAACTTGACTCATACATGTCCAAATTGGAAACGTATTTCTTTTTCTTTTGGGGTGACTAAATGTTTTTGGCATTTCAACTGATTTTGTCAAGTTTTAACCCACAGCGTAGAAAAACGCATGGCGATGTTTTTCTATGATGTGGCTTAAAATTGGACATAACCAGTTGAGATCAGTCAAAGCCATCAATGTTTTGGGTTGTTCCATTTAGAAAAGGGAAAAGTTTATATAGAGCCGGGGCTCTAAACAATCAAATTTGAGCCTACCTCAAAAATCTCCCAAGAAGAGGTTGTTTTGATACCCAAATATCTTCAAATTGATCATCTCAACATCAAGATGCATGGACATGAGAAAAAAATGGATTGCAAATTTTGGAAATAGTGCATTTTGTAACGCATTTTTGGACCGTCAATTTTCAAGATTTTCAACTTTTCATAGATATGTCGATCTACACTATTTTTGAAGCTTTAAACTTTATAAATAAATATGAAAATATACTTTAAGGCTATCACAAAGATTTCCAATATTGAAACCACATTTCTCGACACTATTTGAAGGTAGGCTCTAATTTGATTGTTTAGAGTCTAGGCTCTATACAAACAGCACCCTTTAGAAAACGAATGCATTAAATCTGATGTTGATATGTTTCTGAACTGAATTGGTCAAATCATCTCAATGCAATTCTATTTGAAAATACTGATTAGATGAAAAGCTGACTTTTAAGCCTGTCCAATTGGAGTAAAATATTTATGGAATGGATAGTTAAGAGCCGAGTTCTCATCCTCCACCGTTTCCTATATCTTTGATAAACATATACAAATGGGGAAGATATGCTGTAGTCCAATAGACTCAAGAAAACCTATTGTACAGCAACAACCCCCATGGGCAATAATTATCCCCAGATTAAAATCATTACCTGCCCTTCCTGTTCATTTGATTGCTTTCAAATCTGATATGATCCCAAATGGACTATGGTTTTTCCCATAGTCCATTGGAGTATGGCGTTTTTATCCATTAAAAAAAAAAATCTCAGCGCGTTACTTCACATTTGATTCCTTGCTTCTTTCTGGTAGATGAATGATGCCAGTTTTTGTTATTATGCAGTCAAGTGAGGTGAAGTGGGCATCTCGATGGGACACATACCTTCTTATGACTGATGATCAAATCCATTGGTTCTCCATTGTGAACTCCCTCATGATTGTCCTCTTCCTCTCAGGCATGGTGGCCATGATCATGATGCGAACCCTCTATCGAGATATTTCAAAATACAACCAACTCGAGACCCAAGAAGAAGCTCAAGAAGAAACTGGCTGGAAACTGGTCCATGGCGATGTGTTTAGACCCCCAAGCAATTCCGACATCCTCTGTGTCTATGCAGGCACAGGGGTCCAATTCTTTGGCATGATCCTTGTAACCATGATCTTTGCGATGTTGGGTTTTCTCTCTCCATCAAACCGAGGTGGCCTAATGACTGCTATGCTTCTCCTTTGGGTCTTCATGGGGCTCTTTGCTGGATACGCCTCAGCACGCCTCTACAAAATGTTCAAAGGCACTGAATGGAGACAGATAACCCTAAAGACTGCCTTCACTTTTCCTGGTATTGTCTTCGCCATATTCTTTGTTTTGAATGCCCTCATTTGGGGTGAGAAGTCCTCTGGCGCTGTCCCTTTTGGCACCATGTTTGCCCTAGTTTTTCTTTGGTTTGGCATCTCGGTTCCACTAGTTTTCGTTGGAAGCTACATTGGTTTCAAGAAACCTGCAATTGAAGACCCTGTTAAGACCAATAAGATACCTCGACAAATACCTGAACAAGCTTGGTACATGAACCCTGCCTTCTCGATCCTTATAGGAGGGATCCTTCCTTTTGGGGCAGTCTTTATCGAGCTCTTCTTTATCTTGACCTCTATTTGGCTCCACCAATTCTACTATATCTTTGGCTTCCTCTTCGTGGTCTTCCTAATACTCCTCGTCACTTGTGCTGAGATAACCATCGTGCTATGCTATTTCCAGCTCTGCAGTGAGGACTATCTATGGTGGTGGAGGTCTTACTTGACATCGGGTTCTTCAGCTCTCTATCTCTTCCTCTATGCTGCTTTCTACTTCTTTACGAAGCTTGAAATCACGAAGCCAGTGTCTGGGTTGCTCTACTTTGGATACATGCTCATAGTCTCATATGCTTTCTTTGTGCTTACTGGCACGATTGGGTTCTATGCATGCTTCTGGTTCACCAGACTCATATACTCATCAGTGAAGATAGACTGATGAGTGTGTATTTGTGCTTTAGTGGAGAGAGTGGCTTAGCTAAGAAGGTAAAGTTAACCGAGCATTTTTGGGTTCGGTTTTGGGTTTGGTTAGGGCTCTTCGATTCGGTTAGCAGCAATTGTTTAGACCTCAATGATTTTGTAGTAATTGTACCTTTTCTTTCTCTCTTTTTCTTTTGTGTTTTTTTCCGTTCGAATTTCTTTATTGGATTGATGAAGAGGTGCAGTGAATTGCTTACGATGAATTGTCCTTATATTTGCTCAAATTGCATGAATTCGTCGGACATGGATTTACTTGCATATATGAGTGTGTGCGTCTCTGTGCACATGCATGTGCAATGACATATGTATGCATGGCGTGTGTTATGTATTTCGCTGTTTGTAGGCTTACATGCACAATATGCAGTCATTCATGTCTCTATGCATGTATAGGGAAGGCGATATTTCAATTGAATTTAATATTTCATCAAGTGTTGAGCCTCTCCGATCTGGGCATGAATCTCTCTAATCTTGGGTTGCAACTTTGTATTTGTATTTCTTTTATTTGGGTCATCGTAGGCTGAAGAAAGGGCCTCCACGATTGTTTTCTCCACTGTTGAGAACTATGAGGATTTTGGGTAGATTTTATTTTGAATCAGCCATTTATTTCTGAGCTTTGGCCAGCTGATATTACAATTTTATCTGGTCGTTGGGCCTATTGATGATGCAATTCTCTAAGTTTGGATATGTAAGATCTTTGTTAATTCAAAGATTTTCGGTTAAATAAGATAGTTCAACTATTTAGTATTTGATTTGTATCTTTTGATTTAATTTCAACTATTTACCGTTGTATTCATAGATCGTAGGTTCGATACTTGCATGGGCCATTCGTGGGAACTGTTTTCCTCATTGCTCTGTTTTATTTACCCAAAAAAAACCAACAGCAGAAAGTGGGAAAATTGTTAAATTGTTGCAAAGTTGGCAAATTTTCCGAAAGATATTGTATATGCATCCTTCATTTGGGCATGGGAATGTCGTTAATATTATGTATATAATTTATGTTGCTTGTGCTCGGGTTTTATTGCGTTTTTCTTAATTATTACGAGTGTTCATGTTGGTTAAGAACGCAGGTGTGCAAGACCGAACAATGCATCAAACTGGTTACACCCTAAGCAATCTCAATTCGAAGGATGACCGGAAATTGAGAATCAATTTAGGTATATACTAGAAATCTGAGGCCTGATTCTTTCCTGTATTGATGCTTTGAATATGCAACTGAGTCTTGGAACCCATGATGCATGTGTTGTCCCTTGACTGCTTCAGTTGGTTGCATTATCTGTGTCCTTATGTAGTCAAGTCCTTAGAGAAGAAGTAGCTGTCCTACTGCAACCAAGGAGAAAGATCTACTTAAATGTTGGGTTTTATTATATGCATCTTTTATTGCATAGAGCCAACCCCAAATAATTGAAAAAGAGCTGCTGATGATGATGACCTGACCTCTTTTTGCAAAAGGTAACTTCGTTTAACTCTCTTTTGTGGAACATGCTAAGTTGGGAGTCGCTCCAAATCATGTTTGTCATTGTTCACGTTTTAACCCCTCTTGTTCTCCTACTGACTTGCCTAAAAAAAAACCCCTCTTGTTTGAAAACTGCCACAAATAAGCGCTCAAATCAGTTCATTATTAGAAATGCCTGTTTTCTCTCCATTGTATTTAGTCCTAGTCAAAATAAGAAAATCAACCCGAGAGAGAGAGAGTTTTGTCCTAAAGAGATTAAAGATCGTCAGACCACCAAAGCATGCAATGTTTCAAAGATTCATGGCCACCCATGACTTCATTCCTCTTATGTTTCACACTACCAGCACATTGAAAAGTTATAGCAGGTGTGGCTGCAACAAGTGTTTTGGTTTATATACCATGGCATAAGCACTTTTGGTGCAACATTTTACATGCTGAAATAACTGTCAGTACCATATTTTGCCAATTTTACATGTGCACACAATTTTTTAAACGCAGTCGGCCTCAAATAGTTGGGAAAATGCTCTGATGACATTTTTAAAATACCACTTAGTGTGTGACATTTTAAAAGAAAATTTTATTTAGACAGCAAAACTGCTGCATGTCAAGAGTCAAACCACGAGATTACTAAACCGCAGATTGCAGGAAAAGAAGTGGTTAGAATCCAACAAAATAAAACACCTTTTTTTTTTGCCTTTTCCCCTCCAAACGTTAGACGTCATTGCATTTGTAATGAAAACGGGTATTATCAGTTTTTATATTGCAGAATTAGAACGGGGACTAAATGGCATCCAAAGGAGTCACCGAACCACAGTGTCACCTAAAATGATACCCCACCGGTTCATAACACGCACAGGAACGTGTTCCGAGGCAGTATTCATATGAGCTTTTTGGTTTGAAAGATAATTAAGTATATGGTCATAATATAGAAGCTGATGCTTTAGCAAAGGGTGGTGTACACCAACATTCATTGGTGGTTATACTTTTTTCTTCTTGAACCTCTTTGTAATCGTTCATGGGTGAATGAAATTCATAATAATTAATTTAAAAAAAATTAATCATATGGTCATTTGTATTCTGCAAAATTTTATCCAATTTGCAGTAAGCTTTCGCCAATCTGATAGGGCAAGCACTTATCCCAAAAAAAATCTGATAAGGCAAGTTCTCGGTCTATTCCATTCCCATGCATCCCTTAAATATAACATTTACATAACTCATACATGAACAATTTATATGATATTTGACAATGGCTTAATGCACTTAAACATGCATGCATATTCATTATCACACATATAATACCGCTTAAATGGAAGCTCTTGCAAAGCCTGCCAATCTAGAGCTGCCATTTCGTAGAAGAACCTGTGGGTCTCCTTGTTCAACCTGTGAAAATTAAATCACACTCAGTATCTTTTGAACCTTCAGAAATTCCTTATACAATCAATAGTATTTGACTATGCATAAAACACATGTTAAACACTACGTGCATCTCATTATCATATGATAAAATCACTGCAAATTTCCACAAGAAATCATGACTAGGGGGTCCACGAATAGACAAAATTGTTCTCAGTTAGGTTATTTGACAACTTAGTTGCACCCAACTTTACATGCTAAATGCAACAATAAATGTGAAAACTAGGTTGCCCTAATTCACTATTGTCTATAGGATATTGTTGAATTTCAATCTGTGGTTTCGGTTAGGCTCATGCTTGGGAGCTATAGCTAATTGGTTGCCAATTTGAATCCCCAGCATACTGACCCAACAAAGGAAAATAAATAAATAGAATCGAAAAAAATGGATGTGAGTTCTGAATAGAAAGAATCAACTTATAGTTGTGATCAGCGTCCTAAGACTCTGCATAATACAGCACAGTTACCCGGCCTCACCTAATGGGTGAGGCGAGTTGGGGCAAGTACAGATGCCCAACTAGATCCTGATGGCCCCTATGCGAGAAGAAGGCCGAGATCTGGTAATCCTTCTAGAATCTGGAAAGGCATCCAAGGCGTCAAAACCCTCTTTCTGTTTTACTCCAGGTGGCTGGTTGGATATGGTCGAAACACTAGATTCTGGTACGCTAAGTGGCTGGGAGATTATCCTCTTAAACTTTTGTTTCCAGATCTTTACAATAAGTCCAATCAGAAAAGAGCTATGGTTGCAGACATGGTTTCCCTTGTACATAGCAAACCTGTTTGGAATGTTACACTCTCCATCAGAAAGGTGAACCATTAGGTTGAAGCCCAATTCTTGACACTAATGGATGCCTTGTATTCTTTTGTTTTAACCCATGGAAGAGAGATACATTGATCTGGAGTCCTGGGCGTTAAGGATTCTTCTCTGTTAATCTCTATATAAAGAAATTTGGAAGGATAGGTACATTGGGGAAAAAAACATCTAGCCAAATTCTGGAAGTACAAGGTGCCTCTTAGAGCTAGATCATTCCTGTAGCTTTTTGCTTACAAAAGATTGCTCACTGTTGATCAACTTCGTAGAAGAGGAATGATTTTTACCAATGTCTGTTTACCTTGTAAGGAGGATGAGGAAACCATCGCCCACGTCTTTCATAGATACAAGTATGCTGCTGCCATTTGGGAGTGGGTTGACAGCTTGGCTGGCTGCACAACCCATGGTCTTAAGATGCCAATATTTTTCTTCAACAAGTCTGGAACCCCTCCTTTGCCTCGCTGGATCGTAACCTGTGGAGAATTACGATTGCTGCCTCTCTTTGGAATCTGTGGAAAGAGAGAAACTTGCTGACCTTCAAGGGTCGATCGAGAGATATTATCCCCTTACTCTCAGATATTCAGCGCTTGGTCATCATGCGGGCTTATGCTTCACTTCCTCTTACGGCTGTTCCTAATCTCCTTCTTTTTCTCCTCCTTCAAAGACTTACTCTTTCTTAAATATCGTCGACCGTCTATCCGACGTGTTTGGACTAAACCTCCCATAGGCTGGTTTAAATTGAACTTTGATGGGAGCGTTAGGGGGGCTCGGTCTGGCTTTGGTGGCCTTCTTTGATATCATAATGGATCTTTAATCTGGTCTTCCTCGAGCTCCCATTATACCTTTGAGATCAATGAAGCTGAGCTTTGAGCAGATAAAATTGGGGTCTCTCGTCTTGCCAAGTCTCACAGGAAGGTCATAATTGAAGGCGACTAGGTCAATGTTATTTTATGGTGCTCCCAACTTTGCCGGATTCCTTGGAGACTGAGTGTGATCACGGATGAAATTCTATTGACACTAGGGCAGGAACGTCTCTTCGCTCATGTCTATAGAAGTGCCAATTCTGATGCCAACTGTTTGGCAAAAGAGGCTATTGCTTGACTCTGGCCCGTGTTGGTGGCCGCCTGCTCATGGCCTTCTTCTTTTCCTTCCCTTCTTTTGTTTCTTCTTTTTTGTGCTTTTTTCTTTCTGTTGTACTCTTTCAATATCTTAATGAATATCGCCTTTCTCAAAAAAAAAGTTCGCATGCCCAACTCGCTAGGCACCAATAAAATAGATAAGAAAAAAGGTTAAAAATTCATCAAATATTTAGAAATACGTTATAGATGATTTTGAAGGTTTTTAAGATTATTTGGGAACTTTTCTTATCACATGATCTAATTTTTTAGTTTTTCCTTTTTTATATATTTTTCTGAAATATTCATGGTATAAACCAAAAATTTCAATGTTCCATCTTCTACAATTGTTTTTTATCTTCTATAGTTTTTAAATTATTTCTATTACTTCTTTTATTTATTTTTTGTTTTCAACTATTTTTACAATGTTTTACCTTCTTTTTATTTTTTAACCTTTTTCCGTAGCTTACATTACTTTAACTGAGTCCACTCAGACTCACCCAAGTAACTCACCTCAGTGGCGAGTTCCTGGTACGATGAGATTATAAAGACATTGATTGATGAACGTCATGGCAATATAAAGTACATAAATTACTAAATCAGTGTAATGCTAATTTTATCCCATTATAAATGAATAGCTATATATTTTGCACATATATGAGTTGACTTTCTAAGGTACACATTTCATTTTGAAACCGTTGGAGACAAAATGGAATCCAAGCAATTGAAGAACTATTCCAAAATAAATCATACTAGAATTTACCAAAAGATGAAAAAAGACTGCAATTTTTCCAAAAAAGAAATAATAATCCCAAATGACATTTGAGAAAGTCATTGAAGATAAAACAGTAGACAGCAGTCTCATATAATAACTCTGAAAAAATTTGAACATTACCAGGATTCCATGGTCGAGAACGAGAACGTTATCCATGTTCAAAACTATGGGAATGCGATGAGCTATGGTTATCACTGTGGTTCCATTGCATTCACTAGAAATAGTTTCATGTATTATTGATCCAGTTTGAGCGTCAATATTGGCAGTACACTCATCCAAACACAATACCTGCAAGAAGCAGTTTGCCTTTATTTTAGTATGAGATGCGGATAAAAGAGTCCATCAAAAAGATGTACAATATAGTGCGAATAATTCTAAAAAAAGGAACTTGTATTGGTACTAAAAACCTTTATTAGATAGTGTTAAGAAAATTTCTTCCGAGATGCTGATTTTGTTTGAGAACCATCTTTAAGAAATGACAGAAAGAATTAGTATATTGACTTTTTACTATCTTGAGTTCTTAACAATCCAAGGATGAAGTAAAGCAAGCATGATCGACGCAAAAAAAAAAAAAGAAAAAAAAAGAAAAGAAAATCTAGGTAAAACCTACGAATCAAAATTGCTATGATATAACACATAAAATCGAAAAACACATATTACTCATGTAATTACTTAATACGCAATTGTTAAATTATCTATTAAAAAAAATTTATGGGGATAAAAGTTATGGTTTATGAATTATACAAGTAAACTCATGCATAAATATTTTTTTAAAAAAGATTCATTTGGTTTTGGGGGCAATGGACGTTTTCCATTGAATTGCTTTCCCAAAGACCCAAACTAAATATCAAAATGGGAAAATAATCCCAAATTGCAAATAGTTGATAACATATCAAATATATATCATAAAGTATCAAAATAGAAATACAAAAAGCAAAGGCATCAAAAGACACTGTTAAAAAAAAAAAACCGGATAAAAAATATTGAATATATCAACCTTCTTGAAATGGAATTGATACCTGCCCAAATCAAAAAGTTTTGGTTCCCAAATCTCATCTTTTACAACCACTAGAAGCCTCAAAAAGATTGAGAATGAATATCCTTCAATTTTGTGAGCGTTCTAGGAGGTCGAAAAAATTTTCAATCTCTCTACAAATCTTCAAATCTTGCTTTTTTCAAGCTTTTTCTCACTCTAAACCTCACTAAAAACATTTTGAGGGGCAAGAATAGCCCCCAAAACTCTTTTACTCCCCTTTTTAGGAGGGAAAATGACGAGATTCCCCAATGCTTGACGGGCATTTTCTGCCCTCAGTCTCGAATGTTCGAGGAGGTGCCCGCCTTCTATGCCTCCTAGGCAGGCGTCTTGATGCACCCGTTTGGAGCATACCGCCTACTCCACACATAGGCAGTTTTGTCAAATGGGCCCCTAGGCAACAAGGCAGCCGAATCTTCTTTCATTGCTTAGGATGAACAAAAATGTATTACTAAGCAATAGTATTATCTACACGCACTAAAAAAAATACTAGTTGGAGTTTTGACAGTCACTGCCTCCATGCAAAATATGCATCATGAAAATTTGGTGGCCAATAAGGACAATGGCAGGCCTGTCCCCATGTGCAATAATTTTCAGATTGTGCTTTGTTCTTCACTTCTTTGCTACCTGTTTCAGCACTAATGATAGTGCGTGCAACTCTTAAGTACAACTCAGAATCTACGATGATAAATTGCATTTTTTGGACTCTAGATGTTAACATGTAGTATTGCTTGCTAAGTTTTTCTTTGTAATATTCGCTGAAGTAAAAGAAAGAGGTAATATGTCATAAAATATGTACCTTAGAAGACTTAAGTAGTGCACGAGCGAGGCATAAAAGCTGTCGTTGTCCAACAGAGAATGATACACCAGCTTCCTTCACATGAATGCCTAGCCCACCAGCTGCCTGTACTTCTTCTCTGATATGACATTTCTGAAGAACCTCCCAGATACTTGAATCATTTGCCACCTTAAAGGGGTCCAGATTATCCCTAACAGGACATAGTCATTTTCGACAAATTGCATTATCATGTATTTCAAGCTCTTGACATGGAGACACAAGGAAAAGATCAATGAAATCCAATCTGAATATAGATATCACAACTGATTTTCTCACTCACATGTTATAACAATGAAAATTAAATTGACAAGTCAAATTGTGAATCTAGATTTGAGCTCTAGTTTTTGGTTTCTTAACATGAATAGAACATGGAATGTAAATCTAGCTAAGACCTAATAGATACCTCAATGTTCCTTCAAATAAGAATGGGTTTTGTGGAACAACTGCTAGACGTGCGCGAAGTTCTCTAACTCCAACATTGGCTACATTTATTCTGTCAATTAAAATATGCCCTTCACAAATTGGTGTCAAACGAAATAGGGCATTTAACACGCTGGATTTTCCAGCACCCGTCCTTCCAACAACTCCAACCTGCAACGTCATCATCAAACATACTTTAAACTGATGGAAAGTATAGTGTAATCCAAAGAGCTACAAAAAAGCCAGAGTTCATTGAGTCATCACCATCCATCGAAATGATGGATGGTAATAGAGAGAGAGAGGGACCCACGTTTGGGTCGATGTCATATTGCGTTGGTCCTACTCCCTCCATCACAGTCATTTCAATGGACAGTCATGACCCAATGGAACTATAGTTTTTCCAATCATTTGCTGAGTTATACTATGCTATACTTTACAAGAATATGGAACAAAAGAGCACTATTTTGTAATTATGAATTGGGAAGCTTTGGCTTAGTGGTAGACATATCAGTTTGAGTGCGGGAGGTCCAGGTGTTCAAATCCTTAAAGTTTGTCCCAAAAAAAACCAAATATAGCTGACCTACCTTTGTCTAAAAAAGAATGAATTAGCAGGTTTAAATCTGTAATTGCCTCTCCATCGCTACTGACCTGTGTACCGGCTGAAATACAAAATGAAACATCTTGAAGCGCCAGTGGCAATGATGGCATATATCTCAGGCTGACATGATGAAATTCAACTTCTCCTTGTGAGGGCCAATCTGAATTTACAGATTGGCATCCCTGAAGGTCTTCTGGAGCAATATCCATGTACTAGAAAAGTTTTTTAGCATATATGAAATATATAATTGTGTAAATAAATGCTACAAGTCTTGCCAATACCTCAAGTACTCTTTCAACAGAAACCATTTCTTTCTCTGTTTCCGTAAAGCTTGTCAGGAAATTACTTAACAAAGATACAAGTGGTGCTGCATAGGAGAGAGCTAGGCCAACCTGCAATAATAAATAAATTATCAGGTGGAAAGTATTGGGGATTTATCATTCAAAGACAAAATGCATATAAACTCCATTGTGAAGCCACTATGTTAGACTATTAAGTAAAATAAATATTAATGGCAGTGAAGATATCAAAGAGACTTTTGACGAAGTGTGAAAAGCATACCAATCCAGGTGTGCCAAAACTGACAGGAAGACCTCCTCCTTTGCCAAGGACAGCAATGATGGCAATGAAAGAAACAACACATGCTGCAAGCAACTAAACAGTTCAAGTTTATTAGACAAACCTGGAGCATCGAAAGTTAATTATAATGCAAAAATTTCTACAGGAAAAGTTACTGTTCATCTTAAAAGAAGTCGAGGAACATAAATTTTTTACTACATAAAAAGTTACTCCATTTCAATCAAGCACTGGCCTGGGAAATGGATATGGGACAGGAATAAATGAGAAATAGAAGGTTAAGACTTACTTGGAGACGCAAAGAGAGCCAGCAACTAGCTGATAGCTCTGAGTAAGAAGTGCGTTGATTTAGCATTACATGCTTAGTGAATGTAGCCATGAACATTTTCTGCACAGGCCAAAGTTTGATGATTTAGCATGACATGCTTAGTGAATGTAGTCATGAACATCCTCTTCACAGGCCCAATCAGAACTAACTCAAGTACAATTTGGGGTATATGAATGAATCCTCTTGGCTGTCATAAACTCATAGTGCAACGATTCCTACATATGCTGCATCCTTCTCCATCACAAACCTTTTTACTGGGAGAGCTTCAGAAAGGACAAATCAGTTCATTTACTGTAGGTTTATATATGCTGTTCTCATATAACTAAGGGCCATTTGAAAGAAATACATGCACATAAGGCACTACAATAGCTCATCAGGAAATTGGTTTTCAACAGAAAAGCGTTCTTTACCAAATGATATCAGCATCATCCTCTATTGGAAATTGAAATCTATACATACTATGAAAAATACAGCACAACCAAGTGCTGCATACAGTTAGACCGGTTAAACATTTAACACTGCAGGACTGCTTTAATGTCAATGAGAAGATTAAATGCTCAATGACATAACCTGGGAGAATTCAGTTTGCCATTTCAATGAATAATATCCACACAATAAAAAACTTACTAGCTGTCTCACTAATCATGATTTAAAGACAACTAAGATGTGTATGAGAGGGAAAAAAAAAAGTCTAAGTATAATAAAAAGAACAAAAAATTTATTCATGTCACAAGAGTGGTTGACTTGAATTTCTCAGCCTAGGGAGATTGATAGCATTAAATGAATGTCTATTAGTGATAATAATGCTCCCAATTGAAATCTTCAAACATCAAAGTCTAAGAAGAGAATACTTACCCAGTAGAGTTGTCAAAGAAATAAATTGGAAATTGGTAACCAACTCATGACGGCATACTCCAATAAAGGTCTCCTGATTATTACCTCTGCCTTGAAAGCTCTTATACTGGAAGATCCATCTAATGCTTCATTGAATGATGTATAGATAGGAGAGCGAGAAACACTATCCAGCCTTCTCAATTCACGGGATGTGCATCTATAGTAAAACTGTAGCAAATTTTATTTTAAAGTGAAACCACAGTCGCCCTACACATCAAAACAGCTGAGGCTACATCTTGACTAGAACTACTGTTTACACATGAAAAAATTAATGAAGGCAACATTGTAACCGCTACTGTATCACAACGAACATCAATAGCATTTTCTCCACGATATTATATGGTAGCTAAGCTATACTTCTCTCCTAAATTTATAATAAAAAAAATTGAATTTCTGACAATTTGGGACAAAAGAGCAAAACAAACATACAAAGCATGCCAACAAGTTGAGAAAACACACATCCAAGCAGCTGTCAGAGTGATCCTGATTTCTCTCACTGTACCACACATCAACATTTTATCTAAAAGATAAAGGAAAGAAAAGAAAATACTTTTAACAAATTACATGGATGTCAAATCATCTCGATCGAGACATTGTTCCTCAAAGTTTCAGCCAAGAGATTACACATAGGTTATATTATTTACACGTTCTGAAAATTGAACCCTGATTTTGGAGATGCTAGAGGAAGCTAATTAGAGATCTATGAGTGTGATACCTGCAATTTCTTGTAGATATACCAAAGTGGCACCAGCAGTAAAAGGAAATAAATCTGCACAAAATCATCAAGGAGTTATAGCATTTGTAACAGGTTAAACATGTGATTCTAAGCTAACCTGGAAAGTTTATGGCATGCCTGCCAATATATTGTCTGGCCTTACCTGCACAAAGGACAAAACTGTTGCAATTCCCACAAGACTGAAGAAGTTTGCCAGGAGAATGTTGAGAATAAATGGAAGAGAATCATCAATGGTATATTGATCAGATGAGAACCTGCTGGAGAGTAACATTAAGATTGACATATTCTAGCATGTCATCTAATATAGCTGTGAGTTCATATTCTTACCTGTTAAGAATTCTTCCGCTTGGATTTTGGTCAAAGAAATAAACAGGAGCAGTTAACAGTTTACTCAGAAGGTTGTTATGCACCTGAAGTGCTGCCCGTAAACCCCCATAAGCAAATGAAAATGCTCTGATTAAGGTGAGAAGGGAGTTCATTACAGCAAATATGCATAAAACAGCCTATACAAGAATACATTTCATATGATTAGCAGAAGAACGAGATTTGGTATTTGTCATTATGTTACCTTAGATAAATATCTCTAGAGATTGTTCTGAACAAAGCAAATGTGATCCAAACAGTATAACTCATAAATAACATGGAGACTATCTCTTTTCACTTGTAAAGAACACAGCTCATGTGAGAATCATACCAGGTAGTAGTGCACTGAAGTATTTAGATTTGGGCTCTTGGAAGACGTATCAACCCAGTGCGACAGCCAGAAATCATTTCCATTGCGGGTGGATTGCATTAAGAATGCAGATAAACATATTATCGCAACAAGCCACCAGCTGGCAAATACTGCATAGTTTCTGCAAGATACATGAAACAGTGAGCTGATGCAGTAAAATAAAAACCAAAGGGATTCCAAAAGTGTACAAGGAAAATTAGTTCTCATGTTGCCCAGTTTTGGAAAGGATAGGGAAGGTACAGTTGTTAAAAATTATACAGATCTGAATATCTATGAAATATATAAGAAAAAAGAAAAGAAATATACAAACCTAATGAAAAAACAGCTCATTTTATTTCTAATGAAAAAACAGCTCACAAAGCTTCAACGCATTTTGGATATTCTAAAAATATTGAAATGCTGGCTCCCAATGGTTTCAGAACACAACATGAAAAATTGTCCATGACAAAATGGATAAGCTCAAGAACACAACATGAAAAATCCATTACAAATGGGTAAGATCAACTGCATGTTAGGTTGTGAAGTAAGCATGATATCCTTGTCAAATGACAGGCTTCTTCACGGGTATCATTTTTCCTTTTTTTGATTGATAGTATCCATCTACTTTAGAGGCATCTGGAAATATAAATATCTACTAGGTTTCAACAGCTGATTTCAAGTCCATGTGGGTTGGAGTTAGACTCACTTGTAGATGCTGTATTCAACTCTACCCTCTTTCCTTTGTTCTACTTCAGTTATTTGAGGTGGTTCATTCAAAGAATCAATATTACAGTCGCTCTGAGTTATGAAAGTAGCCTTGATTCCCTTTTTATTGCTTATATTGCTTCCTTCAACAGGAACACTAGAAGGTAATGAGCCCATGTCTTTCAGAGTCTGAAATTCATTGCACGGTGATACTAGGAAATCAGCATAGCGTCCCATCCACTTCATTTGCCCATTTTCCATAACTATAATCACATCAGCAGAAGAAATTGCCTGCAGAGAGTTAAAACATAGATCACATGATCTTTGCTTGCTACTTTTTTCATTTCAAGCATGTACCAGTCTGTGACCTGTGAGATGCATGGGAAGAAAAGTTAAGGATAGGGTGAGAAGAGAGTGAGGAGACAAAGGAGGGAGGGATAGGAGAAAGTAGTCAAATTATTTCCATCCACATCCCTATTATTTAAGTTAAAGTTCACACCCTTATTATAGTCTGGGAGTTTGAGGGTGATGGAGATGAGGATATAGTTTAAGGACACAATTGTTTTCAGTAATATTTAGGAAACATACTATTAAAAAATATTAAGGACACATTATTTATTTTCAAATCCATTTTGAACAATAATGAAGGGAAGGAAAGGGAGAAGTGTTAAGAGGAAGAAATAAACTAAAGATTGGTACAATCTAATTTGTCTTGGCAATAGACAATAAACACTCTCGTAGTTTAAAGAAATAGTATAGAGTTACTGTAGACAGATTTATTGTCTAATAGAAGGAACCATAATAATAGAAGGAACTATAATGAGAACAATTTGCAAATGCTTCAGAAAATAGTCACCTGAAATCACTCAGAAAAAAAAGAAAAAAATTCACCTGAATATTATGGGTGCACATAATTCGTGTCTTTTGTTCCATCAATGGACCAAGGATAGCATTCTTTAAAATCCAGCTTGCCACGTGTGCATCAACTGCACTAAGTACATCATCAAGCAAGTAGATATCCGAGCCGTGATATATAGCTCTGTACATCCATAGATTCTTACATGAATCAAACAGAATTGTCCTCAATGGTAGTGCTTACAACAGAGTCTCCAATAAATATCTTAATTGGCACATTACCTTGCTAGCATGAGACGAGCTCTCTGTCCACCTGATAAGTTGAGTCCTCTCTCTCCAATAAATGCTTGGTCACCTCCAGGCATTAGCCCAATATCAACATCCATGGCACAAGCCGTAACAACTTCATTGTATCTATTTTAGAAAGCCAAATTAAATAAGAAAAGATCAGGGCGGAAGTTTACTAAGAAAATTGTAGATCATGGTAAGTTGGTTCCAAACCTTTTTGCCTCATGGCCCTTCCCAAACAAGATATTATCTCGTACGGTGCCAGATAGTATCCATGGAACCTATGATGAAAGGAAATTGCACTCAAATGAACTAATGTCCACATAAATAAAAAAATTCTGGCCTTTTCACTAAAATACCACTTTGGCAAAGAACTTAAGAGAATATCATATCATTCAAGAAAGCTATTTTAAAATGGAAAATTTACATCTATTCTTTGAAATGCTAATCCCATCCCACTAGTGTCTCATTTCACCTGCCACCCAAACAAAGCGGTAACTAAATGCCAACCCTGCTCTCTCTCTCTCTCTCTCTCTCTCTCTCTCACACACACACACACACACACACACACACACACACACTCACACACACACACACACACTCACACACACACACACACACACACACACACAAAGAATAGCAGACAAGAAGTAGTCCCCCTGTTCCACCGGTTCAATCCGGTTCTCAGGAACCAAGGGATCGCCCTCTTCCCCCCGGCTCCTTTTCTTTCCCATGGAGTTTGTATGCTGCTCTGAATCAGGAATGGCTGATGTGGATCGGGTGATATGAGTAGTGGTCCTCAATTTAGGCTGCTATTCCGATTTTCCAAACATTGGTTTAGGCTCAACACTAATGTACTTTTATAATTCAATGATATTTTTTAAGTTTTCTGAAAAAAAGGTACTTTGGTAAATCAAATTGAAACCAGGTTTGTAATGGTACTTTCCCATAAGAGAAAAAAAGGAAAGATCCACCATTTCAGAGGAAGGATATGTGGACCTGAGGGGCATATGCTATGGAACCACATGAACGTACTGCACCACGAGTGAACCTTGTCTCTCCAAGAATGGCATTCAACAAAGATGACTTTCCCGAACCAACCTAATATAAAAAGCTAATCAAATTAAGAATATGAAAGCTTGTGAAGAACTGGACATGACATGAAAAACATATTGGGCATGGATTCAGGTCACATGGTTCAAATGAAAGGTACTTTGTGTCACAACCTTCAGGTTGTGTGTGTGTGTGAGTGAGTGTGAGTGGGTGGGTGCAGGGGTGTGTGCGTGTGTGTGTGTGTGCATGTGTGTCTATGAGAGAGAGAGAGAGAGAGAGAGAGAGAGAGAGAGAGAGAGAGAGAGAGAGAGAGAGAGAGAGAGAGAGAGAGAGAGAGAGAGAAGTTCATAAAGGTAGGGAACTTGCCTCTCCAATTACAACAACAAAGAAACCTCTAGGAATCTCAAAAGAGGTGAGTTTCAAGTTTTTCCCCTGCTCCTCCATTTTGCTGCTAGACCAAACACAGTTTGCATCTTGGAATACAATTGCTACATCTTCAAAGTTATCATCAGCAGAGTCTGTTGGGATGCAAATTGATGAGCATGCTGTCAACTGCTCTGTGGATGGTTCTATCTTTTCAGAATTAATATCAGGACAGGAGAGAAATTTGCTCAACCGCCTCGTAGATATCATGGCCTGAAATGTATCATATAAACACAGCAACTAAAAGAAGTCCCCTAAAATGATATATTCTATCATGAAAGAAATTTTGGACAACTTACATCAATCAACCCATTGATCACCCAAGGAAATGAATTTAATGGAGATATCAAAGTATTAAATAAAGCAACACATGTGAACACCTGAAAAGTAAAACGTAAAGCATTTCAATATATGAAGCTGGTGATGCATTTTACACAAGTAGCATAACTAGATAAATGTATAAGATGCACTGCTATTTACTTCAATTTGAATGTTTTACCGTTGCTGCAGTGAGTTGATTCCCCAGTAACGCGAAGAGGCCAAATGTAAACAAAGAAAACAGGGTTGGTGTTGTGGCCCAAAAAAATACACACCATGCATCCAAGTATTTCCGAGTCTGATTAAGGAAGACAGAATACAGGCAGGTATAAACAAAATAGATCTATCAATAAATAAAAAGTAAATAAAAAATAAAAAACACAATGGACGACATAAAAAATACTTCAAGGACGAATCTTACATGCACACATACACCCAAACATTTTGCCTATTAAAATACAGCTTGAATATGAATTTAGGACTTTTGATAATGATTGCACCATAACATACCGATAGGTGTTTCACTTCCATTTCTCTAGTTTCCATCAGCCTGTTAGAGAAAAGAAGCTCCCAGCTGTACATCTTAAGAGTTCTGATATGCATTAACAGTTCTCCTGACTTTCTGATTCTGTCCATAAGCAAGCTCTTCATTATAGAGTGGCAGAGGCATTGTATGTTAATCTCAGTTTCCAAATGAAAATAAAAGCATTGACCTGTGCATTGAGCAGGCTATATCAACTGAAAAACTACCACAACATTAATGTTCATAAAAATAAACAACCCATTTTGGTCAGATCATGTGAAAATTGATTGTCCATACAAGCATAAACACGAGCAGATTAAAAAATGACGTAACATAATGTGTATATTCTGAATATTTTCCATCAATATTGCTGAATAAAAACTCATGAAATAAATAATTAGCATTCCACAATGCGTTTTTGTTGCAGAATATTTATGACTACAAGAATTCCCGGTTGTTAGCATTCCTAGAAGTGCAGCTGTTATTGATGAACTCTATTCACAGTGAAGCTTTGATTGACAGAAGCATCTGACGCAACCTATGAAGAAATGGATAGGGAAATTTTCAACTAGGAACCTCCTAGGAAGTGGCTAAGAATCAACAGTTTCCAACCAAGGAGATCATTTCAGTAGGAGGTTTTGAGAAGTCACCAATCATCAACATCATTCAAAATATGTCTATAAATCAGCCGTGCATCCTATTTTCCTATTCGCAGTTTATTGGTTTTGCGGATTCAAATATGGCCGAGGCCTTATCTCTCCTCGAAGGCCTCAGATGTTTCAACTCCCCTTCCTTGATCATTGAGGGGTACTAACAAAATGTTCAGTCATGGGCCTTTAAAGCCTCACCTTGCCCTTGGATACAGGATAACATCTTTGCTGAAATCTTTCAAATTTGCAGGGATATTCACATCCCATGGAGGCATACTTGGAGGGAAGCCAAAGCCTCAGCCGACACTCTCACTAGGGAGGGACCCTCTCAGATGGAAGACTCTTAGGGGGACCTTTTGAGCAACTTTTTGAACCCCCAACATTTTGTACACTTATGGTTCTTGCTTTAGATGTATAGTTTTCTGAAATCCCCTACGGATTAACACAATTTTTTGGACCTCTCGGATTTTTGGACAAGGCACCCACATGCTGGGTGCCCAATCTACAACCTCTCTCTTGTATCTCTTACTTTTACTTACCAATACACTTAACACCTTCAAAAAATCAGCTGTGCATCCTTCTTGAGGAATAACATCATCAAGTGGAAATCATGATACAAGAAGCAAACTAGGAATCGCCCATTCCACTTGATTATACAAATATTTCATTGCACCAATAAGACATCCTTTGCTTGCTGGTGTTGAATATTGAATATAAATGAATCGCACTCTCCTATATCTTGGCTTTTCTAATAATCAAAATGACATCATAATTTTCCATATCCATGATATTTCTCCAAAAATATTATGCATGAAACATGGAGATTTTACAAGCAAGATCTGAAGCTTTTTGGATAAAAAATGACAATTGAAAGTGGCTCTTGTAGACATGGAACACATGTACAATCATATCCCAAGAGGAGATAAAATTTTCATTCTAGAAAGTCGCAAAGCACAATGAAACCGAATTTTTTTTAGAAGGAAAGAGAAACTTAACAGCAAAGTCGACTACTGCATCGTCATTGCTATGGATCTCTTTAAATTCCAGATTGTTCTATCTAAAAGAAAAGGGTAGTAGCACTGTAGTCCTTAAAGATTTTATGCATAATGCAACATGGAAGTAAAATTTTAAAGTTAAAAGAAACAAGTAGACCTTTCATCCTTGTGTTTCATCATGAGCTCTGTTGCCGCAGCAATCAATCCAGAAATCCACCTATTCACTGCAGAAAGAAATTTCAGTTACAGGTCAATGGAAATTTGAGGAAAACAACTTCACAAATGTAAATTGGTCATCCCAAGTGGAGAATGGGAAATTAACGCTTTCATGCTAGGATATATTTGATGGAGGTATGCCATAGAACCCCAATACACTTTTACAAAAAATATGAAGCCACATGCATTCACACACACACACACACACAAACATACTTGCTCAGCCCAGGTGACTTCATATCTCTACCTGGAATTAGCAAAATGGTTATAGCAATCCCTGAGGCAAAAGCAAACTTGACTTGCGTGTACAAGAGATATAATGCCACTCCAATTTGCATAGGTAGACTACAGAATATAAAAGAATGTCATCAGACAAAAGCATGTTAGAAAACACTCATGAGATCTAACCATAAGCAAAGGTTTTCAAGAAAATGTTAGACATGATGATAACCCGTTTCTGAACAAATGTGTTTTTGGGACTTAAAAAGCATGATAATGCAAACTCAAGGATATTTAGGTTATACAAAAAGCTATTACTAACCATGAGAATATTTATTATGAACATAGCATACCAAGGGTCACGTTAGTTTCATTCATCACAAGGAAAGAAATGCACCAACTCCTTTTCTGCATCACACTACAAGGAAATATAAATAAATTAAACTATTAATCTAACTAGTTCTCATTTTATATGGCCCACATCCAAATTGCATAAGTATGGCAGTAAAGGTGGTGGTTGTACTACTTCCATGTCATGTGTCATGCAAATCAACTATTTCTCCTGTAGGAGAAAGCTTAATAACTTCCCCCTATTTTCTTCTATTTTTTACGAAATCTTGTGCAGACCGAAGGCAGAGATGGAGACTTAGGAGCCTTGGGAGAACAATTACATTTGAATGAAGGAAAAATTAAATTCTGCTTAATCTACTCCCTGTACCCAAACTTCACAATATGTCAAGTGCACATGAACGTGAAAGTCATGAGAGAGCCACTGGTAGAATTTCAAATACTTGAGAAATTTCGTCACCAAAAGTCAAAAACAAATAAAGGCACAAACCCCATTAGGTATCAAACCTTGATCAGCAACAGTGGAAATGTTTGATTCGAATGTAAAAACTTGTCCTTGAATTGATGACTTGCAAAGAAAAGTATCTGCTAATGACCTACATAATCCTGATTCTGAAAGATTTCTAGTTGTGCTCCGCATGAACACTAGTAAGTCGAGCTTAAAACCGAGAACATGAAGACCTCGAGAGAGAGTTCCCAAAAGTAAAAAGGACATCTTCAGCCTATAGAACTAAACATATTTAAGCTATAAGCAGTTTATTTTGGTGGGAGAACGCCCAGCAGACTTAATGAAATTGACAACCAAATAAATGAAGGAATTTGAATGATCATAGAAACCCCTATTGTGCAAATTCACCGTTGATTTCACATATTAAGAATACATCCTAGTCGAAAGTTGCTCATATTTCAATCCTCATGAAATAACTCTCATCTCAGAATATTCCCTAAGCACAAACATCAGATTATTTTTTTTCATAAAATCATAATCACTGACTCTATTGAGTGATTGCTTACCTCCACATGTCATGGAAACTGTTGCATAAATTTACCGTTCGATCTGTGTCAATAGACATAAAAGTCTGAATTTCCCCCACCGAGAAAATGGATCGCTCTGCTAGGCTGGTAAGAAGGCACTACCACGAACATGAACATAGAGAATATGGTTAGAATTCCACATAGAACAAGATACAGTCAAAGTTCAAAATTCCATACATATAAGAAGAATTTCCTAGTTTTCATATAACAAACCAAATATATGCCTTCCAGGGAACATAGAATCCTGACAGATAAGATTGTAAATTATCTAATCCATAATGTTGAAATGTTATCTAGAAATGACATTACTCTGGTCATTTCATTGTAAAATTGTCAGTATACACTTTCATTAATTTGGTAAATGAAATCTAGAAAAAAAAACTAGGAATCAAAGCCACATGATGCCAAAGAATCTCATGGTTCTGGGGAAAGGTACAAATAGGTACAGCAATCCCAGTTTTACTAATAGGGCCAGATAAAACAACCATTGAACTCAATGGGTGAATAAATGCAACATCAGATTTCTGAAATTCATAATATAAACAAGGCTCCTCTGGACGCTGATATTCCAATGTCACAACAGAGAGTGTACCATTTGCACTGCTATAGGAAAATATTGATCATCGATCATCCTCCAGAATTTCATGTACATGAAGGACTTATGACTAAAAGAGTAGCCAACTTAGCAGAATCAGATTAATAGCAGATTCGCTAGGGAATTAGTTGAATGATATGATCTAGCACAATACAAGAAATGATATCCATTAATTCTTTTGACAGTGCATCCTTAGCTAGATTTTTAAGGTAATTAACCTCAGGAAACACCACCACTGATTTTTAAGGTACCATAGTTCTAGCTTTCTTGGCATCCACTTTTTATACACTCTAATCAGAAATACATCCATAAAACATGAACTATCAAAATTATTCTTGCGGGATTTGCTAGAAAACTGGCTAAGTAATTATAAGTCAAGTTGAAAACAATTGTAAAAATTTTCAAGATTCAATATTGTGCTTATGGAACTTTTGACATGAAAAGTTGCATCTTCAAAAAGTGTCAAAGACTATGGCTCTTGTGAAACGGATTAAGATGAAAATGCAGGTAGAAAAATGAGAATCCCCACTCATGTGACTCATCATTTTTCTAGTGGCCATGATCATACACAAAGGTTTCGCCTTCTCACAGTCTGCGCAAGCCTATAATCAATTTGTACTCCACCCACATGGGGCTTTGCCTATAACAAAAATATGTTGTTATCCTTTACCAACAATCTGATGTTATAACATTGATCCATAGTTATCAGGATTGGGATCGAATCAGATCCGGGATTGGAATCAGGACTGTGGAATTGTGAAAAGCAAGAAGCTCCCTATGGTAGCAATCATTTTTGTACACTTTGAAAATCTATGGATCTCCATCCCAAAGCTCAATCCAAACTTAATGGAGATCAAATTATAAGTTATACATGATCAAGTTCCATCTGATTAACGATCGAGGTCCTTGAGAGCACTCGTATACTTGTGATGAAGGGCAAAATTATTCTTATTTTTAATTTTTACTCAATTTCAAAGGATGTATATTATAGTTTTTGCTTTAGGGTTTATTTCTTGGGTTTTTTTGTTTTTTAGGGATTCTAGGGTTTTTATATTTTTTATTTACTTCATGAATACTATTCACAAGTAATGTAGGGAGGTTGATGCTAAAGATTCATCTTATTTCACTGATAAAAAGATTGATGATGAACACATATCCTATCGAGTGGTTGTGTATTTAGCAATGATTTAGAAAATGTCGGGTCGGCATGGAATCGTCCAATCTGACTCGGGAATCAGTCCACCCATTCCAGTTCTACATATATAGCGTAAAACTGCTGAGTCTAGAAGGGAACCGGCGGTTCCGCATGGTAAAATGGAAATTCTCTACAGTAAAACAGCTATCCAGACCACTGATTCACTGATCCATACCAGCTTTTGGGGTGCTTGATCCGGGTCACCAATCCGTTTTTTAAATCACTGATCTCTAGAGATCGAAAAGTTTAGATATTGTTATGAGGATCGTGACGAGGCCTTCAAGGTGGAAAAAAATCATAGGTTTAAGGAAGGATTCATCCTAGCTCATTTCAAAACTCGAGAGTTTACTGTTTTGGTTTTTTAGCCAATATTTGGTTATCTTTTTAGAAAGTTAGGAGAGGAAGGAAGATGAATAGGAGGCTTATCTTTAAGCCGTGGATAGGAAATTGAGATATCTTTTAGAAAGGCAGATTATCCTTTAGGAAAATCAAAGGAGGTTTAATATCGAAAGAGAACCTTTAAAAGCAAGAGGAGCTTCTCTTTATTATCTCTTGCCGGTTGTTGGTTGTCGGCGATTTTCAGCTGCATCAAGTTGTATATACCACGCTTTTATGCAATAATATTTTTTTTCCACTACGTACTTTACAATAGTATGAAGCTATACTGTATACTCCTACTATATTATATAATATACTACTATATTTTAAATTATTATTTGCAACTATATATTAACTATACTATGCCACATTGGCTAACGATACTACATTGCCATTCTTTGCTACTCAACTATGCCAAACCACTACACTATACTACAATACTAGGGAATCTGGATCCCATGTAACTCATAATTGTGATTCCTAATAAGAAGGATGGAGATTTCAAAGTTTAAAATTTGTGGAGGTAAATTCCCTTCCCTAGAGCACAAAAGCGAGATTCCAGAGCACAGTTGATCACTTGGTTAGAAGATCCTGGCAACTATGCATTGATCAATGACAAGAGTCCCTAATCATAATTAATTTGCATTTGAAGGTTGATGGAATTAAGTATCCAAAATGTTGAGTAGATAATACCATGCCAGATGACCAATCCAGTTTCATTTTTGTGACAATAGTAAAAGAACCCACCTTCAATCATCTCGTAAGAGTGAAAAGAAAAAAAGAAGATGTACCTGAAGGGAAAGACTTACAAAGCCAACACTATCTAATACATCTTACTCGTGAGAAGTACACTCAGGCACTGATTGCAGCGGTCATAGCTGATGTCACAGTGCAAAGAGCATTAAGGTTGAGGAAGAAATCTTAGAAGTTGTACATTAAAATAGAACAGAGATTCTGCGGTCTCATGTTATTATCATCTTTTATGGCAATTTTGTAAGGGATGTACTTCATTCTTGCACTTGCTACACATAATTTGACTAGGAGATAATCCATTTTATAGTATTAATTGTGCTAAGTGTCGCATATTGCAAGCTTTGTAGAGCAGAACCCTCTGCCAAGTGACAGTAAAAATATATGCTACATGTTGCTGGAAGCACAGATGTAGGACATGTCAAAAGAGGTTCAGAAGCCAAACATCATAGATGAACAAAGGTGCATATAGAGGAATAATTTCATTTTAAACAATCATTTTATGTAAGGGCAGTCCAAACAGAGAAAAAATACTTTAGCGCCTGTTTGGACAGACCATTTTCTTAACAACAAGTCCATTTACTAAACCATTTACAAGTGCAGAAAGAAAAGCCACCAAAAAAAAAAAAAAATCTTGTTTAATGGGATTTTGAACAATCCAAAGGCCTATTGTTCACCTGGAGAGATGATCAGCTACTTAACAAACACTGAATGGAAATTAAGCAAGCCATTCAGGTTATGTAATGATTCTCAAATAGATTATTCCTGTTGTAGCACTGAAAGAAGTCTCAAATAGATTATTCCTGTTGTAGCACTGAAAGAAGTAAAAGATAAAAATGAAATGTTGGTGGAACAAAATTTCCTGAGAATAATTCAAATAAAACGTCTATTCAGGAGAGTGGAATATACAACTATACAATAATTTTGAACAAAATCCATAAAACCTGCAGAAGAAACCCAATTACCTTCTGATAAACAAGAGTCATTATACTGGCACGCAGTTTCAACTTCAGCTTTGAAAGATGATAGGTATATTGTGTATCAAGAAATGACCTAAGCAACAAGAATGTTGACACCAATGACCAATCATCGTTCGATAAAATATAGTAACAGTAACTAATTTTTTTTTTTTCTTTTTTTGGGAGGAATAGGCAAAACGTAACAGTAGCTTAAAGTTATAATGACATATAGCAGGAACTATATTTGATCCTCATACAGAGATGCATGTTTTCAACATTCCTAAGGCCCAAAATAAAAATAGTAGGTCAATATTTCATGATACAATATAGACAATGTAATCCTGCCATATTTCAACTGGAGCTTTCAAATTTAGAAATATTTTCTCTTGGCAGTTAACTTCCCATAATGCAATTTCCTCGCTAGCACTTTTATCTAATATTGCCATTTCTCAACCACTATCATCCCTATACCAATATGTTATGCCCCAGAAGCACACTTACCCTCATTCACTATTACGTAAACAGTGTTTCCTGTTAGATATCAAAGCAAAACTGCCTTTATTTGCTAGGTTACATTTCTAAGGAATCTAAGGTCTAGTGATGCTGCTAACTCTAGTTTCATACAGCCCCACTATTTTCTCTCCACCAATGCATCAAGAAGTAGTAGTTTAATATAAATGATATCCAATTTGAATTAAGAAGTTATTACTTGAGGATGGATGTCAAACCCAAACAAAGAGAAAGGGAGTAACCATCCCATTGCTCAGAACCTGAAATTAACAATTAAATAACAAATAAATACAAGTAAAAAAGGTAAGATCATCATACCAATAGAACATATATAAGATCACAATACAATTAGTCAACACATACACCTCACATTCTAGCAGGTATAATTTTCCAAGAGCTGAAGAACAGCTGCAAACTACTAAAGCTCATAGATGCAAGTGATACCTTGTTTTCAAATTCCAACATGCATCCATAAATGAAAAAATTTGTTCAGTGAAAGATAGAAGAACCAGGGTTTATTATTTGTTTTCAACTAGTCAGACATGAAACACGTGCAGCTGGAATTTCAATCTTTCTTTGCACATCCCAATAAATAAAGAGTTAATGTCAAAATTTACACCTTTCTGAAGAAACCCTATAAGTTTATTAAGTAGCAATGGTCCGGCAAAACCAAGACAATCATTTACAACCTGCAAAAGAAAACATCTTATCATTAAATGCTGGAATTCATAACTAGAAGAGGTGTTTTTTTTGTTATAACATAAAAGACATTCCTAGTCTTGTTTCACTGCAAAGCAAAAGAGATAAATCATGAGTCTTAGACTAATACAGATCACTTAAACGACATCAAAGACATGCAACAGAATCATGAGAAAATTAGCATTCATATTCCTCACCTTCAGGAGGCCCAGCAGCAAGTATGGCCAACCATATGCATAACAAATAGCTCTGAAAAGTGATGCCTGATTGAGATGTTTTCTTTGTTCCAAAGACCAGCATTTCCGCAGCATAGTATGGCACAATAAAGGATCCAACTCATTGGGCAAATGCATCAAATCCTCAAAGTCAAGTTGCTTAATTGCACCTTGTTTCATAATTGGATTAACAAAGCTGAAGGTTATAAGTCGCCAAAATTTGATGCCGTTCACATCCTACATTAGGAATGACAAAAGAAGTCTCTATGTAAGGTAAATAGTAATTACTAAAAAAGCAGACAAATTGAAGCTGAAGCAAAGAAATAGTGGGACAAAGTTGCAAAGAAGTGTGGCTATATTTATATATTCATTGCAGTCGTCTTCTTCAATACATGTTCATTGTTCATATATAATCAACAGAAAAGAGAAAATGTTTGCATTGCTATTTACAAACTACACATCTCAGCCATAACAAACATTGAAGGGCAAGACACGAAAGCCTCCAGGAAAATGCCTTCCAACTTAACTCATCGTATTGAACTCTTCTGAGCTTATAAATTCTGGTTTTCATATCTTGCATAGCTTTTCCTAGTTCCCTTGCGTAATTGTTCGGAATCTCTATGCTCTTTATGCACCATCATAGAACATGCTAGTTCACAGTTGAGAAGCCTTCAAACTACTTTCTACCACTCCAGCGTAAAGGAAATGGACATGGAGACTGAAATGTCAACCAATAGCTTTGTGCACTGTGTTCCATACGATGGGGCTGACTTGGGATTCCCCTTCGCACCATTATCTGAAAATGAGACAAAATGACTACGAGACTATTCTTTGGCTCAATCTTACCTCTCGTCATACAGTTTTCTAAGCTACTCAGTGGTTTCATATATTCTTCAATAGGGATCACAATCTGTTCTCTGCTTGCAGATCAATGAAACATTACCAAAACCTGATAACTTTATCATATTTCTTACGGAGTCTTGTCCCATTGGGATATCCAATAATGCTAGACAACTACTAAGGTTTCAACCACATTGGCACTAATCTGACAAAGATCACACAAGTGATTTCTTCAAAAACCAACAGTCTGCCTCTAATGAGGCTTAAGAAGCCTGTAGAAAATGACTATTGTAAGCACTAATGTGCGCCTGTGCTGTATGCTTCATTAACCTCTTCAATTTGACCAAGGAAAGAGAAGTGCTTCAGTCACTTGGATGATTCAGGAGATGAATTTGATACTTTAATTTATAATTTAAAAATGCATAAAAATTACTAAAGAAATATTGAGGATGTTAGGAAAATATTGGACCAAAGGTTGAATAGCTAAATTATCCATATTCATGATCATCAAAACATAGAAAATTTAAATGCATACAACATTGATGATCATACATTATAGGTTATTTGGCCAGAAAAGGATGACTCTGCATTTCCATTAGCATATGTGAAATGAGAAATAACTGCAAAAGAAGAGCTAAAAACAAAAAACATTGCCCTTCCCTAATTTCGTATTTTATCAACATCATCCATTGGGTCTTGTTGTTCATCATTGGCACCCTCAAACTCACCACCACATTGAGATGCCAACTCATAGCCATCCTACTCTTATGCCTGCTCCCCTCCTGAAATGTTAGGTCTTCCACTTTGAGGTCTCTTCAAACCACTCAGTACCATCAACACCCTCTAGTTTCACGAGGCTATCATCAGTTCATCACTCCCTTTGCTAAAGTTCTCTATACCATTTGAACCTTGAACACCACTTTAACACATGATCATGCAGGGTCACTAGGTTTAGAGGGAGAAGACTAAAAAACAAGGAAACAAAAGAGACTTTGAAACTGAGCATCTCTTAAAAAAGACTAACAGCAAAGAAAACAAGAAAGGTAAGGTTAATGGTTTCTTACTGCACATGTTTTGTTTAAAAGTGTAGAATGAAGTATCAATGCCCATAAAATTCTTCAATTACATTCTCACTCTACCTAAGGAAGGCTAAAGCAGGCCATTTTGTCAAAAGTAAACTTCTTTAGCGTTGCTTTGGGAACAAATCAAATCATTCAGCCTCTTCAGGGAAGTGCAATGAAATTAATAAAAGAGGCTGTAAAAAAAAAAGCTCTCTCAATAACTTCCCATCGTTAACTTTTATTACTAAAGATATTCAAACATAAACATTCACTTAATATTATGCCATCTATTATTGCCATTGTAATATAGTAATGCTGTAGTGTGTGTTTAGCCTCATATCTGATGCAATTATATATACCCCTCACTTATAGAAAAGGCGGGGTTCCTTCATCTACACAAACAAAGACTCAAGACATAGCCTCTGAAGCACCTGGATCCTTCATTCATATAGTAACCCAACCATTTGTATAGAGTAAACATTCAGGATTATGTTGCAGCCAATTAAGGGGTTAATAAATTTACTGCAAGAGATATACCGGGCCATTCTTGCAATTTCCCTCCAAATCAACTTCAGATGAGATGAGTGCTTCTTCTAACGAATGATTGCTGCAAAATAGAACAAGTAAACAACGATATACAGAATTTTGGTAAGTATGAATAAATAAATGTAATGTGGTGCACAAGTATAAAGAAATTATACATTGTATGCCAGAGAACTTGGAGAAGAAACATGGACGAATGTAAAGCTCATTGCACAAGTGATATTCTTAGATTGTTAAAATCATAAAAAGCATAGAATTCTTTACATAAGCAGTAGTGTCAACATGAAGAGGATCCTAGGACCATGTATTTGCATCACTCCCAAAGAATGATTGGAATATGAAGCCTTGAAGCTACTCAAGCACTTACCCTCAAGTAATAGGTTCTTTCATCCTATACTCCATGCATTTATAAGATAATACAAATCATCGTTTTCGTATAAGAGAATGACAATGTTGTCCAAAAATAGTGTTTCATCAAAATTAACATCATCTCCCCTTAATTTTCATCAACAGAAAATGCACGACTTAATAAAGCTAAGCAATACCCATGTCTAAGATCAAGCTGGCCACCAAAAAACATCTAAATATTGGCTTCAAAGTAACTTGGCAAAACAAGCTGGACTTACAAAGGACAAGAAAAATGAAAAGAGCTTATGAAATTGAGAGAGACAGTGAGCGATCCTGACATCTGAAACTAAATAAAATTTCACGTTCCAATGCCATGTGAAAATTCTAAAAACAATTGATTTGATATACATATGGTTCCCACGTATGAAAAAGACAATGCAGCAAACCTAAGAAACACAATAAAAGAACAAAGAACAAAAAAACAAAGTTATTTATGGACATTACACAGAAGAAAATCCCATGTGAAAACAAAATAATCTCAAATTGTAGACAGTTTCTGCCCTAATCCACAGCTTCCTTGGTTTTGATGCTCTACTCATCTGATTCTAGTGCGGAGCTGGCTAAGAGGGCTGTAAACACCCTAAATTTGGATGGTAGTTTAGCAGATGCTTTGTAAAGTAAACCCCGGGTTTGCCCTCCCCCGTCACCCAAGCCAAAGTGACAATCCTTCTCCCATAGGATATTAGAACACCAAGACAAACATCAGAACGCATTAATTACAGAAGCACCCTAGAGAAGGGGAAGCCAACTACAGCACCATGAAGACATTTAACCCTATGAGGGACAATGTTAAAGGGAATAACATACAATCTTTTGGCACATCTCAAACATAAGAAAGTCTCAAAGTCTTATACCCAAAAGACCAAAAGGTCAACAGGTCCCCTAAATTGAACATAGCCATACAAGAAGTGTCAAACTAACCTGTACACAACACATAGCTTAGAACATCTAAAACCTGTCTAAGCTATATAAAAGCACTACGGGGCATGTCTTAAAGCGTTGGCATGCTTCTGTTACTTGATTAGCAGAGATTAAGTTCTTCTGGATTATTATTTTTTTTGGTGATAGCTCTCTAACAAACTTGGAGCTTGAGTAAAATTGGGAGTCTTGTTAAAAACGAAACATCCATGTGCAAAGCAGTATGCCTAAGCTTTAGTAAATTGGAAACATGAGGAAGATTTGCATACAGAGAACTGAAGAAGATATACCAAGTATCATCTAAACTATCAGGATCCAACACTTCATCAGAAGATTACAATATTTTCAGTAAATCAAGTATGAAGCGCTTTTGTTCCATAAAATGGCCACCTCATTTAAGTCTAAAAGAAGAGCTAGTTGGTTTCTCAGCAAATAGGTGCGTTATCCAAAACAAATTAATTCAAGAACATGGAAAGTTGCCATCACCATGTGCCTTCTGAGGTAGATGATAGTTTCATTTTAACAATGTTGATGATAAGGCCAAACATGATCCCCCCTAGAAAATAGCAACTCTCCTTCAAACATTGTGCAACCTGTCAAAACAATTTAAATAATTCACTTTTACAGGGCTAAGCTACAAAAGTATCAACAATTATGAATTTATCAAAAAATTGATAGTACAATATTTAAACTCATTACAAGTCATAATGCAAGTACTCTCTGTAGTACCTCTGATAATGAAAATACTCTTTGCAGATGAGGTACTTCCATTAGAGGCCAAATAATCCACCAAACGGAAAGAAACCAGTTGCAAGAAAGATACCACCAACTTTTACAATTCAAAATCAGCATTATGGCCATCTGCAAATCAAAGATAACGACAACATAACATGCTAATAAGTTCAGAGAGGCATGTGATTGTGAAATTGAAGTTGATGAAGGCCACAATAATTTTTGGAGAACTTACCCATGCCACAAACTGAGAACATCTGAAAATCCATTCATGATGTGATGAAGTTTTTCCATGAAAATCTTTGTTTAAAAGGCTACATATATCCCATAATGATATGCATATTTCAAAAGCAGGTACTATGTGCAGCAGTGTTAGGCCTGTTCTCCAAATTGACATCTGTTGCACCTGAAAAAAGAGATACGAATGCCATAAGCAATAAATTTTATTTCTACAACAATAAGAACTACATAGACTTTGGATTACTTATGGTTTATATGAGCATATATCAGAACCCTCATTAAATGCATAAAGGCAATTAGCAGGAAACCATATGCATGAATTATGTTTGGTGCACGAAAAAAAAAGAGGAAATGTGATACTTGAAAAATTCCAAATTGTAGTGATATACGTCTACGAAAGTGCTACTTCCCAATGGTTAGTAACAACGGAAGAAGAGGGAGTAGTAAGGGAGAAAGTACATCATAAACTAATGCTAAGAATAACATTAGGAAATTCAACATATTTAATATGTGTTCCATGGGCTTCTAAATGATGACTAATGAACTGCAAGGCATTCATATTAGTGCTTGGATTGTGCTATATCATGGCTGAACTCATAGCTAGGATATGACCAAAAAACTATTGCTTACCATTCACCAAGTTGAGATCCAAATGCGTGCTTTTATATATGAATGTAGCTTTTAGCCAAATGATCTCCCCAATTAAACAACATCAGTTGTCCTCTGGTTCAATTTGGTTCAGAAAGTTTGCACCAAAGAGCTCTACCACTTGGTTTTGAATAATCACAAATCCATCAGAAATTCAGAATACATAAATGTTGATCCCCTCACATATTTGATAGCATGTTCATAATGATCAAATGCAGCATTCACTAGTAGTAAAAGGAAATAAGCTTAAAATATATGTCTTAGTCCCTTAGTTGATTAACTTTCTACACTTACTAATAGAAACTGTTTGGTTGCTTTGTAGATACAAATCCTCAATGCCTGTTTATACTTTTCCCTAAACTGCTATGTAGAATTTATTCAAAGCATCATAGTTAAATAAAGTTATGTTGATCACCAAGTTTTGAGTTGCCCAGACTTGGGGGTTCGCAATTCAAGTTTTATATTGCGATATAAGACTCAGTTCATTGATATTATATATCTTGTTTTATTGTATATTGATATTACATATCTTGTTTTATTATATATTGAAAAGCTTGTATAATATTTTTTATTAATTATATTTCTAAAAGAATATTGTTACAAATGTAATATGTAAGTATAATAACTGGTGTAATTTGATAAATTGCAATATCTACTTTATATTCCTAGCTTTCTATTAAAAGAATTGCACATGAGAAAATGTCTCTTATCTTATACTTTGCCTCAGCACAAAATTCTTTTACACCACATCTATCTTTCTAGAATTTTTGTTGAGGATTGAGATAAAAAATTCAAGAGCCAATGCAAATGACTTTCTATATATTTCAAGAAATTGTTTGTAATGTAGCACATTGATGAGAAAATGAGTAAAATAGGTTTTCTCCAAGATGGAAATTGTTAATACTGGAATCCGACAATGTTAGAATACATATATAACATGATAAACATCATATATAAATCAACTATTTAAGTAAGACAAGCATGCGGCTAAATTATTTTCACAACAGAAACATGTGCATAATAGCTAATGCATACACAATACTTGACAATCACTTTGTTTGATAATGGATGGTATATTCTAAAAAGCAGGCTAGATGCGTATCATGATAAATTAAGGGGTAAAATTGAAAGAAAAGGAAATGGCACTCACACAAATTCTTGAATTTTCTTGTGTCAATCCCAGAAAAGCAATCAACATTATGGTCCACATATTTGCTCCAAATCCAAATATCGTGATCAATGTCAAGGAAAAAATTTCAAAATTTGTTGGCATTGAAAAAAAAATACAAGAGTTTACAACGAAGAATTATATGTTGTCGCAAAGGATATATGTTCTTGAAGCATTCTGAGTAACCAAGATCATCCCATATCTGTTAAAAAACAGATCTACAATGAGAAATTACCAATGAAAATATGCATAATTAACACACTAATCTAGAAAAGGAACAAGAAAACAAGGTGAAAAATGTGAAAATGAAACATACTCCTTGTGCATACAAACATACAAAGAACCCTATATTCTTATACATAGACACATACATTGATCCATAAATATACGCATACATGCATACATCCGTATACATATACATACATACATATACACACAGGTTGCAGGAGTTGCAGAAAAAGAAAAATATTGCATTCGCGATAAAATGAACCGTTCTCAATAAAAACACATGTGCCCACTGAAAATGAGAAATACCAACAGTACAGAAGAGAGACCTACGATTTTTAACCTCTCCATAATGCATAAGAATTTCTTCATGTGCGTACATCATTTCTATGTACATACTGGAAGTCTGAAAATGAAATGCCCTCATTTATTCATACATAGTCACGTACAAAAGCGAGTGAATTCTTATGGATACACACCCAAAAAAAAAAAACTAATAAAAAACTAATGCTTTAAAGAGCAATATTGAACCATTATCCATGAAAGCATATGTGAACTTCCAAAAATAGCAAAGAATTACAGAGCGAAGAGAAAAGAAACTAAAAACATAGCATTCGAAGCTTACCTCTGGCGACTGCGGACATATGAAATAGAGGAAACCCATCTCTCTCTCTCTCTCTTCCCACTCACTGAAGTTAAGAGCGCGCAAAAGCGGGAACCACTCTTCCCCGTATGAAAGTAACTGACACTGTTGAACAATTGAATTTGAGGTATTTTGTATATGGAGAAGATGACTAGAATACCCCATTCTTTTATCAAAATAACCATGTCACTGTTATCTTTATAAGAATGACAAAACGCTCCTATATATTTTAATGGAATGTCTCCAAAGATCTTTTGGAGATCATAATCAGTCCCACCCCATCAGATGCCAAATTAGATAGCTTTTCAAAAAAAAAATTTATTTTTTTTAGATATTTGTGTTTCTTTAATGACATTCTTACAACCATCCACTTTGAAATAGATTCGGTTTCATATGGCCGGCCAAGCCCGCATATATAGAAATGCGGGTTTATTAATAAATTTTTTTTTAAAATGGATTTTGGACTTAATTTTTAAAGATATGTAATCTCTAACATAGATATCACGAATATGAAAAAATAAATAAATGTTAAAAACTAGAAATAATAATTCTACTAAGAAAACATTTGGACCATTAGTTTCTATTGTTTTTAGATGGAACACCCATTTGCATCCATCTTTAAGATGGATGCTTTACACTTTTTGGACCGCATAGTAGTCATGCCGCCAAGCTCGCATGAAACAATTTTCTTTTTGAAATTTAATATATAAGAATGATTGTAACTTTGTATCAAAGGTAAATGGCCTCGTTGTATGTAATCCCTGCATAAAAAGCGTTATATAAAAAGCTCCACCTTGCCGCCCAAAAAATCTACAATCAAATAACCTTAATTTCTTCACTAAATCCAACAAGGTTTAGGTGTGCTCTAAGAGGTACTTACCGCAAGTCAAAACTTCAGGAACCCATACTGTATATGGATCGTTCATTATAATTCTCCAAGTACCGTTATATTTACAACAGTTATCAAGATCTGACTGGGTTGGTAGTCCGTTATCAGATTTTTTATCCTATCTTGAGAGTAAAAATTGGATTTGATAAAAAATAATCAAAACTAATGTTGGATCGCTTAGGCCAGTTTAATCGGCTAGTCAAAGAAAGTGGACAACTTTTCTAATAATATATTATGAGTAATGATCTTATGAGACCCTCCCACACCCATGTGTATAGAACCTCAAAAGATCACCATTAAATATGATACAGATCTCTAGAAAAATTATCACATTGGTGTGAGACTTAACTTTTATAGAGATCTGTGCTACATTTAATAGTTATCCTTTAAGGTCCTACACACATGGGTGTGGGAGGGTCTCATAGGATCATTACTCATATATTATATATTTTTAAAGAGAAATGATCCTATAGGATCTTTTTCCACCCATGTTTGTAAGACCCTAAAGGATCACCATTAAATTTGGCACAGATTTATAGACAAGTCACGTCCCGCATCTATGTAATAACTTTTCTAGAGATCCATGCTAACTTTAATGGTGATCATCTGGGGTCCTACATACATAGGTGGGGGAGGGTCCTATATGATCATTACTCATTTTTAAATAACTAATTATATTATTTTTTAATATTTTAAAATATAGTCAATTTAGTTCAAGTGACACTTAAATTAATTTTAACTAGATGAGACCCCTCATCGATACAATTGCCAGTCAAATCATGATAACTTTGATATTTATTTTATTCTTAAGGTTCGATCTAAGTCGAAAATGGATTTTCTTGGACTTCTTATATGGTTTGAGTCCCAAACCCCTCAAAATAAGAGCAGACACATGGGTGGGTGAGCTCACCGAGTAATTTTCCATACTATGTATACGTAGAACCTCTGACTTGGAAAAAAAAAAGAAAAGGGGACCAAATTCATGTGAACCCATAAAGGGCGTTGAGAATGTCGCGACAAGAAATGGTTTGGCTATTTGACAAGGGAAAAGTTTTTATAGAGCCTAAGATCTAAACAATCAAATTAGAACCTACCTCAGAACTTTCATGAAGAGGTTGTTTTGATTCCCAAATATCATCAAATTGATCATCTCAATATCAAGATGCATAAACATGAGAAAAAAAAATGGATTTCAAGTTTTGGAAATATTGTATCCTGTAACGTATTTTTTGACCGTCAATTGTCAAGATTTTCAAGTTTTCATATATCTGCTCGATCGACACTATTTTTGAAGCTTTAAATTTTATAAATAAATACAAAAATATAATTTAAGGCTATCACAAAACTTTTCAATATTTTTGGAAATATTGCATCCTATAACACATTTTTGACCGTCAATAGTCAAGATTTTCAAGTTTTCATATATCTGCTCGATCGACATTACTTTTGAAACTTTAAATTTTATAAATGACGATGAAAATATAATTTAAGGCTATCACAAAACTTTTCAATATTAAATTCATATTTGTCGTCGACACTATTAAGAGGTGGGCTCAAATTTGATTGTTTAGAGCCTCGGCTCTATACAAACCGCACCCGATTTGAAAACAGAAAAGTTTATGTTGAAAAGACTTGGGATACGATTGTCAATATGGGAAAGAAACGGATGTTTTCCGTCATAGGCCGAGTTTTCACTTTGTGGCCTCTGCTACTAGATTCGCACGCGTGTCGTTAATTTGTCGCAATCGATCTTTAAAGTGACATAGTGGTGGTGCTATCCACGTTGGATCTGCGAAATGCCCATTTCCCACTACACTCACACTCGCCTTTTTTTTTATGGGGAAAGTGTTTGGTGCGTCCAAGCCCGCAATTGTTACTATGCGGGCTTGGAGATCTACACCACCTACCAAAACTAGGTCCCATAAATAATAATCCTCTAAAAAAAATAAAATAAAATCAACACTTCAAATATTTTTTTCAAAAAATGCTATTTTTAGTTTTTAAATTTTATCATATATTTCTTAAAAATTATGACCAAATTCTATTTCAAAAATAAATTATTAAAGAGCATACATGCGAGTCCGAGTCCGTGGACTCCTAGAAACCGTGTCCATTGCGTATTCAGCAACATTTGCACTTCACTTTCACTTTCAATGACTACTGTGACTCAAAAAACAATAAAGAAGTCAAATTGACCGGCCAACGTCCTAGCGCGAGTGGGGTCGGGATCTGGGTCGCGGTCAACCACATGAAACTCTATTATGACTCATTCTTCGTTCTATTGTATTTTGAGTGAGTTTTTATTCTATTGTATTTTGAATGAATCTTCATTACGTTGTAACAATTTTTTCCTTTTTACTAGGATCGACTAACTCGACCATTGACTCTTATGTGAATCTATATATACTCTACGTGTATTTGTTCATGGGGTATGAATGAATAGTTAAAAGCTTCAACAAGATTTCACATGGTATTAGAGCGAGGTTTCATAGTTTCTCTCTTTGATTAAGAAAGAGACCAAACGATCTTCCGACGACACGACCTGCTTTTCCGGCAGGTTGTAAAAGCTGGGGGCCTTCAGATCTTCAATTTTTCGATCACCTCTGCAATTTTTTTCAAGCGAGATCAAGCACGAGAGCCATGACTGCGAATGACCCTCAGCAGAGGTAGAGCGTGTGTAAGAGCGGGCCCCATAGAGAGAGAGCCTAAAACACGAAGCCTCCCAAAAAGGGTATTTTTGCAACAAGGAAAAGAGATAGTCCATAGGGACCATATTATATCAAAATCATGTCGGTGGAAAGTTTAGTCCATAGGGACCATATTATATCAAAATCACATCGATGGAAAGTTAATACAAAACCAGTTCTAAAGGAAGCCATGAAGATACGATCTCCTCTTCCTCTCCTTTCTATCTTCATCACTCGGATAATCCAAAGATGACGTTGGTTTCCCAACAACTCATTGGAGAAAACTATCTTCTGTGGAAAGGGGTTATGCTTGAAGCCCTCAAGGCTAAACACAAACTCAGTTAGTATCGTAATAATCTCGACCCAGGCTTTCATTCCCATTGAAACATTAAAAAACCATTGGCTATTTCTACAACAAGTAGGGGCCTGTAATACCCATTGATCTACTTGAAAAAATAATTTTCCTTGGAAAATGAAAAGTTATGTTTCTCTAAGTTGCACCTCATGCCTCAAATTAATAGAAAAAAATAAACAAAACAAAACTAACATGTTGTTCTCTTTGCTCTTTTTCTTAGATCTTAACATTTAGAATTTTCAAGGGCTCCATTCTCAACCCATTGTACCAAGTGAAAAAGATATTACATATGATAAGACGGGTTAGCTGCTGGATGTAAAATTTGGCAACTAGGGATATGGTTAATGACACACCCCCACACATACAAATTTATAACGGTTATTGGGCCTTAAAAATACCATTGCACAACCTTTTAGCCATGACCATGTCAAAAAAATCGGAAGGCTGATTCCCTACATGAAAGATCCCATCAAACCATGATAAAATAATTATAATGTTAATACCTTAGACTAATATATATATATATATATATATATATATATATATATATATATAGATAGAGGGTGAATGATTTCAAGCAATAATTGTCTGGTAATATAATGCAGCCACACTTTTAGAAAACTATGTATGTAGCATTTGTATCACCCAAAAATTGCACATAACCCCTCTTCATCCCAATAGTCAATTTTCAAGATCTAGGTCTTTACGAACTCAAAACCATTTTTTTTATTCTTCAACATTGTTCATCTAATGATAATAAAGCTATCTAAAAGTTTTGAAAATAGAAAAATCCTTCTAAGGCCTAAATATGAGCACCTTAACAAAATGGACGACTTCTATTTATTGGGCTAAAATAACACTTTCCAAGGTGCATTTTCAAATTTTATTTTTATGTGATTGTTTAATAGAATAAAAAGAGTGCAAATTGAAAATTTTGGATAAAACAAATGACATTAACATAGTTTTTGAAAGTCTGTTTAGAATTAAGAACCCCTCAAAATACAAAAGTTAATATTTGAAGGGGTTGTGATCGGTGTATTTATAAAAAAGGAAAGGGTTTTATATAAGGTTTTAACCTTAAAATGTAGAATTACAGATGCACCTCAAAAATCCATCGAAAAATGTTGTTTTGACGTTGAAAAAACCTTTAATTATCTCGACATCGAGATAATGAGATGTATGAATATGAAAAAAAAAAAAGAAAAAGATTTTGAGTTCTAGAAATAGTGCATCTTGCAATACATTATCTAAACCGTCCATTTTAAAGATTTCCAAATGTTTATAGATCTACTTGATTTTATCCATTTTTGGAGTTTAAAATTGTATAATTAGATATAAAAATAGATTTTGAGATAATCCTAAGAATTGTTTTCCCCAAAATTACATGTTATGATAAAATTTGGAGGTGTGACTTAATTAGATAGTTTAAGGTTGCAACCTTATAGAAACCACACCTATAAAAAAATATTACTTTGCTTAAAAATTTATTTTAATAGTAATTTAATCATTAAGTAAAGACAAATATGAAATTTTACAAAAGTACAATGGTATTTTAGAAGTTATTTTTCCTGAACTTTATTTGTAGAGTAAAGTTGTCTTTTTAATGATATTTACAAAAACACCCTTACTTGATGAGTAAAATATAAAAAAAACTATTTTTTTTAAAATATAAAGTACACAATTAGTAAATCCATCATTCACAACTCATTCTATCATTAACCTTTGTAATTTAAAAGGATGTGAATTATAGATTATATTGTGAATTATATATGGGTGTGGTTTCTATAAGGTTACAACCTTAAACAATCCAATTAAGGTGCTCCTTAAAATTTTATTATAACATGTAATTTTATTGTAAAAAATACTTAGTATTATCTTAAAATCTATTTTCATACCAAATTAGAAAATTTTAAATTCCAAAAATGGTTAAAATCAAGTAGATCTATAAATATATGAAAATCTTGAAAATAGACGGTTTAGATAATGTGTTGCAAGATGCATTATCTTTGGGACTCAAATTTTTTTTTTTTCATATTCACGGATCTCGATGTCGAGATGATCGATTCGAGGGTTTTCTCAACATTAAAACAACATTTTTGATAGATTTTTGAGGGGCATATGTGATTCTACATTTGAAGGTTGCGACCTTATATAAACTTTTCTTATTATATATATATATAAAGATGGAAAATGTTGGGATTAGCCCACTAGCTCATATGAACATATGTATTCATATGAGCCCAACGGCCCAAATTGAATCTGGGCTGATCTAACAGTCACAACCTCATTTCATATTTTAATTTTAATTTATTTATGAATCCAAATAATTTAAAATTTTAGATGTGTATTCTTAAAAAATAGAATAATCTAATAAAAATATCAAAAAAATAATTTGCAAGAAATAAATTGACCAAAATACTCTTGAAACATTTCGGGAGTATTTTGATCAATTTATTTTTTGCGAATTATTTTTAAAATATTTTTGTTAGGTGCTCATTGATGAGAAGAACAAACGCCTAAAATTTCAAGTTATTTGGGTTTGTAGAAAAAAAATTCAAATTTAAATACAAAATGAGATCGTGACTGTCAGATCGGTCCAGATTCAATCTGGGCTGTTGGGCTCATAAGTTGATATGAGCTAGTGGGCTAATCTCATATATATATATATATATATATATATATATATATGAAATTTGGTTTGTAATGTATTTTTTTAATATTCTTTACATTATGATAAAGATTAAAAATTGTTTTTGTCATTAATACTCCCTTTACTTCAAAAATCGATTCGTTAAAATCTATTTTTTATTATTAATTTTTAACTCTATTTGAATGTGTTTTGTTTTAATCATTCTTTATATGATTTTCATATTTTAGTAGATTTTCTTTTTTTGCATCTTTTTTATTTTTTAACACTTTTTTTACCGCCTAGGACTTGTCCGGTTAGAACGATTTGAATTGGCTAATTTACCGGTTGGGCCAGTTAAACCACTTTCGGGTCCATGTTTGGATAACAGTTCCGGTTCGAACATTAATTTGTACAGATTTGTTGTAATCACATCCTTGATTGAGTCAATAAAAAATGAGTACATAACTATAATAAATAGAACCAACATCCTTCTCAATAGGTATGAAGAATTTTACACAACTATCATTTTTTAAATTTTTTCATGGTAACAGAGCTGGTTATTCCTTCGAGTATATCATTTTCATTCTCTCTCTCAAAAAAAAAAAAAAAGTCATCGGCTCTTGCTCACCAACGCCTTTGTCTTCAACGTATCTTTTTTTTTTCCATTCCTCTGTCTCAAAAACTATCCTATAGTTATGCTCACTCACGCCTCCCTTTCATATGCTTTGCTCATAATAAAAAAATCCTCATATGCTTTGCTCACCCACGCCTCTGTATATGCTTTGCTTATAATAAAAAGAATATCATGTATCTTTCGCTCTAGACTCTCTGCTCCCATCAGGACCACTGTTGGCTAAACGCTAAGGAAGTCCCAAACTTTTCTATCTCTAAAGTCCCGTACTACTCCAACTCCCTTCCACCACAAGATAATCATATCGATCTCTCTCTCTCTCTCAAGCTGTACGTAAGGGTATTTCTCTTTGCTGCAAAGAAGTCTCTCTCTCTACAAATCTGGATTAATTTCTTGGGATCGACTTGCAAGGAAGTCTCTCTCTCTAATTTCAATAAAAATTTCAAAGCCCTTCATACCTTTCTTTCTCACTAACTTTTTTTTCATCTATCCAATTTCCGAACCTTCTTATTTAACTTGTGATAATCAAGCTCTCTAATGACAATTTTCTACTGTAAAATGGTCAAATTATTCATATTGCTAGTGGCCAAGGAATCATGGGACATCTCGATGATTCTACCCAGAGCCCCCTAAGTTTATCCTCCTCCTCTTTGATAAAGATGCTCTTAATCCAGAATATGGACAATGGTATGCCCGTGATCAATTCAGTATAGCATGGATCAACTCTACATTATCTCCTGATATTCTGACACAAGTTCTTGATATTGCCACCGCAAAAGATATCTAGTCTACCTTTCACAATTCTTATACGCAAAACTCTTTTTACAATGGGTTATTCTTGAAGTGTTGCAGATAACTCTTTATTTCTCAAAAAGAGAGAGGCAAAAGCTAGTGATGTTGCTTCTCTATGTTGATGATATCATTGTAACAAGGAATGATGATGAAATCAAGCAACTAAAGATAATGCTCGGTGTACGATTTGCTATGAAAGATCTTGGAAATCTAAAGTATTTCCTAGGTGTGGAAGTTGAGCGTACAGGACAAAGTATGAAATTGACACAACACAAGTATGCATTAGATCTGCTAGAAAAATTTGGAATGAGTAACTGTAAACCATCACTAACGCTAATGGTTACACCAAAAAACTTATCTGCTAAAGATGCTGATCATGTTCAAGATTCAAAAAAATATAGAAGTCTTGTTGGTGGTCTACAGTACCTTACATTCACTTGACTAGATATCACTTATGCTGTCAATCAAGTTTGTCAATTTATGCATGTTCCTCATAAGATGCACCTCATAGCAGCTAAAACGATTCGCTGACATGTAAAGGTACATCGGGTGATGGTCTTTTCTTGCCATTGGTGGAAGACAGGTTAACCTTACCGCCTATTCTGATGCAGACTGAGCATGAGATCTCGATACAAGAAGGTTAGTGTCAGAATTTTGTATTTTCTTGGCAAGATCTATAGTATTTTGTAGTAAAAAGCAAATGACTGTCTCACGCTCAAGTTCATAAGCATAATAACGAACAATGTCTTCAACAACTGCTGAATCACTTGGTACCGCCACATTATATCAGAATTGGTTATAAGAATTCAATAAGCAAATCTTCGTTGCGATAATAAGATTGTAATAACGCTTACATTTAATCAAGTTCTTCATGCACAGACCAAATATATTGAACTAGATTATCATTTCATTTGAGAGAAGGTTGAAAGTGGAGAGATTACCCTTGATTATGTTTTAAGCACATAACAACTTGCTGATATTTTCACAAAAGGTCTTCCTACATCACAACATCGTTCGATAGCAAACAATTTGTCAATGTTTCACATTGACAATAATTTGAGTGGGAGTAATAAGAGTGATAACTTTCATGATCTAAAAAGAAATGATCATGATAAGAATTAATATGATATATTGTAATCCCTTCAACTAGTAACCTCTTTCCATATCTATATAGATTTGTTGTAATCCCTTCATATAGTAACCTCATTCCATATCTTTACAAAAGGTCTTCCTACTTCACAGCATCGTTCGATAACAAACAAGTTGTCCATATTTTATATTGACAATAGTTTGTGGGGGAGTAATTAGAATGATCGCTATCATGATAAGAATGATAACTATCTTGTTCTAGAAAGATCCGTTCATGTTAAAGATTTAACTTGATAAAGATTAACATGATATATTGTAATCCCTTCATATAGTAACATTTTTCCGTATCTGTACAGATTTGTTGTAATCACATCCTTGATTGAGTCAATCAAGGATGAATAAATAACTATTATAAATAAAACCTACATACTTCTCTATAAGTGTGGACAATTTTACACAAATATCGTTTTTCAAATTTCTTCACTCATAGTACACAATCCCCTGGTTTTCACCCTTCTTCTATTCAAGTTTGTAAGTTTGTAACTTGCTTTTGTGGCAGGCTATTTCTAATAGGTTTACAAAATATGGCAAGGGGAATTGGAAAAGCATCTCCAGGCTCGTTGTCAAGACCCAAACCCTGGCTCAGGCAGCGAGCTATGCTCAAACGTATTATATATGACAAAATACGTTGGCGCAGAAGGAAGAGAAAAAGCACGCAAGCATCCAAGACATGAGTGTGGATGATCTTGATACACAAGCCACTGAGGAATTGAGCTCAACAGAGTCAGTCAACTCCCAATGCAAGAGCCAACATTAAATGTTATACTTTCACCCAATTTCATCCAGAGCTAGGAATACTAAGGTTGGCTATGCCTACATATCAAGCAAAGCATCGTGGCCATAACATGGGAGGGCCAATTTAAATATAAGCTGAAAAAATTGTCTAGGTGCATTTTGGTAAGATTAACCTATAATTTTTTGTTTTGGTTTTTTGAGTTGTTTAGCAATATGAATCCAATAATAATGTTAATGTCGACTGTCCATTGTACGGCCCTATTTATCCAAGGAAAATAATCTGCACATTATGGAGATTGCATAATCTTCATAATATGCAAATTATTTTCCATGAATAAATAGGGTCGTACAAAATATCCCTAACACAACAGACTTGGCATACATTTGTAAATCTCTTAGAACTCGACTCCTATTATAGATAAAAATTGGGCTTTGAACCTGAGCAATGGACAATTGACATTAACATTATTATTAGATTCCTATGGATAAACAACCCCAAAAAACAAAAACAAAAAATTATGGGCTAATCCTACCAAAAATGCCCCAAGACAATTCTTGGGGCTTATATCAAAATGGTCCCTTCCATGTTATACCCAGGATGCCTTACTTGACATGTGAGCATAGGCAGCCTCAGTCTTCCTAGTTCTGGATGAAATTGGGTACAAGGTATAACTTTCAATGGCTGCTCTAACTTTGGGAGTTGGCATCCCATAGGTGAGTGGTTGGGCCCATAGCATTGTATAGACCCCACTTATGGTCTCGGAGTCTTGTGTATCATATCAGAGACTAACTCAATTCCTCTGTAGCTTGTATCAAGATCATCTACGCTCACGTCGTGGATGCTTACGTACTTCTTATCTTTCTTATACACCAGCGCCTTTTATCGTCTAAAATACTTTTGAGCGTGGCTTGCTACTTGATCCGGGGTTCAACTCTTGACAATGAGCCAAGAGACGCTTCCAATTCCCCTTGCCACATTTTTGCAGACCTATTAGAAATAGCCTGCCACAAAAGCAAGTTAAAAACTTGAATAGAAGAAGGGGAAAAAAACAAGGGGATTGTGTAACATGAGTGAAGAAATTTAAAGAACGATATTTGTGTAAAATTATCCACACCTATAGAGAGGGATGTGTGTTTTATTTGTAATAGTTATGTACTCATGTAATGTGATTACAACAAATCTGTACAGATATGAAAATATGTTACTATATGAAGGGATGCTCGTGTTCGAGCTCAAGCTAAACCCCTTGGCTGGTAAACTCATCGAGAAACGAAGAGAGAGATGGAGTTTTAGAGAGATGGAGAGATGGAGTTTCAATAGGGTGTCATTTTAGTGTTTGTTTGGGTAAAATATTTATGGTCAAAGGGGTTTAGAGGGTTGTATAGACCTTTTGCTTACAAGTAATATTTTCAATTTTTGGATTTCATAAGATATAGAAATTAAAAATAGAGAATAAAGAGATATATATATTTTTTTAACCTATTTTTGGTTGTAAGTGACGTGACTTAGTCTACTCAGACTCGCCAAGTTACTCGCCTTGGCCAACGGCCAAATAACTTGGCCGAGATGAGTTTTTTTGAACTAGTGTTATTAGGGTAGAACAAGTGACCGAACCAATGAGGACATTGGTCTAATTGGATTGGTTGAAGCAGATCAGTTTACCGATCAAAGGGGTATACTAAATAAAAAAATTGACAAAAACATAAACAAAATTAGATAAAAAGTGGTAAAACAAAATTGAAAAAAATATCAAGAAAATTAGATAAAAAGAGGTAAAACAAAGAAAATTATGGAAAATTAGAAAAATCAAGAACTCTAGTTTACAGGAGGAGATCTAACAAGAAGTATGTCTTTGAAAAGAAAAAAAAAAGATGTAAATCTAAACTTTTTTAATAATAGGAGAGTAGAGTAAAACTTACCTTTGCTCGAGAAGACCCTTTTTTCCTCTCCGTCTCACACCTGACCAGAACTGGTCTCGACTCGACTCTCGACCCAAACGATATTTCACATGAACCACCGAAAACTTTTTCAGGCGAACTTTCAGTCTCATCCCTATACGAGAGAAGCTCCACTTTGCCGGAATCTATTTCTTTTAAATCTTTCAGAAGAGCCTCATAATGCATATAAACATCCATCGGACTTTTTCCAGCCATTTTTTGGGCTATTTTTTTTGCGATCATCAGGAAAGAGACTGTTAGGGCCTCCTCGAACTCGAAAATCTTGTTATGTTGAAAGGACCATCCATTGAAGACGATCTTTTCTCCTGAAGGTTATGAAGACTGTGGAGAGAGAAATAAAGACTCGAGAAAGAGAAAGAGAAAAAGAAAGATGAGTAAGCAAAAAAAGGAGAGAAGGAAGGTTGCAAAATCAAGAAAAAGACGTACAATAAAGATATTTTATACAAGATTAAGTTAAAAGAGAGAAGGCGGAAATCTTATGACAGCTGGGCATCAAGAAAATCAAGCTTTTATACAAGATTAGTTATATCCTAATAGATATTGGACTCAAGAAAATCAAGATTGTATATTTTTCAAATCCTATTGAACTATACGATGCCATGTCTCTTTGTTGAGAATGTGTGAAATTTGATTCTCATCTCGTTACCACGTCACCTTATTTTTTATTGATTTTTCCGCAAAAGGCACTTATCCACCACTGGAGAAAAAGTTAATTTTAGATCTTTTTTTTTTTTTAGCCCTTTAAGCATATTTAGACCTTTTAAAGTTAATTTTAGTTTTATTTTGTGTTGCTTCCTTTCTTTTATTTTTATATTTTTCCGTATTTTCTAATGGAAAATAAAAAAACAAAAAAATATTTTATGAATTTGATATTCATAAAAGATTATTCCATAAATTTCAAAAGAGAAAAATTTAAGTAGATTTTAAAGTTTTCATTAGCCTGTACATTTCCAATCAAAAGAAAATTTCGATTCCTTTATTTATTTATTTTTATATGGGCAATACTTACTCTCTCGTGCTCTTTAAACTTTGAAGTATCAATATGAAGTTTAAACAAGGAATAAAAGTTGTACAAATCTTTTTCAAAATAAAAAACAAATATCCGCATCTAAAGTCTCAGATTAATTGGGTTTAGTTAAATTGTAATTCGTGGCTTCTCAATTAATTCATGTTTTTGTTGGTGCATGTTAAATTTGGATGATTTTCAAGAGAGAAATTGTATAAAATTGTATAAAATTTCAAGTTTTATATAGAGAATTATCTCATAATTTTTAGAGCGAGAAGCTATCTCAGAACTTTTAGAGAAAGAAACTATATCAAACTTCAACTTTTAGATAGAGGTTTCTCAAAAATTTCAAATAGAGAAACAATCAGAAAATAATTGAATTATTTATAGAGAAAATAATCTTTAGAGAGAAAAATTATTAAAAAAATTTAGAGAGAGAACTAAATCAAATTTTAAGTCCTATAGGGAAACTATTTCAACAATTTTAAACATAGGAACCATCTCAAAATTTTTAGAGAGAGAGACTATCTTAATTTTTTAATTTTTAAAAATAAAAATATCTCAAATTTCAAAATTTATACATGAGGGTATTTAGTCTTATAAAAACTGCCTTCCTACTTGAGGGTGGTAGCAAATATAAATGATAATCTATAAATATATAACTATCTATACTATTATATCGCAACTTGTTCAAGGCGTTAATAGTCCTTGCCACATTTTCTTTATCTGAACCTCAACTCTATACAAATTGTTTTTCGCTTTTAGGGCCTTAACGCATGGAGATCTATTATTTATTTATTTATTGGAGATTTTTTTCTAAAGAGATATTTATTTATTTGTTAGAGATTTTGAATATCGGTAGCGTCCCGTCCTCCTTAAAGCCCATCTTTAAAGGCGCAGCTTTAAATTTGATAACCGGTCATAAGGTATTTTAAATGATTTAATTTTTTATAAATAAAAATATTACCATTTATATTTAAATGTTCTTTAAAATTAGGAAATTGAGTTGTCAATAAACTTTAATCATGAAAATTTCATGGTAAATTTCATTTTTTCTTTATATTTCAAAGCCTATTAAAAATAACAGTAAAATGAGTCAAGAATGATACAAAATTCAGACATTTAATTTTAGAAATTAGTTATAAAATATTTTTAAAGCATAAAATTTGTACTTTCAGATTTAAAATTCTAAAAATTCATATTAAACAAAGGAATTTGGTTTCCTTTTTTTGAGGTAAAGGAAAAATTAATTATTAAGATTATTTAAAAATGTAATAAGTATTACGCTCTAATTTGTATTATTTATTTTATATTTTTGCTCATTTTAATTTTTAAATAATATTTTGTAATTATTTTTCAAATTTTGGCCAATTTTGGAGTTGCAAGCCGAGTCCGAGTGGACTCAGCCGAGTAACTCTGCTCTGGCCACAAGTTCAGTCGGGGGCCCGAGTCAAGTTCTAGAACAAGGATCATTATTGGTTAAGGTGTATTACTTTGGGTTAATTTCCTCTTGGCTCCCAACCATCTGATATTAAGCAACTATTGTTCCCCAGACACAAGAGGTTATTTATATGAGTATGGGAGTTCCGAACCCATATAAAAGTTTTTCATTTATTATTTCTAACCTCATGTAAGGCATCCTGCATTTAAAGGTTGTTAGCCTGTATCAGTGCCAGAAGATCACCAAGGTGAGGGGACCCAGCCCTTGGACGAAGTAAGTTACTCGGTTGAGAACTCGACTGAGTCTTGTACTGAGCCAAAATGTATTAGAAAAATTAAAAAATTATATAGAAATAAAATAGTATTTTAGATTAAAAAAAAAATAAAACTAACATGAAAAAGTCAAAATATATTTCAAAACGGGATGAAAAATGGATTAAAAACCAGATTTATAGATAGGAACATGTTATAAAAAATCTTAAAAATGATAATTTAAAACTGGGAGTTAGGGCAAAAAAACACTCACCAATATGTGCCAAAAACATCCAAATCATATACAAATAATCTATACAACACTATAGAACACACTCATACTTTGTACAATTTTTAGATTTTTAAATTTTTCTATGTACATACAACTTGAGATAACTCAACCTTGCCTTAATTTTTTGTTTTAATTTTAGGGGGTGGGGGATTTCGTCTCGCACTTAATTGTGGATGTCTCGAGGGCATTTCATGGTGCTTTTGGGCTTGTGATGCAATCCACAATGCACAAACAATAGGAAAAGTATAGAATGAGACCATTTACTTTTAGTACAAGGTGGTGACAATTAATATTGATCATTGGATGTGAAATTGGGTGGTTACCTTTATTCCATTCACCAAACTCAAACATCAGAAGAATTTTTCTCGAATTTTGTGAAACACCTAAGCTATCAAATTTCACATCGAATGGTTATAAATAATTGTGACTACCTTGTACTAAAGGTAAATGATCTCATTGTATACAATCCCTAAACAATATTGCATGACGTGGTTTGTACAGCAGAAGGGATTAAAGCAAAAATTGTCAAAAAAAAAAAAATGTTTTGACCATAACTTTCAAATTGTATTTTAGAATTAAGTGATTCTTGGATCCTCTAAAGTCTTAGGATGCTGCCTACCTTTAAATCAATTTTTTATAGAATTTTGATATTTATATAGGATTTTTCCATGAGTTTCCGAAAATTGTTTATGTAGATTTCATAAATTTACATCAAAAGAAAAATTGGGTTCTTATTTTTTGGTAGAAAATATTTAAGCGCCCTCTCTCACTTTGTAGTATTAACATAAGGAAAATGATTCTATGTGACCTCAACAACATATAAGTATGCGACCCCACTTCTCGGCCGTTCGATCAAATTGAACGGTTATGACTATTAATACCACAATGTCACATCAAACACTATTGTGTTTTTAATTCTTTTTCACATCATGTTTTTGATAAAATTTTGGGCCTCCCATCAGAACATTAGGTCGAACCTAAAAAAAATATAAAAAATTTTTATGTTAAAATAAATGACTAAACTACCCCTACAATTTTCAGGGGTATTTCTGTAATTTTTTATCACCAAAAATATTTTTTTAATATTTTTATCATGTGTACCCCTTGTTAGATCTATGGATCCCCCAAATCCTACTTCAAATAATATATAAAATAAAAATAAAAAATAAAAAATTATGAGTTTTTGACGGTTAAGTACTAGCTTGTGATATTGTGACTCAAGCCATCACAACCATCTATTCAGATCTGATGGCTGAGACCATGCCAACATGTAGCATATATGTGGGTGATGTCCCATAGAAGGCCCTCCCTTAATATAAACTTATGAAAAACCGAATAATAACTGTGCAAATTTTATCCAAGAAGAAAAGATTGCATCCTAAAGCCTTAATCGATTGGGTAAACCCTAAATCTTAGATTTATTGGGTCTTTAATTTTCTTTCACGATAAAGCTTTTGTCCAAATCATATCTAAATCAAGAAGAGATAATTGCATCTTAAATTCTTGGATCAATACGGTTTAGTTAAACTAAACCCTAAATCTGATTGGGTCTTTAATTTTCGTGCATGATAAACCCTAATAAACTCTTTAGAACTTAAAACAACCGCTGATAAATTAAGACATACTACCCTTTTGATTTCCTTTCACCTGAGCATTTTGAGGGAGAGTTAGAGAGAGAAAGAGAAAGAAAGAAGTAAGTTGAAGGAGAGAAATATGCGCTCTGGTTTTCATCAATGGAGGTAAGCCTTTTGTTTTTGTTTTTGTTTTGTTTTTTGTTTTGTTTTTTTTTCCGGTGATTTCAGTATTTTCTTCTTACTTCTCCCCTTCATGTCTTAATCCTTGGTGGATTTTATTTTTTATTTTATTTTTTTTCTGCGACTAAGTTGACAATAGTTCTTGGCTTCTTATTCGGTTCATCTTTTTTGTTGGTGCTTGTTAAATATGGATGATTTTTATTCAATGTATTTCATTCTATAGGGTCTCATACTCTCATTTGCTTTTATGCAGTCTACAACCTTTTCTGTTAGTCTTTCAGATGTTTCTCAAGTTATGCATCAGAAGTTTAAAGTAACAACAAGTTTAGATTCTTCTTTTATTGGTTTTTATTTTAGATAATGAAATTGAGAGCATTGTATTTGAAGTTTTTCTTTTCATTCTTTTGTTAATTTTTCATTAGTGAGTCTATTAATTTTTCACTTAACAAAATGTAAAAGGGTTTGTCAATTTCAATGTTCAAAACCAAGACTCAAGGACGGGACTTGACCCATGCCAGAGCCGAAAAAACTCGGACCGAGTCAATGTTACTCGAACCGAGTCGGGCCGCATCCTGCTAATCTTTGGCTTCATGTTTTTTTTTTTTTCATGAAAAAGTTGACAATAATTCTTGGCTTCTCATTTAATCCATGTTTTTATTGGTGGGCATCAAGAAAATCAAGATTTTGTACAAGATTAGTTATATCCTAATAGATATTGGAATCAAGAAAATCAAGATTTTATATGTTTCTTATCGTAATGAACTATACGATGTCATGTGTCTTTGTTGAGAATGTGTTAATTTTAGTTTTATTTTGTGCTGCTTCTTTTATTTTATTTTTATATTTTTCCTTAATTTCTAATGGAAAAAAAAAAAAGCAAAAAAATATTTTATGAATTTTGATATTCATAAAAGATTATTCCATGAATTTCAAAAGAGAAAAATTTAAGTAGATTTTAAAGTTTTCATTAGCCTATACATTTCCAATCAAAAGAAATTTGGATTCCTTTTTTTTTTTTTTCTAAAATATGGGCAATACTTTCTCTCTCGCTCGTTGAACTTTGAAGTATCAATATGAACTTTAAACAAAGAGTAAAAGTTGTGCAAATCTTTCTCAAAATAAAAATCAAATATCCGTGTGTAAAGTCCCAGATAATTGGGTTTAGTTAAATTGTAACGGCCAAATCCGGGGTTAATAGTATCAATATGAACTTTAAACAAAGAATAAAAGTTGTGCAAATCTTTCTCAAAATAAAAAACAAATATCCATGTTTAAAGTCCCAGAATAATTGGGTTTAGTTAAATTGTAACGGCCAAATCCGGGTTATTTGGGTATTAAATTTTCTAAAAATTTAAATCCTATTTTAATTTTTTAACTCTTCCTATTATATTATCTTTAGAACCTTCCATCATCTTTAGAACTTATCAAGACAATGGCTTATAAATTTTGAGAACCACTCTTTCATTTTCAGTCGGACCATTTTGAGGGAGAGTTAGTGAGAGAAAGAGAAAGAAATTTGACTAGTTCGAGAGAGAGAGAAAGAGAGAAACACGTGTGCCTTGGTTTTTCTCAGTTCTCTGGTTTCTTTATTCTTCACTTCACCTGTTAATCAATCGTTGGTTTTTTGTTTTTTTGTTTTTTTTTTTTTGTAAAAAAGTTGACAATAACTCATGGCTTCTCATTTAATTCATCTTTTTGTTGGTGCATGTTAAATATAGATGATTTTCAAGAGAGAAATTGTATGAAATTTCAAGTTTTAGATGGAGAATCTCATAGTTTTTAAAGAGAGAAGCTATCTCAAAATTTTCAAAGAAAAAAACTATCTCAAATTTCAAAATTTAGATAGAGATTTCTAAAAAATTTCAGTTAGGGAAACAATCTAAAAATTGAATTTGTTATAGAGAAAAGAATCTTTAGCGAGAGAAATTATTAAAAAAATTTAGAGAGAGATCTAAATCAAATTTTAAGTCCTACGTAGAATATTTCAGACATAGAAACCATCTCAAAATTTGTAGAGAATGAAACTATCTAAATTTTTTAATTTTTAGAATTAAAAAATATGTCAAATTTCAAAATTTATATATAGGGGTATTTAGTCTTATAAAAACTGCCTTCCTACCGGTGGGTGGTAGACTCTTGGTAGATTGTAGTGGCTGTGGAGCCCACTTTCAATCAATCAAGAGTTTTGCCACCTTGCCTTTCTCATTTCAACTCTTTGTTTCCTCATATTTTTCCCTCTATTTCTCGATTCACAGTCTTCAAAACTTGTGGAAGAAAAGCTTTTGGGAGAAAAGATGGTGTTCAATGGAGGGTCCTTTCAACCGAGTAAGCCGATCGAGGAGGTCGGAGCAGCCTTTCCCGATGATTTACCGGATACATGGCTGAAAATAGCCGAAATAGTGTGTGGAAAAAGTGAGATAGATGTTTATATGCAGGCTCTTCTAAAAGATTTAAAAGAAATAGATTCCGGCAAAGTGGAGCTTCCCGATTCATCCTATTCGATAGAAAGTTTGCTTGAAAACATTTCCAATGATTTAGGTGTAACATCATTTGGGTTGAAACCAGTTCCGGCCAGGTGTAAAACAAAGAAGAAGGAAAGATCTTTTTGGACTAAAGCCGAGCACAGGTAAGTTTTTGTCATTCTCCTTTCGCTGTCTTTGTTATTCGTTTTTCTCTCTCTTTCTTTCAATAGGTTTATCTCGCTAAATTGTGTATCCTAAAAACTGTTTTGTCTTGATTTTTTAAGGTTCCAAACCCTCATAACACAGGAATCCTTTTGACCCAAATATTCAAAATATAATTTGCTAGACTCTTCAAGAAAAAAATACCCGACCAGAATCTTGAATTCTATGGACTTCGTTCCCTCTCCTACTTCATTCCCGTAAAGAATTCTGTGGCCTTAAACCCGTAAACCTTTGGATTCAAAACCCTGCACTAGGCAACTTCCTTCAGTTATTCCAATTAAATTTATTTTTTGGTACTTTCTTTCATTTATCTTTTTCTTAGGTTTGTACACGGCTTGTTTTGATGGGCTTTATATGCATTTTCTTTAACGGTCACCCATTGCCATTTCCTCCAAGCAACCCTTTTGTGTTTTTGACTTTTTTTATTTTTTTTGGCTAAGGATTGAATAAAATTTGATGTTATATTATTACTTCACTAGGAATATTTTGTTTTAGGGATAATTGGATGAGGGGTATTTTGCTTATAAGCTTTTATGTACTTTATTCTGCTGACTTTTCAAAATAGTAAAAACCCACCATGAAAGAGTTCTGAAAATTTAAATCTATAAAAAGATATTGTGAATCATAGACGCACATTTTACTTGTTTACTTGAAGGTTTCTAGTTTTTTTTGTTTTTTCCTCTTTCTAATCTATTTTTCTAGGTATTTTTGTCAATTTTTTAATTTAGTATATACCGGTTTGATTGGTGAACTGGTCTTCTTTAATCAATCCAATTAGACCAATGTCATCGTCAGTTCAGTCATTTGTCCGGTCCTAATAACTCTTGTTAAAAAACTCATCTCGGCCAAGTTACTCAGCCTTTGGCTGAGTCGCGTAATTCGGTTGAGTCTGAGTTGACTAGGCCAAGTCACGTAAAAAAAAAAAAAAAAAAGTAATTTTTAAAAATAGTTAAAAGCAATTTCAAGAGGCACTCATGCCACCATTGAAACTAGAAAAAACTACAATAATTATTTTTGCAAATGAAATGACATCTTTTTTGACACTATTCGAAGATGTATCTTACTTTGATTGTTTAGAGTCTTAGCCTTATATAAACCGCATTCACTTACTTTTGATACATGGAGGATACAATTATCATTGATAGTTAGATTTAAAATTGGGTAGTTGATGATGTGTCATTTTATGTATATATATATATATATATATATATATATATATATATATATATATATATATATATATATATATATATATATATATATATATATATATATATATATATATATATATATATATATATATATATATATATAGAGAGAGAGAGAGAGAGAGAGAGAGAGAGAGAGAGAGAGAGAGAGAGAGAGAGAGAGAGAGAGAGAGAGAGACAAAATTCAAAACAAAATTTCTCCAATGTTTTGATACACTTTCATTTATTGGATTTCACATCCAATGGCCAAAAATGATTGTGACCTCTTTGTACAAAAAATAAATGAATTTATAGCACACAATCCCTTTAGTTTTTTCCCCTCCTGTATTCACTTTTGTAACTTGTTTTTCTGACAGGCTATTTCTAATTGGCCTGCAAAAATATGGCAAGGGGAATTGGAATAGCATCTCCAGGTTCGTTGTCAAGACCCGAACCTCAGTTCAGATAGCGAGCCATGCTCAAAAATATTTTATACGACAAAAGGCATTGGTAGAGAAGAATGAGAAGAAACGTGTAAGCATCTACGACATGAGTGTGGATGATCTTGATACACAAGCTGCTGAAGTATTGAGCTTAACTGAGTCAGAGTCAACCTCTGATAAGGTGCATGAGATCTCAGGACAACAAGTGAGGCCTACACAAAGCTATGGGTCCAACCACTCCCCTATGGGATGTCAACTCCCAATGCAAGAGGCACCATTGAACTATATGCCTTTAACCCAATTTCGTCCAGAGCTAGAACTATACCCACATGTCAAAGAAGGCATCATGGCCATAACATGGGAGGGCCAATTTAGATACTAAGTTACAAGAATGGCTTACGGGCATTTTTGGTAGGATTAACTCATAATTTTTTGTTTTCTTTTTTTGAATTGTTTAGCAGTAGGAATCCAATAATAATGACAATCTCAACTGTCAATTGATCAGGCTCAAAGCCTCAATTTTTATTTATATTAAGAGTTGAGCTCCAGAGGATTTACAAATGTATATCAAGTATGTTATGTTGTATAAAGGACATTTAAGTTTGTAGGACGTTATTTATCCAAGAAAAACAATCTGCATAGTTGCTTCTAATCTTCATAATGTGCAGCATTTGATATAAGTTTTATTTCCCTGTGTCATGATATTATCGATATTAGTTCAAGTATTTCAATGTGTGCAAGCTCACCCCACGCAAATTCCATCAGACGTAAGGCATCATGAATTGCATTTAAAGGTTGCTAGCGAGTATAAGTGCTCGAACATCGCCTCGCTGAGGGAACCCAACCCCTTTTCTCGGTTGAAAACTCAACCAAGTCTTGTATATACCCAAAAATTCCTAAAAAAAATTATTAAAATATATCAAAATAAAATAATATTTAAAAATAAAATAAAATTAAAAGTTTCCTGAAAAAGTCCAAATATGTTTCAAAAGGTAATGAAAAATGGACTAAAAAACTGTTTTATAGTATTACTATAAACTTATGAAAAACCAAATAAAAATTGAGCAAATCCTATCCAAATCAAGAAGAAAAGATTGCATCCTAAAGCCTCTGATCGATTGGGTAACCCTAAATCCTAGATTGATTGGTTCTTTAATTTTCTTTCACGATAAAGCTTTTGTCCAAATCTTATCTAAATCAAGAAGAAAAAATTGCATCCTAAAATCCCGGATCAATGGAGTCTAGTTAATCTCAACCCTAAATCCAATCATGATTGGGTCTTTAATTTTTTTTCAGGATAAACGCAAATAAATTCTTTAGAACTTAAAGACAAAAATTAAGACATAGTGCCCTTTCACCCTAGCATTTTGAGGGAGAGTTAGAGAGAGAAAGAGAAAGGAAGAAGTAAGTTGAGGGAGAGAAAGACGTGCCCTGGTTTTCATTAGGTAAGCCTTTTGTTGTTGTTGTTGTTGTTGTTATTATTATTATTATTATTATTATATATATATATATATATATATATATATATATATATATATATATATATATATATATATATATATATATATATATATATATATATTTTATTTATTTATTTTTGTTTTATCTCAATCTTTATTTTCTCACTTCTCCATTTTACCTGCTAATCTTTGGTGGCCTTTTTTTTTTTTTTTTTCTTTTCTTGAGAAAGTTGACAGTAGTTCTTGTATTCTAATCACTTCATTATTTTATTTGGTGCTTGTTAAATATGGATGATTTTTATTCAATGTATTTCATACTTTGGGGCTCATACTCTCATTTTCTTTTATGGTGTCTACAACCCTTTCTCTTAGTCTTTCAGATCTTTCTCAAGTTATGCATCAGAAGTTTATGTTAGGATATGGATATCTCGGGTTCATATTGATATACATCATTAGGGATGTATATGTAAATATATATATATATATATATCTCTCTCTCTTTATAAGATTAGGTATTTAGAAAATAGAGACCAAGTTACGTGGTCATCAAGTTATCATACCATATTTATCTCTTCTAATTGTGTGATTGTCTTCTATAAATAGTTGTACTTATTGATGTAAACATCCATAAAAAATTGTGAATATATAGCCGGTTGGGGCTTTGGATCCGTAAGGCTTCGGCCAGAACCACGTAAATGTCGTGTTTTCTCTTCTTCTCTCTCCATTCTAAGCTCCCATGAATTCTAACATGGTATCAGAGATTCTCCATATTATGCTTCGATGAATATCTTATTCTCTCTCCTTTCTCCATTCTATGCTCCCACGAATTCTAACATGGTTACTTCTTCTCTCTTCATTCTTCTTCTCTCTCCATTCTCCATTCTCCATTCTATGCTCCTACGAATTTTACCATAGTCTCTTCTTCTCTCTCCATTCTCCATTCTATGCTCCCACGAATTCTAACATGGTATCAGAGATTCTCCATTTTATGCTCCCATAAATCTCTTCTTCTCTCTCGATTATCCATTCTATGCTCCCATGAATTCTTACATGGTCTCTTCTTCTCTCCTCATTTTCCATTCTATGCTCTCATGGATTCTAGCATGGTATTAGAGATTCTCCATTCTATGCTCCCATGAATTCTAACATGGTATCAGAGATTATCTATTCTATGCTCTCACAAATTCTAACATGGTATCAGATATTCTCCATTTTATGCTCCCACGAATCTCTTCTTCTATCTTTATTCTCCATTCTCCATTCTCCATTCTCTATTCTATATTCTCCATTCTATGTTCTGATGAATTCTAATATGATATCAGAGATTCTCCATTCCATGCTCCCATGAATTCTAACATGGTATCAGAGCCCTTCCTTCTTTGAAGGCAGACGCCCGATCCCCTTGTTTCTAAAGAGAGAGGAAATCAGAGCAAGATTAATAACACATGAGGGTTAATAGCACAAGAGCGAGGGATAATCCGAGTCTCCTCAGTTAGAGAGAGAAAAGAGGTAGAGAGAGAAACACATCAATCAAGTTGTGTATGATATGGGTGATGGCATAGAATATTCGAGAGAAAGTTCAGTTAGTAAATCTCTACGTATGACTGGTCATGTGCTTAGCCCTGGACAGACATCTGATAATTTAAGGAAAAAGTGTACGCGTGTGCTCAACAACCTTCAAAGGGCCATAGATAAAGATGGGCATCAACTAGTGCCAATATTAACTGATTTTAGAAGAGAAGCGAGAATGCTGGAGGCGTGAGAGGCACAAATAAGGATAATAATCCATTGAATTTACGAGCCACCAATCAGGGGGAAGCTCTGCTCATGGGTGATAAACTTTGAGTATTGAAATTCATTGGAATAGCTCGAAGGCTCGATCATTCAAGGCTTGAAACCTTGAATGATGAATTTAGAGAGAGAAAAACCGAATGCGGAACTCAATCTATGGACTCGCGTAATAGAGATACTAAAGAGAGAATGGTTGGTGAATCTTATGTTGATGAGGTTGGGGTTCATGGTAAAGAACCCAATTCAAATAGGGATGCGAAATCTAGAGAGAGAACAGATCGCAAATATGTTGCTGATGAGGATCAGACCAATGGAAAAGAACACAGCGATGTTGATGATAGGAGCTCAAGGGAGAGATTTGGCAATGGCTTCGTTGCGAAGGAGGTTGATAGTACAGTTTTTCTCTCTCTAAACGTCTGAATTCTTATGTTGTTATTGCGTGCACGTGTTGGGTGTTGAAAGTCTCTTCATTTTGGGGTTGTTCTTTAAATAAATAAAAATCCAGCAAAGATCCCAGCCAACCTTCGATATCTAGTGAATTTTTGAGCGACCCGACTAAAGCAAATGCTAACAAAGAGTGTTAGATTTATTTCACAAATCTTCAGTGTTTGTTGTCACTTTATTTGTCTCAGAGCCGTCTTTATTGTGCCTTTGTAGCACTTTTTGTGGTCTTTAAACCAAGTTTGGTGATCACGTGTGTGGATTACATCTCTTCACTCTTACAGACTATTCAAACACACCAGCGAGAGCAGTGCAAGTTCTTTGGCAACTTTTTCGTTTCAAGACTCCAGTTCCAGTCTCAGTTTGATGATTGAATTTCTCGATCCTGGGTGATGATCAAGTTTTCTGTTACCTGATCTTGTTTAATGATGAAGTTTTCCGTTACTCCATCATGTGTGATGATCGAATCCTGGTTCATCGAATTTCTTGATCCTGCTTGATGATCAAATTTTTCGTTACTTGATCATGTTTGATGATGGAGTTTCCATTGCTCCATCCTGTGTGATGATCGTCGAGTGTTTCATTACTCGATCTCGGATGTTTCGAAGAAGAAAAAAAGAAATATCATTTTCTTTTAGAGAGAGAAAGGCTCAAGAAAGAAAAAAAGCCTCTGATAGATAAGATCTTTAGAGAAAAAAAACCCAGAGAGAGAGTCTCTAGAAGAAAGTAGAGAGCCTAATAAATGTTGTTTCTTGGAAGACTTTAGAGAGAGAAAGTCTCTAGAGAAAGTAGAGAGCCCAAAATAAGTTGTTTCTTGGAAGACCATGGTAACTTGGAAGACTATGATAACCTATGAATTTTTTTTTTTTTGGCAACTTAGTATTGTTTAAACTCCAGTTGTTTTGTGTCAAAGCATCTTGAGGGTGAGGGAGAGTGTTAGGATATGAATATCTCAGTTCATATTGATATACATCATTTATAAATGTATATGTATATATCTCTTAAGGTTAGGTATGTAGAAGATAGAGACTAAATAACTTGGTCATCAAGTTATTATACCATATTTATCTCATCTAATTTTGTTATTTTCCTCTATATATATATGTACTTATCAATGTACTTATTGTTTTAAACATCTATAAAAAATTCAAAAGCCCCTCATACCTTTCTTTCTCTCAAACGTTTTTTTCATCTATCCAATTTCCGAACCTTCTTGTTCAACTTGTGACAATCAAGCTCTCCAATGACAATTTTCTACTATAGAAAGGTCAAATTATTCATATTGCTAGTGGCTAAGGAATCATGAGATATCTCGATGATTCTACCTAGAGCCCCCTAACTTTTTCCTCTTCCTCTTTGATAAAGATGCTCTTAATCCAGAATATGGACAATGGTATGCCCGTGATCAACTCAATATAGCATGGATCAACTCTACAATATCGGATCAACTCTACATTATCCCCTGATATTCTGACACAAGTTCTTGATATTGCCACCGCAAAAGATATCTAGTATACCCTTCACAATTCCTATACGCAAAACTCTTTTTACAAGAAGTTATTCTTGAAGTGTTACAGATAACTCCTTATTTCTCATAAAAAAAGAGGCAAATGCTATTGATGTTGCTTCTTTATGTTGATGATATCATTGAAACAGGGAATGATGATGATGATGAAATCATGCAGCTAATGATAAGACAAGGTATGAAATTGACACAACACAAGTATGCATTAGATCTGCTAGAAAAATTTGGAATGAGTAACTGTAAACCATCACTAACGCCAATGGTTACACTAAAAAAATTATCTGCTAAGGATGCTGATCATGTTCAAAATTCAAAAAAGTATAGAAGTCTTGTTGGTGGTCTATAGTACCTTACATCACTTGACTAGATATCACTTATGTTGTCAATCAAGTTTGTCAATTTATGCATGATCCTCATAAGATGCACCTCATAGCAGCTAAAAGGATTCACTGATATGTAAAGGGTACATCGAGTGATGGTCATTTCTTTCCTTAGGTGGAAGACATGTTAACCTTATCGCCTATTCTGATGCAGACTGGGCTGGATATCTCGATACAAGAAGGTCAGTGTCAGAATTTTGTATTTTCTTTGCAAGTTCTCTAGTATTTTGGAGTAGCAAAAACAAATGATTGTCTCACGCTCAAGTTCGTAAGCATAATAACGAACAATGTCTTCAACAACTGCTGAAATCACTTGGTACCGCCACATTATATCAGAATTGGTTATCAGAATTCAATATGCAAATCCTTGTTGTGATAATAATATTGCAATAACGCTTGCATTTAATCCAGTTCTTCATGCACAGACCAAATATATTGAACTAGATTATCATTTCATTTGAGAGAAGGTTGAAAGTGGAGAGATTACCCTTGATTATGTTTTAAGCAAAGACCAACTTGCTGATATTTTCACAAAAGGTCTTCCTACATCACAACATCGTTCAATAGCAAACAAGTTGTCAATGTTTCACATTGACAATAATTTGAATGGGAGTAATAAGAGTGATAACTATCATGATCTAGAAAGAAATGATCATGATAAGAATTAATATGATATATTGTAATCCCTTCATATAGTAACCTCTTTCCATATCTATATAGATTTGTTGTAATCCCTTCATATAGTAACCTCATTTCATATCTTTACAAAAGGTCTTCCAACTCCACAGCTTCGTTCGATAACAAACAAGTTATCCATGTTTTACATTGACAACAGTTTGTGGGGGAGTAATAAGAATGATAGCTATCACGATAAGAATGATAACTATCTTGTTCTAGAAAGATACGCTCATGATAAAGATTTAACTTGATAAGGATTAACATGATTTATTGTAATCCCTTCATATAGTTACATTTTTCCGTATCTGTTCAGATTTGTTGCAATCACATCCTTGATTGAGTCAATCAAGGATGAATAAATAACTATTATAAATAGTTCCTACATACCTCTGTATTGATGTAGACAATTTTGCACAAATATTGTTTTTCAAATTTTTTCACTCAGTGTACACAATCCCCTTGTTTTCACCTTTCTCCTATTCAAGTTTGTAAGTTGCTTTTGTGGCAGGCTATTTCTAATAGGTTTACAAAAATATGGCAAGGGGAATTGGAAGAGCATCTCCAGACTCGTTGTCAAGACCCGAACCCTAGCTCCGGTAGTGAGCCATGCTCAAAAGTATTATATACGACAAAATGCGTTGGCGTAGAAGAAAGAAAAAAGAAGCACAAAGCATCAAGGACATGAGTGTGGATGATCTTGATACACAAGCCACTGAGGAATTAAGCTCAACTGAGTCAGTCTTTGATATGATACACAAGATCTCAGGACCACGAATGAGGTCTACATAATGCTATGGGCCCAACCACTCACCTATGGGATGCCAACTCCCAATGCCAGAGCCAACATTGGATGTTATACTTTCACCCAATTTCATCTAGTGCTAGGAATACTAAGGTTGGCTATGCCCACTTGTCAAGTAAAGCATCGTGGCCATAACATGGGAGGGGCAATTTAGATATAAGCTGCAAAAATTGTCTAGGTGCATTTTTTTGTAAAACTAACCTACAATTTTTTGTTTTGGTTTTTTGAGTTGTTTAGCAACAGGAATCCAATAATAATGTTAATATTGACTGTCCATTGTACGGCCTTATTTATCCAAGGAAAATAATCTACACATTATGGAGATTGCATAATCTTCATAATATGCAAATTATTTTCCATGAATAAATAGGGTCGAACAAAATATCCCTAACACAACAGACTTGACATACATTTGTAAATCTCTTAGAACTCGACTCCTATTATAGATAAAAGTTGGGCTTTGAACCGGAGCAATGGACAATTGGCATTAACATTATTATTGGATTCCTATGGATAAACAACTCAGAAAAAAAAAAAAAACTTATGGGCTTATCCTACCAAAAATGCCCCAAGACAATTCTTGCAGCTTATATCTAAGTGACCCCTTCCATTATATACTCAGGATGCCTTACTTGACATGTGAGCATAGCCAGCCTTAGTCTTCCTAGTTCTTGATGAAATTGGGTACAAGGTATAACGTTCAATGGTGGCTCTAGCTTTGGGAGTTGGTCATCAAGTTATTATACCATATTTATCTCTTCTAATTTTTGTATTGTCCTCTTTATATAGATGTACTTATCATTGTACTTGTTGATTTAAACATCCATAAAAAAATCGAAAGCCCCTCATACCTTTCTTTCTCGCTAACGTTTTTTTTCATCTATCCAATTTTCGAACCTTCTTGTTCAACTTGTGACAATTAAGCTTTCCAATAACAATTTTCTACTATAGAACGGTCAAATTATTCATATTGCTAGTGGCCAAGGAATCATGGGACATCTCGATGATTCTACCCAGAGCCCCCTAACTTTCTCCTCCTCCTCTTTGATAAAGATGCTCCTAATCCAGAATATGGACAATGGTATGCCCGTGATCAACTCATTATAACATGGATCAACTCTACATTATCGGATCAACTCTACATTATCCCCTGATATTCTGACACAAGTTCTTGATATTGCCACCGCAAAAGATATCTAGTCTACCCTTCACAATTCCTATACGCAAAATTCTTTTTACAAGAGGTTATTCTTGAAGTGTTGCAGATAACTCCTTATTTCTCAAAAAAAAAGAGGCAAACGCTAGTGATGTTGCTTCTTTATGTTGATGATATCATTGTAACAGGGAATAATGACGATGATGAAATCAAGCACCTAATGATGATGCTCGGTGTACGATTTGCTATGAAAGATCTTGGAAATATAAAGTATTTCCTAGGGGTGGAAGTTGAGCGTACAAGACAAGGTATGAAATTGACACAACACAAATATTCATTAGATCTGCTAGAAAAATTTGGAATGAGTAACTGTAAACCATCACCAACGCCAATGGTTACACCAAAAAAATTATCTGCTAAGGATGCTGATCATGTTCAAAATTCAGAAAAGTATAGAAGACTTGCTGATGGTTTACAGTACCTTACATCACTCGATTAGATATCACTTATGCTGACAATCAAGTTTGTCAATTTATGCATGATCCTCATAAGATGCACCTCATAGCAGCTAAAAGGATTCGCTGATATGTAAAGGGTACATCGGGTGATGGTCTTTTCTTTCTTTAGGTGGAAGACATGTTAACCTTATCGCCTATTCTGATGCAGACTGGGCTGGATATCTCGATACAAGAAGGTCAGTGTCAGAATTTTGTATTTTCTTTGCAAGATCTCTAGTATTTTGGAGTAGCAAAAACAAATGACTGTCTCACGCTCAAGTTCATAAGCATAATAACGAACAATGTCTTCAACAGCTGTTGAAATCACTTGGTACCACCACATTATATCATAATTGGTTATCCGAATTCAATATGCACATCTTTGTTGTGATAATAAGATTGCAATAACGCTTACATTTAATCCAGTTCTTCATGCACAGACCAAATATATTGAACTAGATTATCATTTCATTTGAGAGAAGGTTGAAAGTGGAGAGATTACACTTGATTATGTTTTAAGCACATAACAACTTGCTGATATTTTTCACTAAAGGACTTCTTATATCACAACATCGTTCGATAACAAACAATTTGAAAATGTTTCACATTGACAATAATTTGAGTGGGAGTAATAAGAGTGATAACTATCATGATCTAGAAAGAAATGATCATGATAAAAATTAATATGATATATTGTAATGCCTTCATATAGTAACCTCTTTCCATATCTATATAGATTTGTTGTAATCCCTTCATATAGTAACCTCATTTCATATCTTTACAAAAGGTCTTCCAACTCCACAGCATCGTTCGATAACAAACAAGTTAATCTTCATAATATGCAAATTATTTTTCATGAATAAATAGGGTCGAACAAAATATCCCTAACACAACAGACTTGACATACATTTGTAAATCTCTTAGAACTCGACTCCTATTATAGATAAAAATTGGGCTTTGATCCTGAGCAATGGACAATTGGCATTAACATTATTATTGGATTCCTATGGATAAACAACTCAAAAAAAAAAAAAACAAAAAATTATGGGATAATCCAACCAAAAATGCCCCAAGACAATTCTTGCAGCTTATATCTAAATGGCCCCTTCCATTATATACTCAGGATCCCTTACTTGACATGCGAGCATAGCCAGCCTTAGTCTTCCTAGTTCTGGATGAAATTGGGTACAAGGTATAACGTTCAATGGTGGCTCTAGCTTTGGGAGTTGGTCATCAAGTTATTATACCATATTTATCTCATCTAATTTTGGTATTGTCTTCTTTATATAGATGTACTTATCATTGTACTTATTGATTTAAACATCCATAAAAAAACCCAAAGCCCCTCATACCTTTCTTTCTCGCTAGCGTTTTTTTTCATCTATCCAATTTCCGAACCTTCTTGTTCAACTTGTGACAATCAAGCTTTCCAATAACAATTTTCTACTATAGAACGGTCAAATTATTCATATTGCTAGTGGCCAAGGAATCATGGGACATCTCGATGATTCTACCCAGAGCCCCCTAACTCTTTCCTCCTCCTCTTTGATAAAGATGCTCCTAATCCAGAATATGCACAATGGTATGCCCGTGATCAACTCATTATAGCATGGATCAACTCTACATTATCGGATCAACTTTACATTATCCCCTGATATTCTGACACAAGTTCTTGATATTGCCACCACAAAAGATATCTAGTCTACCCTTCACAATTCCTATACGCAAAATTCTTTTTACAAGAGGTTATTCTGGAAGTGTTGCAGATAACTCCTTATTTCTCAAAAAAAAAGAGGCAAACGCTAGTGATGTTGCTTCTTTATGTTGATGATATCATTGTAACAGGGAATAATGATGATGATGAAATCAAGCAGCTAATGATAATGCTCGGTGTACGATTTGCTATGAAAGATCTTGAAAATATAAAGTATTTCCTAGGGGTGGAAGTTGAGCGTACAAGACAAGGTATGAAATTGATACAACACAAGTATGCATTAGATCTGCTAGAAAATTTTGGAATGAGTAACAGTAAACCATCACCAACGCCAATGGTTACACCAAAAAAATTATCTGCTAAAGATGATGATCATGTTCAAGATTCAGAAAAGTATAGAAGTCATGTTGGTGGTCCACCGTACCTTGCATCACTCGACTAGATATCACTTATGCTGTCAATAAAGTTTGTCAATTTATGCATAATCCTCATAAGTTGCGCCTCATTGCAACTAAAAGGATTCGCTGATATGTAAAGGGTACATCGGGTGATGGTCTTTTCTTTCCATTGGTGGAAAACAGGTTAACCTTATTGCCTATTCTGATGCAGACTGGGCTGGATATCTCAATACAAGAAGGTCAGTGTCAGAATTTTGTATTTTCTTTGCAAGATCTCTAGTATTTTGGAGTAGCAAAACAAATGATTGTCTCACGCTCGAGTTCATAAGCATAATAACGAACAATGTCTTCAACAGCTTCTGAAATTACTTGGTACCGCCACATTATATCAAAATTGATTATTCGAATTCAATATGCACATCTTTGTTGGGATAATAAGATTGCAATAACGCTTGCATTTAATCCAGTTCTTCATGCACAGACCAAATATATTGAACTAGATTATCATTTCATTTGAGAGAAGGTTGAAAGTGGAGAGATTACCCTTGATTATGTTTTATACACAAAACAACTTGCTGATATTTTCACCAAAGGTCTTCCTACATCGCAACATCGTTCGATAGCAAACAAGTTGTATTGACAATAATTTGAGTGGGAGTAACAAGAGGGATAACTATCATGATCTAGAAAGAAATAATCATGATAAGAATTAATATGATATATGGTAATCCCTTCTTATAGTAACCGCTTTCCATATCTATATAGATTTGTTGTAATCCCTTCATACAGTAACCTCATTCCATATCTTTACAAAAGGTTTTCCTACTTTGCAGCATCGTTCGATAACAAACAAGTTGTCCATGTTTTACATTGACAACAGTTTGAGGAGGAGTAATAAGAATGATAGCTATCACGATAAGAATGATAACTATCTTGTTCTAGAAAGATATGTTCATGATAAAAATTTAACTTGATAAGGATTAACATGATTTATTGTAATCCCTTCATATAGTTACATTTTTTCGTATCTGTTCAAATTTGTTGCAATCACATCTTTGATTGAGTCAATCAAGGATGAATAAATAACTATTATAAATAGTACCTACATACCTATGTATTGGTGTGGACAATTTTGCCCAAATATTGTTTTTCAAATTTCTTCACTCATAGTACACAATCCCCTTGCTTTCACCCTTCTCCTATTCAAGTTTGTAAGTTGCTTTTGTGGCAGGCTATTTCTAATAGGTTTACAAAAATATGGCAAGGGGAATTGGAAGAGCATCTCCAGGCTCGTTGTCAAGACCCGAATCTCGGCTCAGGTAGCGAGTCATGCTCAAAAGTATTATATACGACAAAATGCGTTGATGCAGAAGAAAGAAAAGAAACACATAAGCATCCACAACATGAGTGTGGATGATCTTGATATACAAGCCACTGAGGAATTGAGTGCAACTGAGTCTGTCTTTGATATGATACACAAGATCTCAGGACCACGAGTGAGGGTCTACACAATACTATGCGCCCAACCACTCACCTTTGAGATGCCAACTCCCAATGCAAGAGCCAACATTGAATGTTTTACTTTCACCCAATTTCATCCAGAGCTAGGAATACTAAGGTTGGCTATGCCTACATGTCAAGTAAAACATCGTGGCCATAAACATGGGAGGGCCAATTTAGATATAAGCTGCAAAAATTGTCTAGGTGCATTTTTGGTAGGATTAACCTATAATTTTTTGTTTTGGTTTTTTTAGTTGTTTAGCATTAGGAATCCATTAATAATGTTAATGTTGACTGTCCATTGTACGACCCTATTTATTCAAGGAAAACAATTTGCACATTATGGAGTTTGCATAATCTTCATAATATGCAAATTATTTGCCATGAATAAATAGGGTCGAACAAAATAACCCTAACACAACAGACTTGATATAATCTCTTAGAACTAGACTCCTATTATAGATAAAAATTGGACTTTGAATCTGAGCAATGGACAATTGGCATTAACATTATTATTCGATTCTTATGGATAAACAACTCAAAAAACAAAAACAAAAAATTATGGGCTAATCCTACCAGAAATGCCCCAAGGCAATTCTTGCAGCTTATATCTAAATGGCCCCTTCCATGTTTTACCCAGGATGCCTTACTTGACATGTGACTATAGCCAGCCTTAGTCTTCCTAGTTCTAGATGAAATTGGGTACAAGGTATAACGTTCAATGGTGGCTCTAGCTTTGGGAGTTGGCATCCGATAGGTGAGTGGTTGGGCCCATAGCATTGTGTAGACCCCACTTATGGTCTTGAGGTCTTGTGTACCATATCAGAGACTACCTCAATTGAGCTCAATTCCTCAGTAGCTTGTATCAAGTTCATCTACACTCATGTTGTGGATGCTTACGTACTTCTTCTCTTTCTTATACACCAACGCCTTTATCGTATAAAATACTTTTGAGCATGGCTCGCTACTTGATTGTGTAACATAAGTGAAGAAATTTAAAGAACGATATTTGTGTAAAATTATGTACACCTATAGAGAGGGATGTGTGTTTTATTTATAATAGTTATGTACTCATCCGATGTGATTACAATAAATCTGTACAGATATGAAAAGATGTTACTATATGAAGGGATTACAATATATCGTGTTAATCTTTATCATGATCACATCTTTCTAAATCATGATAGTTATTATTCTTATTACTCCCCCTCAAACTATTATCAATGTGAAACATGGACAATTTGTTTCCTATCGAACTATGTTGTGATGTAGGAAGATCTTTTGTAAAATTATCAGCATGTTGTTCTGTACTTGAAACATTATTAGGAGTAATCTATCCACTTTCAACCTTCTCTCGAATAAAATGATAGTTCAGTTCAATGTGTTTAGTCCGAATATGAATAACTGGATTAAATGTAAGCTGTATTGCACTCTGATTATCACAATGAAGAATTGTATGTTGAATTCCAATAACTAATTTTGATAGAATATGGCGATACCAAGTGATTTCAGCAGTTGTTGAGGACATTGCTTGATATTCTACTTTTGAACTTGAGCATGAAATGGTCATTTTCTTTTTACTACTCCAAGATAATAGAGATCTTGCAAATAAAATAAAACACTCAGACACTGATTTCTTGTATTGGGATCTCTAGCCTAGTCTGCATAAGAATAGGTAATAATGTTAACTTGTCTTCCACCAATGGGAATGAAAAGACCATCACCCTACATACCCTTTACATATCGGAGAATCCTTTTAGATGCTATAAGGTGTATCTCATGAGGATCATGCATAAATTAACAAACGTGATTGACAACGTAAATGATATATGGTCGAGTGAATGTAAGGCATTGTAGACCACCAACAAGACTTTTATACTTTTCTGAACCTTGACCAAGATTACCATCTCTAGTAGATATTTTTTTTGTTGTGACCATTTGTGTTGGTAATGGTTTATAGTTACTCATTCCAAATTTTTCTAACAAATCCAATGCATACTTTTGTTGTGTCAATTTTATACCTTGCCTCGTGCGCTCAACTTCTATACATAGGAAATACTTTAGATTTTTAAAATCCTTCTTAGCAAATCGCGCTCTGACCATTATCTTTAGCTGTCTTATTTCATCCTTGTCATTCTATGTTACAATGATATCAACATATAGAAGCACCATAACTAGCTTTTGTCTTTTCTTTTTGAGAAATAGGGAGTTGTCTGCAACACTTCAAGAATAAGCCCTTATAAGAAGAGTTTTGTGCATAGGAATCGTGAAAGGTTAGAACAGAGATATTTTGCGGTGGCAATATCAAGAAATTGTATCAGAATATCAGGGGATAACGTAGAGTTGATCAATGCTATGATGAGTTGATCACATGCATACCATTGTTCGTATTCTGAATTAGAAGCATCTTTATTAGAAAGGAAGAACTTAGGTGGCTCTGGGATAGAACCATCAATCTTTATTAGATAGGAGGAACTTAGGTGGCTCTGAGATAGAATCATAAAAGATGTCCCATGATTCCTTAGCCACTAGCAATAAGAATAATTTGACCTTTCCATAATAGAAAATTATCATTGGAGAGCTTGATTGTCACACGTTGAGGAGGAAAGTTTAGAAATTAGATAGATGAAGACATGTTAAAAGCAATAGAGAAAGCAAATTAGAGAGAGAGAGAGAGAGAGAGAGAGAGAGAGAGAGAGAGAGAGAGAGAGCAAGTTAGATTGAAAGAAAGGTATGAGAGGCTTTGGAATTTTTATTGGAATCAGAGAGAGATAGACTTCTTTGCAAATTGATCCTGGAAATCAATCCAGATTTGTAGATAGAGAGAGAATGACGTCCTTGCAGCTGAGAGAGACACCCTTCCGTGCAACTTGAGAGAGAGATCGATATGATTATCTTGTGTTGGAAGGGAGTATGGGACTGTAGAGAGAAAAAAGCCTAGGATTGCCTTTGGTTAGCAATTAGCCAATTGTGCTCTTGATGGGAACAGAGTGTCTAGAGAGACAGAGAGGGGTCAATAATCATGAGAGAGAAAGACGTGGGTGAGCAAAGCATATAAGATCCTTTTTATTATGAGCAAAGCATATAGAGAGGCGTGAGTGAGCATATCATATGAGGATTTCTTATTATGAGCAAATTATATGAGAGAGAGGCATGGGTGGACAAAACTATAGGAGATTTTTTGAGACAGAGGAATGGAACAAAAAATTCCTTGAAGCCAGAGGCGTGGTTTACTATATGAAGGGATTGCAATATATCGTGTCAATCCTTATCATCTTAATCCTTGATTGTATTTTTTTAGATAATGACTGTTATTATTCTTATCATAATAGGGATTGCAATATATCGTGTTAATCCTTATCATCTTAATCCTTATCATGATCGTATTTTTTAGATAATGACAGTTATTATTTTTACCATGATAGTTATCATTCTTACTAATGAGACCATTTATCTTTGGTACAAAGAAATCAAAATTATATTTAGCCATTAAGTGTAAAATTCAATAAATGAAAGTGTATCACAACATTTGAGATATTTTGTTTTGTACTTTGTGCATAAATAATGACACATCCTCAATCACCCAATTTTAAATCTATCAATGATGTTTTTAACCTCCATGTATAAAAATATATCTACAAAATATTGGAAAATACAACTATAATTGTTAAATATAAGTTTTTAGATGATTTTGGTAGTTTTTAATATGATTTGAGAACTTTCATATTAATTTAAATATTATAAATTTAAATCCAAATTTCTACTTAACTATATATTTTAGATATTTTTCATCATTTTTGTCTTCCAATACTTTCTATAAAAGCCCGATTGAGGTAATCTCCGGCATCTTTTCTTTTATTTGTTTGTTCTTCTATTTTATATTCTCAACCACAGTATTAGGTTGTATAAATGACATCATGCAGTTGAGGTTTATTTTATTGATATGCCTTTTATTTTTGGAATATCTATTGTATATAATAAGACCATCTGTGAGTGATATTATTGCCAAAAACATAAGGGGCGATTATTATTAAAAAAATAAAATAAATTTGTATTTCAGGGCAAAAGATCACATAGGTTTTTCTTTCATAAAATTCATGGAAAAATCTTTTATGAATATCAAAATTCATAAAATATTTTTTGGTGTTTTTATTTTCCATTTATGAATATCATAATCCATTTATTTTTGGTGTTTTTATTTTATTTATAAAATATTTTATGAGTATCAAAATTCAAACTAAGTTATTTTTTTCCTTGAGTTCCATTTTTTAGTGTTTTTATTTTCCATTAGAAAATAAGAAAAAATATAAAAATAAAAAATAAAGGAAGCAATGAAAAATAAAACTAAAAGTAACTTTAAAAAGTCCAAATAAGCTTAAAGAAAAAAAAAAAAGAAAAAAAAGAAAAAGAAACTATAAAATTTGAGTGATGAGTAGTTGTGGACATTTAAGAAATGCAAAAAAAACTGAAAAAAAAATAAAAATAAAATTAACCAATCTTTTCTAGCAACATCCAAGTTATATATATATATATATATATATATCGATTCTTTATTTTTCACTTGGGGAATTCTTCTATCCAAGAAAGTTAAACGTGGTGGATTAATTGGAAGGCTAGAGAGACATACAAACTTGAAAGAACCAGACAATCCATTCAAGGATCATAAACAAAGAAAAAAAAATTTAAAAAATGCAAAAATGAAAAAATGTAGTTGGAATATATTTTTTACATTTTGTATCATTTTAGTGAAAAATAGAAAGTGCTTTGGCCATGGATACTTATTTTTGCATTTTTTTTCTTCGTTTTATATTATTACTAAAATCCCCCCATTAAAATTGATATTTCAAAATCCCAATTTCACAACTTTTTAGACCTCATTTAGATGTGTTTTGCTTACTTTTACCTTTAACATCTTGATCAGGAACCGTCCCGTGTCGGTTCGAGTAACTTTGACTCGGCTCTACTCAGTTCAAGTAACAAAAGAAGAATCTAAAAACTTTTTGATACTCTAAACTGTTAGAATTCGTGGGAACATATAATGGAGAATCTCTGATGCCATGTTAGAATTCGTGGGAGCATAAAATGGAGATTGGAGTGAGAAGAAGAGAAAACACAACATTTACGTAGTTCAGGCCGAAGCCTTACGTCCACGGATCCAAAGCCCCAACCGGCTACATCTTCACTATTTTTTATAGATGTTTACATCAATAAGTACATTGAAAAGTACATCTATATATAGAGGACAATAACACAATTAGATGAGATAAAAATGGTATAATAACTTGATGTCCAAGTAATTTGGTCTCTATCTTCTAGATACCTAACATTAAGAGATAGATACATATACATCTATAATGTTGTATATCAGTATGAACCGAGATATTCATATCCTAACACTCTCCTTCAAATTCAAGATGTTGTGACACAAAGCAATTGGAGTTTAAACAATACTAAGTTGCCAAAAAAATAAATTTCATAGGTTATCATAGTCTTCCAAATTACCATGGTCTTCCAAGAAACAACTTTTTTTGGGCTCTCTACTTTCTCTAGAGACTTTCTCTCTCTAGGGTCTTCCAAGAAACAACATGTATTGGGCTCTCTACTTTCTTCTAAAGATTCTCTCTCTGGGTTTTTTTCTTTGAAGATCTTATCTATCAGATGCTTCTTTTCTTTCTAGAGGCTTTCTCTCTCCAAAAGGAAATGATATTTCTTTCTTTCTTTTTCAGAACATCCGGGATCGAGTAACGAAAAACTTGACGATCATCACACAAGATGGAGCAACAGAAAACTCCATCATCAAGCATGATCAAGTAACGAAAAATTTGATCATCAACAGGGATCGAGAAATTCGATCAATCAGGATTCGATCATCACACATGATGGAGTAACGGAAAACTTCATCATTAAACAAGATCAAGTAACAGAAAACTTGATCATCACTCAGGATCGAGAAATTCGATCATCAAACTGAAACTGGAACTGGAGTCTTGAAACCAAAAAGTTGCCAAAGAACTTGCACTGCTCTCACTGGCGTGTTTGAATAGTCTACAAGAGCCTGGCGTGTTTGAATAGTCTGCAAGAGCGAAGAGATGTAATTCAGGACACGTGATCACCAAACTTGGTTTAAAGACCACAAAAAGTACTACAAAGGCACGACAAAGACGGCTCTGCAACAAATAAAGTAGCAACAAACACTAAAGATTTGTGAAATAAATCTCTCTTTGTTAGCATTTGCTTTAGTCGGGTCACTCGGAAACTCACTAGATATTGAAGGTTGGTTGGGATCTTTGCTGGATTTTTATTTATTTAGAGAACAACCCCAAAATCAAGAGACTTTCGGCACCCAACACGTGCACGCAATAAGAACGTAAGAATTCAAACGTTTAGAAAGAGACAAAGTGTATTCTGAACCTCCTTCACAACGAAGCCATGGCCAAATCTCTCCCTTGAGCTCCTATCATCAACATCGTTGTGTTCTTTTCCATTGGTCTTATCCTCATCAGCTACAGATTTGCGATCTGTTCTCTCTCTAGATTTCGCATCCCTATTTGAATTGGGTTCTTTACCATGAACCCCAACCTCATCAACATAAGATTCACCAACCATTCTCTCTTTAGTATCTCCATTACGCGAGTCCATAGATTGAGTTTTGCATTCGGTTTTTCTCTCTCTAAATTCATCATTCAAGGTTGCAAGCCTTGAATGATCAAGTCTTTGAGCTATTCCAATGAATTTCAATACTCAGAGTTTATCACCCATGAGCAAAGCTTCCCCCTGATTGGTGGCTGGTAAATCCAATGGATTATTATCCATATTTGTGCCTCTCACCCCTCCAGCATTCTCGCTTCTCTTCAAAAAATCAGTTAATATTGGCACTAGTTGATGCCCATCTTTATCTATGGCCCTTTGAAGCTTGCTGACGTATACACTTTTTCCTTAAATTATCAGATGTTTGTCCAGGGCTAAGCACATGACCAGTCATACATAGAGATTTACTATCTGAACCTTCTCTCAAATATTCTATGCCATCACCCACATGACCGGTCATACACAGCTCGATTGATGTGTTTCTCTCTCTACCTCCTTTCTCTCTCTAACTGAGGAGACTTAGATTATCCGCAGCTCCTGTGGTATTAACCCTCATGTGTTATTAATCTTGCTCTGATTTCCTCTCTCTTTAGAAACAGGGGGATCGGGCGTCTGCTTTCAAAGAAAGAAATACTCTGATACCTTGTTAGAATTCGTGGGAACATGAATTGGAGAATCTCTGATACCATGTTAGAATTCATCAGAACATAGAATGGAGAATATATAATAGAGAATGGAGAATGGAGAATGGAGAATAAAGATAGAAGAAGAGAATCGTGGGAGCATAAAATGGAGAATATCTGATACCATGTTAGAATTTGTGGGAGCATAGAATAGAGAATCTCTGATACCATGTTAGAATTCATGAGGGCATAGAATGGAGAATCTCTAATACCATGTTAGAATCCGTGGGAGCATAGAATGAAAAATGGAGAGAGAAAAAGAATGGAGAGAGAAGAAGAGGCAATGTTAGAATTCGTGGGAGCATAGAATGGATAATGGAGAGAGAAGAAGAGATTTGTGGGAGCATAAAATGGAGAATCTCTGATTCCATGTTAGAATTCGTGGGAGCATAGAATGGAGAATGGAGAGAGAAAAAGAGACTATGTTAAAATTCGTAGGAGCATAGAATGGAGAATGAAGAATGGAGAATTGAGAGTGAAGAATGGAGAATGGAGAGAGAAGAAGAATGAAGAGAGAAGAAGTAACCATGTTAGAATTCGTGGGAGCATAGAATGGAGAATGGAGAGAGAATAAGATATTCATAGAAGCATAAAATGGAGAATCTCTGATACCATGTTAGAATTCATGGGAGCTTAGAATGGAGAGATAAGAAGAGAAAACACAACATTTACGTGGTTCTGGCCGAAGCCTTACGTCCACGGATCCAAAGCCCCAACCGGCTATATAATCACAATTTTTTATGGATGTTTACATCAATAAGTACAACTATATATAGAAGACAATCACACAATTAGAAGAGATAAATATGGTATGATAACTTGATGACCACGTAACTTGGTCTCTATTTTCTAGATACCTAATCTTATTAAGAGATATATATATATACATATACATCCATAATGATGTATATCAATATGAACCCGAGATATCCATATCCTAACATAAACTTCTGATGCATAACTTGAGAAAGATCTGAAAGACTAAGAGAAAGGGTTGTAGACACCATAAAAGAAAATGAGAGTATGAGCCCCAAAGTATGAAATACATTGAATAAAAATCATCCATATTTAACAAGCACCAAATAAAATAATGAAGTGATTAGAATACAAGAACTACAGTCAACTTTCTCAAGAAAAATAAATAAAAAAAAAAAGGCCACCAAAGATTAGCAGGTAAAACGGAGAAGTGAGAAAATAAAGATTGAGATAAAAAATAAATAAATAAATAAATAAATAAATAAATATATATATATATATAATAATAATAACAACAACAACAACAACAAAAGGCTTACCTAATGAAAACCAGGGCACGTCTTTCTCTCCCTCAACTTACTTCTTCCTTTCTCTTTCTCTCTCTAACTCTCCCTCAAAATGCTCAGGTGAAAGGGCACACTGTCTTAATTTTTCTCTTTAAGTTCTAAAGAATTTATTTGGGTTTATCATGAAAAAAAATTAAAGACCCAATCATGATAGGATTTAGGGTTGAGATTAACTAGACTCTATTGATCCGGGATTTTAGGATGCAATTTTTTCTTCTTGATTTAGATAAGATTTGGACAAAAGCTTTATCGTGAAATAAAAATTAAAGAACCAATCAATCTAGGATTAAGGGTTACCCAATCGATCAGAGGCTTTAGGATGCAATCTTTTCTTCTTGATTTGGATAGGATTTGCTCAATTTTTATTTGGTTTTTCATAAGTTTATAGTAATACTATAAAACAGTTTTTTAGTCCATTTTTCATTACCTTTTGAAACATATTTGGACTTTTTCAGGAAACTTTTAATTTTATTTTATTTTTAAATATTATTTTATTTTGATATATTTTAATAATTTTTTTTAGGAATTTTTGGGTATATACAAGACTTGGTTGAGTTTTCAACCGAGAAAAGGGGTTGGGTTCCCTCAGCGAGGCGATGTTCGAGCACTTATACTCGCTAGCAACCTTTAAATGCAATTCATGATGCCTTACGTCTGATGGAATTTGCGTGGGGTGAGCTTGCACACATTGAAATACTTGAACTAATATCGATAATATCATGACACAGGGAAATAAAACTTATATCAAATGCTGCACATTATGAAGATTAGAAGCAACTATGCAGATTGTTTTTCTTGGATAAATAACGTCCTACAAACTTAAATATCCCTTATACGACATAACATACTTGATATACATTTGTAAATCCTCTGGAGCTCAACTCTTAATATAAATAAAAATTGAGGCTTTGAGCCTGATCAATTGACAGTTGAGATTGTCATTATTATTGGATTCCTACTGCTAAACAATTCAAAAAAGGAAAACAAAAAATTATGAGTTAATTCTACTAAAAATGCCCGTAAGCCGTTCTTGTAACTTAATATCTAAATTGGCCCTCCCATGGTATGGCCATGATGTCTTCTTTGACATGTGGGCATAGTTATAGCTCTGGATGAAATTGGGTTAAAGGCATATAGTTCAATGGTGCCTCTTGCATTGGGAGTTGACATCCCCTAGGGGAGTGGTTGGGCCCATAGCTTTGTGTAGGCCCCACTTGTTGTCCTGAGATCTCATGTACCTTATCAGAGACCGACTCTGACTCAGTTAAGCTCAATACTTTAGCTGCTTGTGTATGAAGATCATCCACACTCATGTCGTAGATGCTTACACGCTTCTTCTCATTCTTCTCTGCCAATGCCTTTTGTCGTATAAAATATTTTTGAGCATGGCTTGCTATCTGAACTGAGGTTCGGGTCTTGACAACGAACTTGGAGATGCTATTCCAATTCCCCTTGCCATATTTTTGCAGACCAATTAGAAATAGCCTGTCAGAAAAACAAGTTACAAAATTGAATACAGGAGGGAAAAAAAATAAAGGGATTGTGTACTATGAATTCATTTATTTTTTGTACAAAGAGGTCACAATCATTTTTGGCCATTGGATGTGAAATCCAATAAATGAAAGTGTATCAAAACATTGGAGAAATTTTGTTTTGAATTTTGCCTCTCTCTCTCTCTCTCTCTCTCTCTCTCTCTATATATATATATATATATATATATATATATATATATATATATATATATATATACATAAAATGACACATCATCAACTACCCAATTTTAAATCTAACTATCAATGATAATTGTATCCTCCATGTATCAAAAGTAAGTGAATGCGGTTTATATAAGGCTAAGACTCTAAACAATCAAAGTAAGATACATCTTCGAATAGTGTCAAAAAAGATGTCATTTCATTTGCAAAAATAATTATTCTAGTTTTTTCTAGTTTCAATGGTGGCATGAGTGCCTCTTGAAATTGCTTTTAACTATTTTTAAAAATTACTTTGTTTTTTTTTTTTTACGTGACTTGGCCTAGTCAACTCAGACTCAACTGAATTACGCGACTCAGCCAAAGGCTGAGTAACTTGGCCGAGATGAGTTTTTTAACAAGAGTTATTAGGACCGAACAAATGACTGAAGTGACGATGACATTGGTCTAATTGGATTGATTAAAGAAGACTAGTTCACCAATCAAAGCGGTATATACTAAATTAAAAAATTGACAAAAATACCTAGAAAAATAGATTAGAAAGAGGAAAAAACAAAAAAAACTAGAAACCTTCAAGTAAACTAGTAAAATGTGCGTCTATGATTCACAATATCTTTTTATAGATTTAAATTTTCAGATCTCTTTCATGGTGGGTTTTTATTATTTTGAAAAGTCAGCAGAATAAAGTACATAAAAGCTTATAAGCAAAATACCCCTCATCCAATTATCCCTAAATCAAAATATTCCTAGTGAAGTAATAATATAACATCAAATTTTATTCAATCCTTAGCCAAAAAAAATAAAAAAAGTCAAAAACACAAAAGGGTTGCTTGGAGGAAATGGCAATGAGTGACCGTTAAAAAAAATGCATATAAAGCCCATCAAAACAAGCCGTGTACAAACCTAAGAAAAAGAGAAATGAAAGAAAGTACCAAAAAATAAATTTAATTGGAATAACTGAAGGAAGTTGCCTAGTGCAGGGTTTTGAATCCAAAGGTTTACGGGTTTAAGGCCACAGAATTCTTTACGGGAATGAAGTAGGAGAGGGAACGAAGTCCATAGAATTCAAGATTCTGGTCGGGTATTTTTTTCTTGAAGAGTCTAGCAAATTATATTTTGAATATTTGGGTCAAAAGGATTCCTGTGTTATGAGGGTTTAGAACCTTAAAAAATCAAGACCAAACAGTTTTTAGGATACACAATTTAGCGAGATAAACCTATTGAAAGAAAGAGAGAGAAAAACGAATAACAAAGACAGCGAAAGGGGAATGACAAAAACTTACCTGTGCTCGGCTTCAGTCCAAAAAGATCTTTCTTTCTTCTCTGGTTTACACCTGGCCGGAACTGGTTTCAACCCAAATGATGTTACACCTAAATCATTGGAAATGTTTTCAAGCAGACTTTCTATCGAATAGGATGCATCGGGAAGCTCCACTTTGCCGGAATCTATTTCTTTTAAATCTTTTAGAAGAGCCTGCATATAAACATCCATCTCACTTTTTCCACACACCATTTCGGCTATTTTGAGCCATGTATCCGGTAAATCATCGGGGAAGGCTGCTCCGACCTCCTCGATCGGCTTACTCGGTTGAAAGGACCCTCCATTGAACACCATCTTTTCTCCCAAAAGCTTTTCTTCCACAAGTTTTGAAGACTGTGAATGGAGAAATAGAGGGAAAAATATGAGGAAACAAAGAGTTGAAATGAGAAAGGCAAGGTGGCAAAACTCTTGATTGATTGAAAGTGGGCTCCACAGCCACTACAATCTACCAAGAGTCTACCACCCACCGGTAGGAAGGCAGTTTTTATAAGACTAAATACCCCTATATATAAATTTTGAAATTTGACATATTTTTTAATTCTAAAAATTAAAAAATTTAGATAGTTTCAGTCTCTACAAATTTTGAGATGGTTTCTATGTCTGAAATATTCTACCTAGGACTTAAAATTTGATTTAGATCTCTCTCTAAATTTTTTTAATAATTTCTCTCGCTAAAGATTCTTTTCTCTATAACAATTTCAATTTTTAGATTGTTTCTCTATCTGAAATTTTTTAGAAATCTCTATCTAAATTTTGAAATTTGAGATAGTTTTTTTCTTTAAAAATTTTGAGATAGCTTCTCTCTTTAAAAACTATGAGATAATTCTCCATCTAAAACTTGAAATTTCATACAATTTCTCTCTTGAAAATCATCTATATTTAACATGCACCAACAAAAAGATGAATTAAATGAGAAGCCATGAATTATTGTCAACTTTTTTACAAAAAAAAAGAAGAAAAAACAAAAAACCAACGATTGATTAACAGGTGAAGTGAAGAATAAAGAACATAAAGCTTACCAGAGAACTGAGAAAAACCAAGGCACACGTGTTTCTCTCTTTCTCTCTCTCTCGAACTAGTCAAATTTCTTTCTCTTTCTCTCACTAACTCTCCCTCAAAATGGTCCGACTGAAAATGAAAGAGTGGTTCTCAAAATTTATAAGCCATTGTCTTGATAATTTCTAAAGATGATGGAAGGTTCTAAAGATAATATAATAGGAAGAGTTAAAAAATTAAAATAGGATTTAAATTTTTAGAAAATTAAATACCCAAATAACCCGGATTTGGCGGTTACAATTTAACTAAACCCAATTATTCTGGGACTTTAAACATGGATATTTGTTTTTTATTTTGAGAAAGATTTGCACAACTTTTATTCTTTGTTTAAAGTTCATATTGATACTATTAACCCCGGATTTGGCCGTTACAATTTAACTAAACCCAATTATCTGGGACTTTACACACGGATATTTGATTTTTATTTTGAGAAAGATTTGCACAACTTTTATTCTTCGTTTAAAGTTCATATTGATACTTCAAAGTTCAACGAGCGAGAGAGAAAGTATTGCCCATATTATAGAAAAAAAAAAAAAGGATTCCAAATTTTCTTTTCATTGGAAATGTATAGGCTAATTAAAACTTTAAAATCTACTTAAATTTTTCTCTTTTGAAATTCATGGGATAATCTTTTACGAATATCAAAATTCATAAAATATTTTTTGCGTTTTTATTTTCCATTAGAAACTAAGGAAAAATATAAAAATAAAATAAAAGAAGCAGCACAAAATAAAACTAAAATTAACACATTCTCAACAAAGACACTTGACATCGTATAGTTCATTACGATAAGAAACATATAAAATCTTGATTTTATTGATTCCAATATCTATTAGGATATAACTAATCTTGTACAAAATCTTGATTTTCTTCATGCCCACCAATAAAAACATGGATTAAATGTGAAGCCAAGAATTATTGTCTACTTTTTCATGAAAAAAAAAAAACAAGAAGCCAAAGATTAGCAGGACGCGGCCCGACTCGGTTCGAGGTAACTTTGACTCGGTCCGAGTTTTTCCGCTCGGGCATGGGTCAAGTCCCGTCCTTGAGTCTTGGTTTTGAACATTGAAATTGACAAACCTTTTTACGTTTTGTTAAGCGAAAAATTAATAGACTCAATAATGAAAAATTAACAAAAGAATGAAAAGAAAAACTACAAATACAATGCCTCAATTTCTTTATCTACAATAAAAACCAATAAAAGAAGAATCTAAACTTGCTGTTACTTTAAACTTCTGATGCATAACTTGAGAAAGATCTGAAAGACTAAATGAAAAGGTTGTAGACTGCATAAAAGCAAATGAGAGTATGAGACCCTATAGCATGAAATACATTGAACAAAAATCATCCATATTTAACAAGCACCAACAAAAAGATGAACCGAATAAGAAGCCAAGAACTATTGTCAACTTAGTCGAAGAAAAAAAATAAAATCCACCAAGGATTAAGACATGAAGGGGAGAAGTAAGAAGAAAATACTGAAATCACTGGAAAAAAAAACAAAACAAAAACAAAAGGCTTACCTCCATTGATGAAAACCAGAGCGCATATTTCTCTCCTTCAACTTACTTCTTCCTTTCTCTTTCTCTCTCTAACTCTCCCTCAAAATGCTCAGGTGAAAGGAAATCAAAAGGGTAATATGTCATAATTTATAAGCGGTTGTTTTAAGTTCTAAAGAGTTTATTAGGGTTTATCATGCAAGAAAATTAAAGACCCAATCAGATTTAGGGTTTAGTTTAACTAGACCGTATTGATCCAAGAATTTAGGATGCAATTATCTCTTCTTGATTTAGATATGATTTGGACAAAAGCTTTATCGTGAAAGAAAATTAAAGACCCAATAAATCTAAGATTTAGGGTTTACCCAATCGATTAAGGCTTTAGGATGCAACTTTTCTTCTTGGATAAAATTTGCACAGTTGTTATTCGCTGTTTCATAAGTTTATATTAAGGGAGGGCCTTCTATGGGACCTCACCCACATATATGGTACATGTGGCCATGGTCTCAGCCATCAGTTCTAAATAGATGGTTGTGATGGCTTGAGTCACAATATCACAAGCTAGTACTTAACCGTCATAAGCTCATAATTTTTTATTTTTTATTTTTATTTTATATATAATTTGAAGTAGGATATGGGGGATCCATAGATCTAACAAGGGGCACACATGATAAAAATATTAACAAAATATTTTTTGTGATGAAAAATTACAGAAATACCCCTGAAAATTGTAGGGGTATTTTAGTCATTTATTTTAACATAAAATTTTTTTATATTTTTTCTAAGTTCGATTTAATGTTCTGATGGGACGCCCAAAATTTTATCAAAAAATGTTGTGAAAAAAAATAAAAAATAAAATAGTGTTTGATGTGACGTGGTATTAATAGTCATAACCGTTCAATTTGATCGAACGGCTAAGAAGTGGGGTCGCATACTTATATGTTGTTGGGGTGACATAGAATCATTTTCTCTATGTTAGTACTTCAAAGTGAGAGAGGGCGCCTAAATATTTTCTACCAAAAAATAAGAACCCAATTTTTCTTTTGATGTAAATTTATGAAATCTACATAAACAATTTTAGGAAACTCATGGAAAAATCCTATATAAATATCAAAATTCTATAAAAGTTTGATTTTAAGGTAGGCGGCATCCTAAGACTTTAGAGGATCCAAGAATCACTTAATTTTAAAATACAATTTGAAAGTTATAGTCAAAACATACCTTTTTTTTTTTGACAATTTTTGGTTTAATCCCTTTTGCAGTACAAACCACGTCATGCAATATTGTTTAGGGATTATATATAATGAGACCATTTACCTTTGGTACAAGGTAGTCACAATTATTTACAACCATTCGATGTGAAATTTGATAGCTTAGGTGTTTCACAAAATTCGAAAAAAATTCTTCTGATGTTTCAGTTTGGTGAATGGAATAAAGGTAACCACCCAATTTCACATCCAATGATCAATATTAATTGTCACCACTTTGTACTAAAAGTAAATGGTCTCATTCTATACTTTTCCTAATTTCTATGCATTGTGGATTGCATCACAAGCCCAAAAGCACCATGAAATGCCCTCGAGACATCCACATTTAAGTGCGGGACGAAATCCCCCACCCCCTAAAATTAAAACAAAAAATTAAGGCAAGGTTGAATTATCTCAAGTTGCGTGTACATAAAAAAATTTAAAAATCTAAAAATTGTACAAAGTATGAGTGTGTTCTATAGTGTTGTATAGATTATTTGTATATGATTTGGATGTTTTTGGCACATATTGGTGTGTGTTTTTTTGCCATAACTCCCAGTTTTACATTATCATTTTTAAGATTTTTTTTAAAATGTTCCTAACTATAAATCTGGTTTTTAATCCATTTTTCATCCCGTTTTGAAATATGTTTGGACTTTTTCATGTTACTTTTATTTTTATTTTAATCTAAAATACTATTTTATTTCTATATAATTTTTTAATTTTTCTAAGACATTTTGGCGACTCAGTCGAGTTCTCAACCGAGTAACTTACTTCGTCCAAGGGCTGGGTCCCTCCACCTTGGTGATCTTCTGGCACTGATACAGGCTAACAACCTTTAAATGCAGGATGCCTTACATGAGGTTAGAAATAATAAATGAAAAACTTTTATATGGGTTCAGAACTCCCATAACCATATAAATAATCTCTGTGTCTGGGAACAATAGTTGTTTAATACCAGATGGTTGGGAGCCAAGAGGAAATTAACCCAAAGTAATACACCTTAACCAATTATGATCCTTGTTCTAAAACTTGACTCGGGCCCCCGACTGAACTTGTGGGCAGAGCCGAGTTACTCGGCTGAGTCCACTTGGACTCGGTTTGCAACTCCAAAATTGGCCAAAATTTGAAAAATAATTGCAAAATATTATTTAAAAATTAAAATGATCAAAAATATAAAATAAATAATAAAAATTAGAGTGTAATACTTATTACATTTTTAAATAATCTTAATAATTAATTTTTCCTTACCTCAAAAAAAGGAAACCAAATTCCTTTGTTTAATATGAGTTTTTAGAATTTTAAATCTGAAAGTACAAATTTTATTCTTTAAAAATATTTTATAACTAATTTCTAAAATTAAATTTCTGAATTTTGTATCATTCTTGACTCATTTTACTGTTATTTTTAATAGGCTTTGAAATATCAAGAAAGAATGAAATTTACCATGAAATTTTCATGATTAAAGTTTATTGACAACTCAATTTCCTAATTTTAAAGAATATTTAAATATAAATGGTAATATTTTTATTTATAAAAAAATTAATCATTTAAAATACCTTATGACCGGTTATCAAATTTAAAGGTATGCCTTTAAAGATGGGCTTTAAGGAGGACGGGACGCTACCGATATTCAAAATCTCTAACAAATAAATAAATATCTCTTCAGGAAAAAATCTCAAATAAATAAATAAATAATAGATCTCCATGCGTTAAGGCCCTAAAAGCGAAAAACAATTTGTATAGAGATGAGGTTCAGATAAAGAAAATGTTTGCATTAGTCATGGCAAGGACTATTAACGCCTTGAACAAGTTGCGATATAATAGTATAGATAGTTATATATTTATAGATTATCATTTATATTTGCTACCACCCTCAAGTAGGACGGCAGTTTTTATAAGACTAAATACCCTCATGTATAAATTTTGAAATTTGAGATATTTTTATTTTTAAAAATTAAAAAATTAAGATAGTTTCTCTCTCTAAAAATTTTGAGATGGTTCCTATGTTTAAAATTGTTGAAATAGTTTCGCTGTAGGACTTAAAATTTGATTTAGTTCTCTCTCTAAATTTTTTTAATAATTTTTCTCTCTAAAGATTATTTTCTTTATAAATAATTCAATTATTTTCAGATTGTTTCTCTATTTGAAATTTTTGGAAAACCTCTATCTAAAAGTTGAAGTTTGATATAGTTTCTTTCTCTAGAAGTTTTGAGATAGCTTCTCGCTCTAAAAATTATGAGATAATTTCTCTATATAAAACTTGAAATTTCATACAATTTCTCTCTTGAAAATCATCCAAATTTAACATGCACCAACAAAAACATGAATTAAATGAGAAGCCACGAATTATTGTCAACTTTTTCAAAAAAAAAAAGAAAAAAAAAGCAAGAAGCCAATGATTAACAGGTGAGGAGAAGAATAAAGAACGTAAAGCTTACCTAGAGAGAACTGAGAAAAACCAAGGCACACGTGTTTCTCTCTCTAACTCTCTCGATCTAGTCAGATTTCTCTCACTCTAACTCTCCCTCAAAATGGTCAGGTCCGACTGAAAATGAAAGAGTGGATCTCCTAAGTTCTAAAGATGATAGAAGGTTCTAAAGACAATATAATAGGAAGAGTTAAAAAATTAAAATAGGATTTAAATTTTAGAAAAATAAAATAGGATTTAAATTTTAGAACATTAAAGACCCAAATAACCCGGGATTTGGGCATTACAATTTAACTAAACCCAATTAATCTGGAACTTTAGACACGGATATTTGTTTTTTATTTTGAGAAAGATTTGTACAACTTTTATTCCTCGTTTAAACTTCATATTGATACTTCAAAGTGCAAAGAGCGAGAGAGAGTAAGTATTGCCCATATAAAAATAAATAAATAAAGGAATCCAAATTTTCTTTTGATTGGAAATGTACAGGCTAATGAAAACTTTAAAATCTACTTAAATTTTTCTCTTTTGAAATTTATGGAATAATCTTTTATGAATATCAAAATTCATAAAATATTTTTTTGTGTTTTTATTTTCCATTAGAAAATAAGGAAAAAAATAAAATTAAAAGAAAGGAAGCAGCACAAAATAAAACTAACTTGGCGAGTCTGAGTGGACTAAGTCAAATAGGTAAAAAAAAAAAAATAATAAACTTATTTTTTATTTTTAGCTTTCATATATCATGAAATCCAAGGATTAAAAATATTACTTGTAAACAAAAAGTCTATACAACCCTTTGAACCGTTTTGATCATAAATGTTTTACCCAAACAAACACTGAAACGACACCCTATTGAAACTCCATCTCTCTATCTCTTTAAAACTCCATCTCTCTCTTCGTTTCTCGATGAGTTTACCAGCCAAGGCGTTTAGCTTGAGCTCGAACATGAGCACACCTTCTTAGAGAGAGATAGAGTTTTGAGAGAGAGACGATGGAGTTTTAGAGAGAGAGAGAGTCATTTCATAGGTTGTTGAAGTCAACAATACATGGTTTACGGGGTTGGAAAATAGAAAAGATGGAGTCTTTTTGCTTATAAATCATATTTTCAAATATTTTCAGTTCTTGATTATGATGAGATGTAAAAGTTAAAAATAAGATATAATAGGATATTTTCCCTAAAAAAACTAGTAATTTTTAAAAATAGTTAGAAATAAGAAAAATAAAATAAGTAATAAATAAAAAGTATTGGAAGACAAAAATGATGAAAAATATCTAAAATATATAGTTCAATAGAAATTTGGATTTAAATTTTGAATATTTAAATAATATGAAAGTTCTCAAATCATATTAAAAACTACCAAAATCATCTAAAAACTTATATCTAATGTCCGCGTCTAAAGTCCCCAATTAAAAAACAAATGTCCGTGTCTAAAGTCCCCAATTAATTGGGTCTGGTTAAATTGTAAGGCCGAAATCCCGGTTTATTTGGGTCTTTAATTTTCTAAAATTTAAATCCTATTTTAAATTTCAAACATTTAAATCCTATTTTAATTTTGTAACTCTTCCTATTATATTGTCTTTAGAGCCTTCAATTATCTTTAGAACTTAAGACAACGGCTTATAAATTAGGAGATCCGCTCCTTCATTTTCAGCGGACCTTTTGAGGGAGAATTGGAGAGAGAAAGAGAAACAAAACAGAGTAATTCGAGAGAGAGATACGTGTGCCCTGGTTTTTTTCAGTTCTCTCTAGGTAAGCTTGCAGCTATATCTTTAGATTCTTTTCTTCTTAATTCTCCGCTTCACCTGTTAATCATTGGCTTCTTGTTTTTTTCTTTTTTCTTGAAAAAGTTGACAATAATTCTTTGCTTCTCATTTAATTCATGTTTTTGTTGGTGATTGTTAAATATGGATGATTTTCAAGAGAGAAATTGTATGAAATTTCAAGTTTTAGATGGAGAATTATCTCATAGTTTTTAGAGAGAGAAGCTATCTCAAAATTCAAATTTTAGATAGAGATTTTTAATAAATTTCAGAGAAAGAAACCATCTGAAAATTGAACTTTTTATTGACAAAAAAAATCTTTGGTGAGAAAAAATATTAATAAATATTTTAGAGAGAGAACTAAATCAAATTTTAAGTCTTATAGAGAAACTATTTAAAACAATTTAGACACACAAACCTTTTCAAAAATTTTAGAGTGAGAAACTATCTCAATTTTTTAATTTTAAAAAATAGAGAATATCTAAAAGTTCAAAATTTATACATGAGGGTATTTACAGAGACAGAGTAGTTTTTTAAACAGAGCATTTCTTTAAAGATAGTTTCGAGCCACCTTGTAGTGCAAGAGGGAGCGCGTGATGGAAGCCTATGAGTTATGACAGAGAGATGAAAGAGAAACTCTTGCAGAGAGAGAGAGAGAAAGGGATGGTGGAAACTCCATTTGTATCATTACTGTTTAAAAAATTGAAAAGAAAACCAAAACTAACTTCCCGATAATCACTACTCCTATAAATCTATTTCAAACAATTTCATTACTCAATTTAAATCTCTTTCATGCCACCTTGGACGGTCATGGCCTGACTAGGGTATATCAGTATTTTAAAACTCGGCTATTTTTTATCTAGATCATCGATTCAGATGGAAATAAGTAGGACCGAACAAGCCCATCTAGCCAGGACTGAACTAGTTCGGAGAGGATATATACTTTATAGGTCCCGTCCCGTCCCGTCCTACCTAAAGCCCCTCCTATATAATTTTTTTCTTTTTTTAAAAAATTTATTTTATATTTTCTTAAATTTATTTTATATTTTTTTCTTTCAAAATTTTTTTTTTTTTTATCTCATTTATTTTAATATTTTCTAGATCACTAGAAAGCGAATATTTGGACTAATCCGAGTTTGAATCATTGGAGTGAGATAAGGAATTTTTACTTTGTGTATACTTTCAATTTATTATGGACGTAAACGTTTGGATGGGGAAGAAAGCGGATAGGATATTTATTTTTGGGGTTAGCACACTAGCTCATATGAACATATGAGTCCAACGGTCCTGATTGAATCTGGGTCGATCTGACAATCACATATGTCGGGTAGTTTTTAAATTTTATTTATTTTTCTACAAATCCAAATCACTTGAAACTTTAATGCGTGTTTATCAAAAACAGATAAATCTTCGAAAAATATCAAAAAAATATTATACATGAAATAAATTGACCAAAATACCCTCAAAATGCTTCGGGGGTATTTTGGTCATCTTGTTTTTCATGAATAAGTTTTTTTATATATTTTTATTAGATTCGCCTTGATGAAAAAAAAATATATCTAAAATTTCAAGTGATTTGGATTTGTAGAAAAATAAATAAAATTCAAGCTACCGGACATCCGTGATCGTCAGATCGGACTAGATTCAATCTGAACCGTTGGGTTCATATGTTCATATGAGCTAGTGGGATAATCCCAGCTTTTTCCTTTATCTTTTAATCTTTATTTATGATAAGCATAGTTGACAGTTGTAAGAATTATATGCTCCATATCCAAGATTTTTTAAAAACTTTATAATTAAAGTGCTCAAGAATCAATCTAAAAAAGCTATCTGAAAGACCCTGCAATTAATCATCTGGACCAGGGAAAAGGCGTCCTTCTTATACTATAGAAGTATAAATAAAAACTGGTCATAAGGTATTTTAAATGATTAATTTTTTTTATAAATAAAAATATTACCATTTATATTTAAATATTCTTTAAAATTAGGAAAATGATTTGTCAATAAACTTTAATCATGAAAATTTCATGGTAAATTTCATTCTATCTTTATATTTCTAAAGCCTATTAAAAATAAAGTAAAATGAGTCAAGAATGATACAAAATTCAGAAATTAAATTCTAGAAATTAGTTATAAAATATTTTTAAAGCATAAAATTTGTACTTACAGTTCTAAATTCTTAAAATTTATATTAAACAAAGGAATTTGGTTTCCTTTTTTGTAGTAATGGAAAATTTAATTATTAAGATTATTTAAAAGTGTAATAAGTATTACACTAATTTTTATTATTTATTTTATAGTTTTGCTAATTTTTAATTTTTAAATAATATTTTGTAATTGTTTTTGGATTTTTGGACAATTTTGGAGTTGCAAGCCAAGTCCGAGTGGACTCGACCGAGTAACTCGACTCCGGCCACAAGTTCAGTCCGGAGCCCGAGCCAAGTTTTAGAACATGGATCATTATTGGTTTAGGTGTATTATTGTGGGTTAATTTCCTTTTGGCTCCCAACCATCTGATCTTTGATCAAACAACTATGTTCTCCAGACACAAAGAGATTATATGGGTTCTATGGGTATGGGAGTTTTGAACCCATGTAAAAGTTTTTCATTTATTATTTCATAGAAATACATAATGAACAAATGGTGAGAATTTCAATTTGTTATTATGTGAGAAATTTTCATTTATTATTTCATTTGTTTAGTTCAAGTATTTCAATATGTTAAAGCTCACACTACTCAAATTCATGCAAGGGATCTCGTATAAGCAATCATGAACTGCAGTTAAAGGTTGTTAGCCAGTATCAGTGCTAGAAGATCGCCTCGGTGAAGGGACCCAGCCCTCGGACAAAGTTACTCGGTTGAGAACTCGACTGAGTCTTGTACTTAGCCAAAATGCTTTAGAAAAATTAAAAATATATATAGAAATAAAACAATATTTTAGAATAAAATAAAATTAAAAGTAATATGAACAATTTCATATATATTTCAAAAAGGAATGAGAAATAGATTAAAAACCTGATTTATAGTTAGAGACATTTAAAAAAAAAATCTTAAAAAAGAAAATGTAAATCTAGGAGTTATGGAAAAAAAACATTCACCAATCGATGCCAAAAATATTCAAATCATATACAAACAATTTATACAACTCTATACAACACACTCATACTTTTTACAATTTTTTAGATTTTTAAATTTTTTTTATGTACACCAAGTTGTACACGCAACTTGTGATAACTCAACCTTGACTTAATTTTTGGTTTTTTTTTTTTTTTGGGGTGGGGTATTTCGTCCTGCACTTAAATGTGGATGTCTCGAGGGCATTTCATGGTGCTTTTGCACTTAAATGTGGATGTCACGAGGGCATTACATTGTGCTTTTGGGCTTGTGTTACTATCCAGATCGTCGCATAAACAATAGGAAAAGTATAGAATGAGACCATTTACTTTTGATACAAGATGGTGAAAATTAATCTTGACCATTGGACGTGAAATTGGGTGGTTGCAATTATTCTATTGACCTAGCTAAAACGTTAAAAGAATTTTTCGCGAACTTTGTAATACACTTAAGCTATCAAATTTCACTTTGGATGGTTGTAAATAATTGTGACTACCTTCTACCAAAAGTAAATGGTCTCATTGTATACAATCCCTAAACAATATTACGTGGTTCGCTTTACAGAAGTTATTAAAGCAAAATTTGTCAAAAAACTTATGTTTTGACCATAACTTTCAAATTGTGTTTTAGAATTAAGTGATTCTTGGATCATTTGAAGTCTTAGGATGTCACCTATCTTAAAATCAAATTTTTATAGATTTTTAATATTTATATAGGATTTTTCTATGAATTTCCTAAAATTGTTTTTGTAGATTTTAGAAATTTTACTAGCGTAAACGATATATTTATGGACATCAAAAGAAATATTGGGTTTACGGCCCTCTCTCACCTTGACGTTTGAAGTATTAACATAAAGGAAATGATTCTATGTGGCCTAACAACATATAAGTTATATGTGACCCTACTTCTTAGCTGTTCGCTCTAAATTGAACGGTTACGACTATTAATACCACAATGTCACGTCAAACATTATTTTATTTTTATTTTTTTTCCACAATAGTTTTTGATAAAATTTTAGGCACCCATCAAAAAATTAGGGCGAGGCTAAAAAAATATATAAAATATATATATATATATATATATATATATATATATATATATATATATATATATATATATATATATATATATATATATATATATATATATATATAGGTGGGCCTTCCCTTAATATAAACTTACGAAAAACAGAATAAAAACTGTGCAAATCTTATCCAAGAAGAAAAGATTGCATCCTAAAGCCTTGATCGATTGGGTAAACCCTATATCCTTGATTGATTGGGACTTTGGTTTTCTTTCACTATAAAGCTTTTGTCCAAAAATCTTATCTAAATCAAGAAGAAATAATTGCATCCTAAAATCCAGGATCAATGGTTAAACTAAACCCTGTGTCCTGGATTGATTGGGTCTTCAATATTCTGATAAAGCCTAATAAATTCCTTAGAACTGAAAACAACCACTTATAAATTAAGACATATTACCCTTCATTTTCTTTCACCTGACCATTTTGAGGGAGAGTTAGAGAGAGAACGAGAACGAAAGAAGTAAGTTGAAGGAGAGAAATATGTGCCCTGGTTTTCATCTGTGGAGGTAAGCCTTTTGTTTTCTTTTTTTTTTTTGGTGATTTCAGTATTTTCTTCTAACTTCTTCCCTTCATCTGTTAATTCTTGGTGGTGTTTCTTTTTTTTTTTTTCCTTTGAGAAAGTTGACAATTGTTGTTGGCTTCTTAGTTGGTTCATCTTTTTTGTTGGTGCTTGTTAAATATGGATCATTTTTATTCCATGCATTTCAGGCTTTAGGGTCTCATACTCTCATTTACTTTTATACAGTCGACAACTGTTTAAGTCTTTCAGATCTTCATTTTTATACAGTCTACAACTGTTAGTCTTTCAGATCTTTCTCAAGTTATGCATTACAATTTTAGAGTATCATCAAGTTTAGATTCTTTTAGACGCACTGTATATGTAGTTGTTCTTTTCATTTTTTTTTGTTAATTTTTTCCTTTACAAAAAGTAAAAAAGTTTGTCAATTTCAATGTTCAATACCAAGACTCATGGACGTGACCTGAGCCGAGTAACTCGGGCCAAGTCAAAGTCTCTCGAACCGAGTCAGGCAGGGTCCTGATCAAGCCAAAACATTATAAAGAATATAAAAAAGCACTAAAAATAGGAAAAATTATATGAAAAGTAAAATTAAACAAAGCAAATCTAAAAGTAGTGAAAAAGTAGATTTTGAAAAGTCAATTTCTGATGGGGGATTTTAGTAATAATATAAAAAAGCAAAAAAATGTAAAAATAAGTATCCATGGACAGAGCACTTTCTATTCTTTGCTAAAATGATACAAAATATAAAAAATATATTTCCACTACATTTTTTTTTTGGATTTTTTATAAATTTTCTTTTTGTTTTCTTTTTTTCAATCCCTTGGTTGACCACCCAACTCGAGGATACTCGGGCTCGCAAGAGCGGCGGGGGAATCGGAGTTGGCTCGCCCGAATAATCAATCATTAGTTAATTTGTTCGAACCATAGGTAACCATGTAAAAAGATTATAGAATGGATTGTCTGGTTCTTTCAAGTTTGTTTCTCTCTCTGGCCTTCTGATTAGGCCATCACGTTTCACTTCCTTGAATAGAAGAATTCCCCAATTTTACAAATGAAGTTCAGGTGCTATAGCGTTTTTTTGTTTTTTTTTATCAGTAAAATTCAAAAGAAAATTTCGATTCCTTTATTTATTTATTTTTATATGGGCAATACTTACTCTCTCGTGCTCTTTAAACTTTGAAATATCAATGTGAAGTTTAAACAAGGAATAAAAGTTGTACAAATCTTTTTCAAAATAAAAAACAAATATCCGCATCTAAAGTCTCAGATTAATTGGGTTTAGTTAAATTGTAATGCCCAAATCCAGGGTAATTTGGGTCTTTAATGTTCTAAAATTTAAATCCTATTTTATTTTTCTAAAATTTAAATCCTATTTTAATTTTTTAACTCTTCCTATTATATTGTCTTTAGAACCTTCTATCATCTTTAGAACTTAAAGACAACGGCTTATAAATTAGGAGATCCACTCTTTCATTTTCAGTCGGACCTGACCATTTTGAGGGAGAGTTAGAGCGAGAGAAATCTGACTAGATCGAGAGAGTTAGAGAGAGAAGCACGTGTGCCTTGGTTTTTCTCGGTTCTCTCTAGGTAAGCTTTACGTTCTTTATTCTTCTCCTCACCTGTTAATCATTGGCTTCTTGCTTTTTTTTTCTTTTTTTTTTGAAAAAGTTGACAATAATTCGTGGCTTCTCATTTAATTCATGTTTTTGTTGGTGCATGTTAAATTTGGATGATTTTCAAGAGAGAAATTGTATGAAATTTCAAGTTTTATATAGAGAATTATCTCATAATTTTTAGAGCGAGAAGCTATCTCAAAACTTTTAGAGAACGAAACTATATCAAACTTCAACTTTTAGATAGAGGTTTCTCAAAAATTTCAAATACAGAAACAATCTGAAAATAATTGAATTATTTATAGAGAAAATAATCTTTAGAGAGAAAAATTATTAAAAAAATTTAGAGAGAGAACTAAATCAAATTTTAAGTCCTATAGGGAAACTATTTCGACAATTTTAAACATAGGAACCATCTCAAAATTTTTCGGGAGAGAAACTATCTTAATTTTTTAATTTTTAAAAATAAAAATATCTCAAATTTCATAATTTATACATGAGGGTATTTAGTCTTATAAAAACTGCCTTCCTACTTGAGGGTGGTAGCAAATATAAATGATAATCTATAAATATATAACTATCTATACTATTATATCGCAACTTGTTCAAGGCGTTAATAGTCCTTGCCACATTTTCTTTATCTGAACCTCTAACTCTATACCAATTGTTTTTCGCTTTTAGGGCCTTAACGCATGGAGATCTATTATTTATTTATTTATTTGAGATTTTTTCCTGAAGAGATATTTATTTATTTGTTAGAGATTTTGAATATCGGTAGCGTCCCGTCCTCCTTAAAGCCCATCTTTAAAGGCGCAGCTTTAAATTTGATAACCGGTCATAAGGTATTTTAAATGATTAATTTTTTTATAAATAAAAATATTACCATTTATATTTAAATATTCTTTAAAATTAGGAAATTGAGTTGTCAATAACTTTAATCATGAAAATTTCATCGTAAATTTCATTCTTTCTTTATATTTCAAAGCCTATTAAAAATAACAGTAAAATGAGTCAAGAATGATACAAAATTCAGAAATTTAATTTTAGAAATTAGTTATAAAATATTTTTAAAGCATAAAATTTGTACTTTCAGATTTAAAATTCTAAAAACTCATATTAAACAAAGGAATTTGGTTTCCTTTTTTTGAGGTAAAGGAAAAATTAATTATTAAGATTATTTAAAAATGTAATAAGTATTACACTCTAATTTTTATTATTTATTTTATATTTTTGCTCATTTTAATTTTTAAATAATATTTTGTAATTATTTTTCAAATTTTGGAGTTGCAAATCGAGTCCAAGTGGACTCGGCTGAGTAACTCGGCTCTGCCCACAAGTTCAGTCGGGGGCCCGAGTCAAGTTTTAGAACAAGGATCATAATTGGTTAAGGTGTATTACTTTGGGTTAATTTCCTCTTGGCTCCCAACCATCTGATATTAAACAACTATTGTTCCCAGACACAGAGATTATTTATATGGTTATGGGAGTTCTGAACCCATATAAAAGTTCTGCATTTAAAAGGTTGTTAGCCTGTATCAGTGCCAGAAGTTCACCAAGGTGAAGGGACCCAGCCCTTGGACGAAGTCAGTTATTCGGTTGAGAACTCGACTGAGTAGCCAAAATGTCTTAGAAAAATTAAAAAATTATATAGAAATAAAATAGTATTTTGGATTAAAATAAAAATAAAAGTAACATGAAAAAGTCCAAATATATTTCTAAACGGGATGAAAAATGGATTAAAAACCAGATTTATAGTTAGGAACATTTTAAAAAAAATCTTAAAAATGATAATGTAAAACTGGGAGTTATGGCAAAAAAAAAACACTCACCAATATGTGCCAAAAACATCCAAATCATATACAAATAATCTATACAACACTATAGAACACACTCATACTTCGTACAATTTTTAGATTTTTAAATTTTTTTATGTACACGCAACTTGAGATAACTCAACCTTGCGTTAATTTTTTGTTTTAATTTTAGGGGGTGGGGGATTTCGTCCCGCACTTAAATGTGGATGTCTCGAGGGCATTTCATGGTGCTTTTGGGCTTGTGATGCAATCCACAATGCATAAAAATTAGGAAAAGTATAGAATGAGACCATTTACTTTTAGTACAAGATGGTGACAATTAATATTAATCATTGGATGTGAAATTGGGTGGTTACCTTTATTCCATTCACTAAACTCAAACATCAGAAGAATTTTTCTCGAATTTTATGAAACACATAAGCTATCAAATTTCACATCGAATGGTTATAAATAATTGTGACTACCTTGTACCAAAGTTAAATGGTCTCATTATATATAATCCCTAAACAATATTGCATGACATGGTTTGTACTGCAAAAGGGATTAAACCAAAAATTGTCAAAAAAAAAAAAGTATGTTTTGACCATAACTTTCAAATTGTATTTTAGAATTAAGTGATTCTTGGATCCTCTAAAGTCTTAGGATGCCTCCTACCTTAAAATCAAATTTTTATAGAATTTTGATATTTATATAGGATTTTTCCATGAGTTTCCTAAAATTGTTTATGTAGATTTCATAAATTTACATCAAAAGAAAAATTGGGTTCTTATTTTTTGGTAGAAAATATTTAGGCGCCCTCTCTCACTTTGAAGTATTAACATAAGGAAAATGATTCTACGTTACCCCAACAACATATAAGTATGCGACCCCACTTCTTAGCCGTTCGATCAAATTGAACGGTTATGACTATTAATACCATAACGTCACATCAAACACTATTTTATTTTTTATTTTTTTTCACAACATTTTTTGATAAAATTTTAGGCGTCCCATCAGAACATTAAGTCGAACCTAGAAAAAATATAAAAAAAATTTATGTTAAAATAAATGACTAAAATACCCCTACAATTTTCAGGTGTATTTTGGTAATTTTTCATCACAAAAAATATTTTGTTAATATTTTTATCATGTGTGCCCCTTGTTAGATCTATGGATCCCCCAAATCCTACTTCAAATTATATATAAAATAAAAATAAAAAATAAAAAATTATGAGCTTTTGACGGTTAAGTACTAGCTTGTGATATTGTGACTCAAGCCATCACAACCATCTATTCAGATCTGATGGCTGAGACCATGCCAACATGTAGCATATATGTGGGTGATGTCCCATAGAAGGCCCTCCCTTAATATAAACTTATGAAAAACCGAATAACAACTGTGCAAATTTTATCCAAGAAGAAAAGATTGCATCCTAAAGCCTTAATCGATTGGGTACACCCTAAATCTTAGATTTATTGGGTCTTTAGTTTTCTTTCACGATAAAGCTTTTGTCCAAATCATATCTAAATCAAGAAGAGATAATTGCATCTTAAATTTTTGGATCAATACGGTCTAGTTAAACTAAACCCTACATCTGATTGGGTCTTTAATTTTCGTGCATGATAAACCCTAATAAACTCTTTAGAACTTAAAACAACCGCTGATAAATTAAGACATATTACCCTTTTGATTTCCTTTCACCTGAGCATTTTGAGGGAGAGTTAGAGAGAGAAAGAGAAAGAAAGAAAGTAAGTTGAAGGAGAGAAATATGCGCTCTGGTTTTCATCAATGGAGGTAAGCCTTTTGTTTTTGTTTTGTTTTTTTTTTGTTTTTTTTTCCGGTGATTTCAGTATTTTCTTCTTACTTCTCCCCTTCATGTCTTAATCCTTGGTGGATTTTATTTTTTTTCTGCGACTAAGTTGACAATAGTTCTTGGCTTCTTATTCGGTTCATCTTTTTTGTTGGTGCTTGTTAAATATGGATGATTTTTATTCAATGTATTTCATTCTATAGGGTCTCATACTCTCATTTGCTTTTATGCAGTCTACAACCTTTTCTGTTAGTCTTTCAGATGTTTCTCAAGTTATGCATCAGAAGTTTAAAGTAACAACAAGTTTAGATTCTTATTTTATTGGTTTTTATTTTAGATAATGAAATTGAGAGCATTGTATTTGTAGTTTTTCTTTTCATTCTTTTGTTAATTTTTCATTAGTGAGTCTATTAATTTTTCACTTAACAAAATGTAAAAGGGTTTGTCAATTTCAATGTTCAAAACCAAGACTCAAGGACGGGACTTGACCCATGCCCGAGCCGAAAAACTCGGACCGAGTCAAAGTTACTCGAACCGAGTCGGGCCGCATCCTGCTAATCTTTGGCTTCGTGTTTGTTTTTTTTTCATGAAAAAGTTGACAATAATTCTTGGCTTCTCATTTAATCCATGTTTTTATTGGTGGGCATCAAGAAAATCAAGATTTTGTACAAGATTAGTTATATCCTAATAGATATTGGAATCAATAAAATCAAGATTTTATATGTTTCTTATCGTAATGAACTATACGATGTCATGTGTCTTTGTTGAGAATGTGTTAATTTTAGTTTTATTTTGTGCTGCTTCTTTTATTTTATTTTTATATTTTTCCTTAATTTCTAATGGAAAAAAAAAAAAGCAAAAAGATATTTTATGAATTTTGATATTCATAAAAGATTATTCCATGAATTTCAAAAGAGAAAAATTTAAGTAGATTTTAAAGTTTTCATTAGCCTATATATTTCCAATCAAAAGAAATTTCGATTCCTTTTTTTTTTTTTTCTAAAATATGGGCAATACTTTCTCTCTCGCTCTTTGAACTTTGAAGTATCAATATGAACTTTAAACAAAGAATAAAAGTTGTGCAAATCTTTCTCAAAATAAAAATTAAATATCCGTGTTTAAAGTCCCAGATTAATTGGGTTTAGTTAAATTGTAACGGCCAAATCTGGGGTTAATAGTATCAATATGAACTTTAAACAAAGAATAAAAGTAGTGCAAATCTTTCTCAAAATAAAAAACAAATATCCATGTTTAAAGTCCCAGATTAATTGGGTTTAGTTAAGTTGTAACGGCCAAATCCGAGGTTATTTGGGTATTTAATTTTCTAAAAATTTAAATCCTATTTTAATTTTTTAACTCTTCCTATTATATTATCTTTAGAACCATCCATCATCTTTAGAACTTATCAAGACAATGGCTTATAAATTTTGAGAACCACTCTTTCATTTTCAGTCGGACCATTTTGAGGGAGAGTTAGTGAGAGAAAGAGAAAGAAATTTGACTAGTTAGAGAGAGAGAGAAAGAGAGAAACACGTGTGCCTTGGTTTTTCTCAGTTCTCTGGTAATCTTTATGTTCTTTATTCTTCACTTCACCTGTTAATCAATCGTTGGTTTTTTGTTTTTTTTTCTTTTTTTTTTGTGAAAAAGTTGACAATAATTCATGGCTTCTCATTTAATTCATCTTTTTGTTGGTGCATGTTAAATATAGATGATTTTTAAGAGAGAAATTGTATGAAATTTCAAGTTTTAGATGGAGAATTATCTCATAGTTTTTAAAGAGAGAAGCTATCTCAAAATTTTCAAAGAAAAAAACTATCTCAAATTTCAAATTTTAGATAGAGATTTTTAAAAAATTTCAGATAGAGAAACAATCTAAAAATTGAATTTGTTATAGAGAAAAGAATCTTTAGCGAGAGAAATTATTAAAAAAATTTAGAGAGAGATCTAAATCAAATTTTAAGTCCTACGTAGAATATTTCAGACATAGAAACCATCTCAAAATTTGTAGAGATAGAAACTATCTAAATTTTTTAATTTTTAAAATTAAAAAATATGTCAAATTTCAAAATTTATATATAAGGGTATTTAGTCTTATAAAAACTGCCTTCCTACCGGTGGGTGGTAGACTCTTGGTAGATTGTAGTGGCTGTGGAGCCCACTTTCAATCAATCAAGAGTTTTGCCACCTCTCATATTTTTCCCTCTATTTCTCGATTGACAGTCTTCAAAACTTGTGGAAGAAAAGCTTTTGGGAGAAAAGATGGTGTTCAATGGAGGGTCCTTTCAACCGAGTAAGCCGATCGAGGAGGTTGGAGCAGCCTTTCCCGATGATTTACCGAATACATGGCTGAAAATAGCCGAAATAGTGTGTGGAAAAAGTGAGATAGATGTTTATATGCAGGCTCTTCTAAAAGATTTAAAAGAAATAGATTCCGGCAAAGTGGAGCTTCCCGATTCATCCTATTCGATAGAAAGTTTGCTTGAAAACATTTCCAATGATTTAGGTGTAACATCATTTGGGTTGAAACCAGTTCCGGCCAGGTGTAAAACAAAGAAGAAAAGAAGATCTTTTTGGACTGAAGCAGAGCACAGGTAAGTTTTTGTCATTCCCCTTTCGCTGTCTTTGTTATTCGTTTTTCTCTCTCTTTCTTTCAGTAGGTTTATCTCGTTAAATTGTGTATCCTAAAAACTGTTTGGTCTTGATTTTTTAAGGTTCTAAACCCTCATAACACAGGAATCCTTTTGACCCAAATATTCAAAATATAATTTGCTAGACTCTTCAAGAAAAAAATACCCGACCAGAATCTTGAATTCTATGGACTTCGTTCCCTCTCCTACTTCATTCCCGTAAAGAATTCTGTGGCCTTAAACCCGTAAACCTTTGGATTCAAAACCCTGCACTATGCAACTTCCTTCAGTTATTCCAATTAAATTTATTTTTTGGTACTTTCTTTCATTTCTCTTTTTCTTAGGTTTGTACACGGCTTGTTTTGATGGGATTTATATGCATTTTTTTTAACGGTCACTCATTGCCATTTCCTCCAAGCAACCCTTTTGTGTTTTTGACTTTTTTTATTTTTTTTGGCTAAGGATTGAATGTTATATTATTACTTCACTAGGAATATTTTGATTTAGGGATAATTGGATGAGGGGTATTTTGCTTATAAGCTTTTATGTACTTTATTCTGCTGACTTTTCAAAATAGTAAAAACCCACCATGAAAGAGATCTGAAAATTTAAATCTATAAAAAGATATTGTGAATCATAGACGCACATTTTACTAGTTTACTTGAAGGTTTCTAGTTTTTTTTGTTTTTTCCTCTTTCTAATCTATTTTTCTAGGTATTTTTGTCAATTTTTTAATTTAGTATATACCGGTTTGATTGGTGAACTGGTCTTCTTTAATCAATCCAATTAGACCAATGTCATCGTCAGTTCAGTCATTTGTCCGGTCCTAATAACTCTTGTTAAAAAACTCATCTCGGCCAAGTTACTCAGCCTTTGGCTGAGTTGCGTAATTCGGTTGAGTCTGAGTTGACTAGGCCAAGTCACGTAAAAAAAAAAAAAAAAAGTAATTTTTAAAAATAGTTAAAAGCAATTTCAAGAGGCACTCATGCCACCATTGAAACTAGAAAAAACTAGAATAATTATTTTTGCAAATGAAATGACATCTTTTTTGACACTATTCGAAGATGTATCTTACTTTGATTGTTTAGAGTCTTAGCCTTATATAAACCGCATTCACTTACTTTTGATACATGAAGGATACAATTATCATTGATAGTTAGATTTAAAATTGGGTAGTTGATGATGTGTCATTTTATATATATATATATATAGACAAAATTCAAAACAAAATTTTTCCAATGTTTTGATACACTTTCATTTATCGGATTTCACATCCAATGGCCAAAAATGATTGTGACCTCTTTGTACAAAAAATAAATGAATTCATAGCACACAATCCCTTTATTTTTTTCCCCTCTTGTATTCACTTTTGTAACTTATTTTTCTGACAGGCTATTTCTAATTGGCCTGCAAAAATATGGCAAGGGGAATTGGAATAGCATCTCCAGGTTCGTTGTCAAGACCCGAACCTCAGTTCAGATAGCGAGCCATGCTCAAAAATATTTTATACGACACAAGGCATTGGCAGAGAAGAATGAGAAGAAGCGTGTAAGCATCTACGACATGAGTGTGGATGATCTTGATACACAAGCTGCTGAAGTATTGAGCTTAACTGAGTCAGAGTCAGTCTCTGATAAGGTACATGAGATCTCAGGACAACAAGTGGGGCCTACACAAAGCTATGGGCCCAACCACTCCCCTATGGGATGTCAACTCCCAATGCAAGAGGCACCATTGAACTATATGCCTTTAACCCAATTTCGTCCGGAGCTAGAACTATGCCCACATGTCAAAGAAGACTTCATGGCCATAACATGGGAGGGCCAATTTAGATATTAAGTTACAAGAATGGCTTACGGGCATTTTTGGTAGAATTAACTCATAATTTTTTATTTTCCTTTTTTGAATTGTTTAGCAGTAGGAATCCAATAATAATGACAATCTCAACTGTCAATTGATCAGGCTCAAAGCCTCAATTTTTATTTATATTAAGAGTTGAGCTCCAGAGGATTTACAAATGTATATCAAGTATGTTATGTTGTATAAGGGATATTTAAGTTTGTAGGACGTTATTTATCCAAGAAAAACAATCTGCATAGTTGCTTCTAATCTTCATAATGTGCAGCATTTGATATAAGTTTTTTTTCCCTGTGTCATGATATTATCGATATTAGTTCAAGTATTTCAATGTGTGCAAGCTCACCCCACGCAAATTCCATCAGACGTAAGGCATCATGAATTGCATTTAAAGGTTGCTAGCGAGTATAAGTGCTCGAACATCGCCTCGCTGAGGGAACCCAACCCCTTTTCTCGGTTGAAAACTGAACCAAGTCTTGTATATACCCAAAAATTCCTAAAAAAAATTACAAAAATATATCAAAATAAAATAATATTTAAAAATAAAATAAAATTAAAAGTTTCCTGAAAAAGTCCAAATATGTTTCAAAAGGTAATGAAAAATGGACTAAAAAACTGTTTTATAGTATTACTATAAACTTATGAAAAACCAAATAAAAATTGAGCAAATCCTATCCAAATCAAGAAGAAAAGATTGCATCCTAAAGCCTCTGATCGATTGGGTAACCCTAAATTCTAGATTGATTGGTTCTTTAATTTTCTTTCACGATAAAGCTTTTGTCCAAATCTTATCTTAATCAAGAAGAAAAAATTGCATCCTAAAATCCTGGATCAATAGAGTCTAGTTAATCTCAACCCTAAATCCTATCATGATTGGGTCTTTTAATTTTCTTTCATGATAAACCCAAATAAATTCTTTAGAACTTAAAGACAAAAATTAAGACATAGTGCCCTTTCACCTGAGCATTTTGAGGGAGAGTTAGAGAGAGAAAGAGAAAGGAAGAAGTAAGTTGAGGGAGAGAAAGACGTGCCCTGGTTTTCATTAGGTAAGCCTTTTGTTGTTGTTGTTATTATATATATATATATATATATATATATATATATATATATATTATCACAATCTTTATTTTCTCACTTCTCCGTTTTACCTGCTAATCTTTTGTGGCCTTTTTTTTTTTAGTTTTTTTTCTTGAGAAAGTTGACAGTAGTTCTTTGATTCTAATCACTTCATTTTTTTATTTGGTGCTTGTTAAATATGGATGATTTTTATTCAATGTATTTCATACTTTGGGGCTCATACTCTCATTTTCTTTTATGGTGTCTACAACCCTCTCTTAGTCTTTTAGATCTTTCTCAAGTTATGCATCAGAAGTTTATATTAGGATATGGATATCTCGGGTTCACATTGATATACATCATTATGGATGTTTATATATATATATATATATCTTTATAAGATTAGGTATCTAGAAAATAGAGACCAAGTTACGTGGTCATCAAGTTATCATACCATATTTATCTCCTCTAATTGTGTGATTGTCTTCTATATATAGTTGTACTTATTGATGTAAACATGCATAAAAAGTTGTGAATATATAGCAGGTTAGGGCTTTGGATCCGTGGACGTAAGGCTTCGGCCAGAACCACGTAAAATGTTGTGTTTTCTCTTCTTCTCTCTCCATTCTAAGCTTCCATGAATTCTAACATGGTATCAGAGATTCTCCATTTTATGCTCCGATGAATATCTTATTCTCTCTCCATTCTCCATTCTATACTCCCACGAATTCTAACATGGTTACTTCTTCTCTCTTCATTCTTCTTCTCTCTCCATTCTCCATTCTCCATTCTATGCTCCTACTAATTTTAACATAGTCTCTTCTTCTCTCTCCATTCTCCATTCTATGCTCCCACGAATTCTAACATGGTATCAGAGATTCTCCATTGTATGCTTCCATAAATCTCCTTCTCTCTCCATTATCCATTCTATGCTCCCACGAATTCTAACATGGTCTCTTCTTCTCTCTCCATTTTCCATTCTATGCTCCCACGGATTCTAGCATGGTATTAGAGATTCTCCATTCTATGCTCCCACGAATTCTAACATGGTATCAGAGATTCTCTATTCTATGCTCCCACAAATTCTAACATGGTATCAGATATTCTCCATTTTATGCTCCCACGATTCTCTTCTTCTATCTTTATTCTCCATTCTCCATTCTCCATTCTCTATTCTATATTCTCCATTCTATGTTCTGATGAATTCTAACATGGTATCAGAGATTCTCCATTCCATACTCCCACGATTTCTAACAAGGTATCAGAGTCTTTCCTTCTTTGAAAGCAGACGCCCGATCCCCCTGTTTTTAAAGAGAGAGGAAATAAGAGCAAGATTAATAACACATGAGGGTTAATACCACAGGAGCTGCGGATAATCCGAGTCTCCTCAGTTAGAGAGAGAAAGGAGGTAGAGAGAGAAACACATCAATCGAGCTGTGTATGACCGGTCATGTGGGTGATGGCATAGAATATTTGAGAGAAGGTTCAGCTAGTAAATCTCTATGTATGACTGGTCATGTGCTTAGCCCTGGACAAACATCTAATAATTTAAGGAAAAAGTGTATGCGTCAGCAAGCTTCAAAGGGCCATAGATAAAGATGGGCATCAACTAGTGCCAATATTAACTGATTTTTTGAAGAGAATCGAGAATGCTGGAGGGGTGAGAGGCACAAATATGGATAATAATCCATTGGATTTACGAGCCACCAATCAGGGGGAAGCTCTGCTCATGGGTGATAAACTCTGAGTATTGAAATTCATTGGAATAGCTCGAAGGCTTGAAACCTTGAATGATGAATTTAGAGAGAGAAAAACCGAATGCGAAACTCACTCTATGGACTCGCGTAATGGAGATACTAACGAGAGAATGGTTGGTGAATATTATGTTGATGAGGTTGGGGTTCATGGTAAAGAACCCAATTCAAATAGGGATGCGAAATCTAGAGAGAGAACAGATCGCAAATCTGTAGCTGATGAGGATAAGACCAATGGAAAAGAACACAACGATGTTGATGATAGAAACTCAAGGGAGAGATTTGGCCATGCCTTCGTTGTGAAGGAGGTTCAGAATACACTTTGTCTCTCTCTAAACGTTTGAATTCTTACGTTCTTATTGCGTGCACGTGTTGGGTGCCGAAAGTCTCTTCATTTTGGGGTTGTTCTCAAAATAAATAAATATCCAGCAAAGATCCCAGCCAGCCTTCAATATCTAGTGAGTTTCCGAGCGACCCGACTAAAGCAAATGCTAACAAAGAGAGATTTATTTCACAAATCTTTAGTGTTTGTTGCCACTTTATGTGTCGCAGAGCCGTCTTTGTCGTGCCTTTGTAGTACTTTTTGTGGTCTTTAAACTAAGTTTGGTGATCACGTGTCCTGAATTACATCTCTTCGCTCTTGCGGACTATTCAAACACGCCAGGCTCTTGTAGACTATTCAAACACGCCAGTGACAGCAGTGCAAGTTCTTTGGCAACTTTTTGGTTTCAAGACTCCAGTTCCAGTTTCAGTTTGATGATCGAATTTCTCGATCCTGAGTGATGATCAAGTTTTCTGTTACCTGATCTTGTTTAATGATGAAGTTTTTCGTTACTCCATCATGTGTGATGATCGAATCCTGATTGATCGAATTTCTCGATCCCGGTTGATGATCAAATTTTTCGTTATTTGATCATGTTTGATGATGGAGTTTTCTGTTGCTCCATCTTGTGTGATGATCGTTAAGTTTTTCGTTACTCGATCCCGGATGTTCTGAAAAAGAAAGAAAGAAATATCATTTCCTTTTGGAGAGAGAAAGCCTCTAGAAAGAAAAGAAGCATCTGATAGATAAGATCTTCAAAGAAAAAAACCATAGAGAGAGTCTTTAGAAGAAAGTAGAGAGCCCAATACATGTTATTTCTTGGAAGACCCTAGAGAGAGAAAGTCTCTAGAGAAAGTAGAGAGCCCAAAAAAAGTTGTTTTTTGGAAGACCATGGTAATTTGGAAGACTATGATAACCTATGAAATTTATTTTTTTGGCAACGTAGTATTGTTTAAACTCCAGTTGCTTTGTGTCACAGCATCTTGAATTTGAAGGAGAGTGTTAGGATATGAATATCTCGGTTCATACTGATATACAAACATTATAGATGTATATGTATATATCTCTTAAGGTTAGGTATCTAGAAGATAGAGACCAAATTACTTGGTCATCAAGTTATTATACCATTTTTATTTCATCTAATTGTATTATTGTCCTCTATATATAGATGTACTTTTCAATGTACTTATTGATGTAAACATCTATAAAAAATAGTGAAGATGTAGCCGGTTGGGGCTTTGGATCCGTGGACGTAAGGCCTCGGCCTGAACCACGTAAATGTTGTGTTTTCTCTTCTTCTCACTCTATTCTCCATTCTATACTCCCACGAATTCTAACATGGCATCAGAGATTCTCCATGATATGTTCCCACGAATTCTAACAGTTTAGAGTATCAAAAAGTTTTTAGATTCTTCTTTTGTTACTTGAACTGAGTAGAGCCGAGTCAAAGTTACTCTAACCGACACGGGACGGTTCCCGATCAAGATGTTAAAGGTAAAAGTAAGCAAAACACATCTAAATGAGGTCTAAAAAGTTGTGAAATTTGGATTTTGAAATATCAATTTTAATGGGGGGATTTTAGTAATAATATAGAACGAAGAAAAAAAATGCAAAAATAAGTATCCATGGCCAAAGCACTTTCTATTTTTCACTAAAATGATACAAAATGTAAAAAATATATTCCAACTACATTTTTTCATTTTTGCATTTTTGAAATTTTTTTTTCTTTGTTTATGATCCTTGAATAGATTGTCTGGTTCTTTCAAGTTTGTATGTCTCTCTGGCCTTCCAATTAATCCACCACGTTTAACTTTCTTGGATAGAAGAATTCCCCAAGTGAAAAATAAAGAATCGATATACATATATAACTTGGATGTTCCACAACTATTCATCACTCAAATTTTGTAGTTTCTTTTTCTTTTTTTTCTTTTTTTTTTCTTGAATGTATACAAGTATTCATCAAATTTTTTTGATATATTTTTCTTTTCTTTTTTTCTTTAAGCATATTTGGACTTTTTAAAGTTACTTTTAGTTTTATTTTTCATTGCTTCCATTATTTTTTATTTTTATATTTTTTCTTATTTTCTAATGGAAAATAAAAACACTAAAAAATGGAACTCAAGCAAAAAAATAACTTAGTTTGAATTTTTATACTCATAAAAGATTTTATAAATAAAATAAAAACACCAAAAATAAATGGATTATGATATTCATAAATGGAAAATAAAAACACCAAAAAATATTTTATGAATTTTGATATTCATAAAAGAGTTTTCCATGAATTTTATGAAAGAAAAACCTATGTGGTCTTTTGCCTTGAAATACAATTTTATTTTATTTTTTTAATAATAATCACCCCTTATGTTTTTGGCAATAATATCACTCACAGATGGTCTTATTATATACAATAGATATTCCAAAAATAAAAGGCATATCAATAAAATAAACCTCAACTGCATGATGTCATTTATACAACCTAATACTATGGTTGAAAATATAAAATAGAAGAACAAACAAATAAAAGAAAAGATGCCAGAGATTACCTCAATCGGGCTTTTATAGAAAGTATTGGAAGACAAAAATGATAAAAAATATCTAAAATATATAGTTAAGTAGAAATTTGGATTTAAATTTATAATATTTAAATTAATATGAAAGTTCTCAAATCATATTAAAAACTACCAAAATCATCTAAAAACTTATATTTAACAATTATAGTTGTATTTTCCAATATTTTGTAGATATATTTTTATACGTGGAGGTTACAATCATCATTGATAGATTTAAAATTGGGTGATTGAGGATGTGTCATTATTTATGCACAAAGTACAAAACAAAATATCTCAAATGTTGTGATACACTTTCATTTATTGAATTTTACACTTAATGGCTAAATATAATTTTGATTTCTTTGTACCAAAGATAAATGGTCTCATTAGTAAGAATGATAACTATCATGGTAAGAATAATAACTGTCATTATCTAAAAAATACGATCGTGATAATGATTAAGATGATAAGGATTAACACGATATATTGCAATCCCTATTATGATAAGAATAATAACAGTCATTATCTAAAAAAATACAATCAAGGATTAAGATGATAAGGATTAACACGATATATTGCAATCTCTTCATATAGTAAACCACGCCTCTGGCTTCAAGGAATTTTTTGTTCCATTCCTCTGTCTCAAAAAATCTGCTATAGTTTTGTCCACCCACGCCTCTCTCTCATATAATTTGCTCATAATAAAAAATCCTCATATGATTTGCTCACTCACGCCTCTCTATATGCTTTGCTCATACTAAAAAGGATCTTATATGCTTTGCTCACCCACGTCTTTCTCTCTCATGATTATCGACCCCTCTCTCTCTCTCTAGACTCTCTGTTCCCATCAAGAGCACAATTGGCTAATTGCTAACCAAAGGCAATCCTAGGCTTTTTTCTCTTTATAGTCCCATACTCCCTTCCAACACAAGATAATCATATCGATCTCTCTCTCAAGTTGCACGGAAGGGTGTCTCTCTCAGCTGCAAGGAAGTCATTCTCTCTCTATCTACAAATCTGGATTGATTTCCAGGATCAATTTGCAAAGAAGTCTATCTTTCTCTGATTCCAATAAAAATTCCAAAGCCTCTCATACCTTTCTTTCGGTCTAACTTGCTCTCTCTCTCTCTCTCTCTCTCTCTCTCTCTCTCTCTCTAATTTGCTTTCTCTATTGCTTTTAACATGTCTTCATCTGTCTAATTTCTAAACTTTCCTCCTCAACGTGTGACAATCAGGCTCTCCAATGATAATTTTCTATTATGGAAAGGTCAAATTATTCTTATTGCTAGTGGCTAAGGAATCATGGGACATCTTTTATGATTCTATCTCAGAGCCACCTAAGTTCCTCCTCTCTAATAAAGATTGATGGTTCTATCCCAGAGCCACCTAAGTTCTTCCTTTCTAATAAAGATGCTTCTAATCCAGAATACGAATAGTGGTATGCATGTGATCAACTCATCATAGCATTGATCAACTCTACGTTATCCCCTGATATTCTGATACAATTTCTTGATATTGCCACCGCAAAATATCTCTGTTCTAACCTTTCACGATTCCTATGCACAAAACTCTTCTTATAAGGGCTTATTCTTGAAGTGTTGCAGACAACTCCCTATTTCTCAAAAAGAAAAGACAAAAGCTAGTGATGGTGCTTCTCTATGTTGATATCATTGTAACATAGAATGACAAGGATAAAATAAGATAGCTAAAGATAATGGTCAGAGCGCGATTTGCTAAGAAGGATTTTAAAAATCTAAAGTATTTCCTATGTATAGAAGTTGAGCGCATGAGACAAGGTATGAAATTGACACAACAAAATTATGCGTTGGATTTGTTAGAAAAATTTGGAATGAGTAAACTATAAACCATTACCAACACAAATGGTCACTACAAAAAAAATATCTACTAGAGATGGTAATCTTGGTCAAGGTTCAGAAAAGTATAAAAGTCTTGTTGGTGGTCTACAATGCCTTACATTCACTCGACCATGTATCATTTACGTTGTCAAGCACATTTGTTAATTTATGCATGATCCTCATGAGATACACCTTATAGCATCTAAAAGTATTCTCGATATGTAGGGTGATGGTCTTTTCATTCCCATTGGTGGAAGACAAGTTAACATTATTACCTATTCTTATGTAGACTAGGTTAGAGATCCCAATACAAGAAATCAGTGTATGAGTGTTTTATTTTATTTGCAGGATCTCTATTATCTTGAAGTAGTAAAAAGAAAATGACCATTTCATGCTCAAGTTCAAAAGTAGAATATCAAGCAATGTCCTCAACAACTGCTGAAATCACTTGGTATCGCCATATTCTATCAAAATTAGTTATTGGAATTCAACATACAATTCTTCATTGTGATAATCAGAGTGCAATACAGCTTACATTTAATCCAGTTATTCATGTTCGAACTAACACATTGAACTGAACTATCATTTTATTCGAGAGAAGGTTGAAAGTGGATAGATTACTCCTAATTATGTTTCAAGTACATAACAACTTGCTGATAATTTTACAAAAGATCTTCCTACATCACAACATAGTTCGATAGGAAACAAATTGTCCATGTTTCACATTGATAATAGTTTGAGGGGGAGTAATAAGAATAATAACTATCATGATTTAGAAAGATGTGATCATGATAAAGATTAACATGATATATTGTAATCCCTTCATATAGTAACATCTTTTCATATCTGTACAGATTTATTGTAATCACATCGGATGAGTACATAACTATTATAAATAAAACACACATCCCTCTCTATAGGTGTACATAATTTTACACAAATATCGTTCTTTAAATTTCTTCACTTATGTTACACAATCAAGTAGCGAGCCATGCTCAAAAGTATTTTATACGACAAAGGCGTTGGTGTATAAGAAAGAGAAGAAGTACGTAAGCATCCACAACATGAGTGTAGATGATCTTGATACAAGCTACTGAGGAATTGAGCTCAATTGAGTTAGTCTCTTATATGGTACACATGACCTCAAGACCATAAGTGGGGTCTACACAATGCTATGGGCCCAACCACTCACCTATCGGATGCCAACTCCCAAAGCTAGAGCCACCATTGAACGTTATACCTTGTACCCAATTTCATCCAGAATTAGGAAGACTAAGGCTGGCTATAGTCACATGTCGAGTAAGGCATCATGGGTATAACATGGAAGGGGCCATTTAGATATAAGCTGCAAGAATTGCCTTGGGGCATTTCTGGTAGGATTAGCCCATAATTTTTTGTTTTTGTTTTTTGAGTTGTTTATCCATAAGAATCCAATAATAATGTTAATGCCAATTGTCCATTGCTCAAGTTCAAAGTCCAATTTTTATCTATAATAGGAGTCTAGTTCTAAGAGATTATGTCAAGTCTATTGTGTTAGGGTTATTTTGTTCGACCCTATTTATTCATGGCAAATAATTTACATATTATGAAGATTATGCAATCTCCATAATGTGCAGATTATTTTCCTTGAATAGATAGGGTCGTACAATGGACAGTCAACATTAACATTATCAATGAATTCCTAATGCTAAACAACTAAAAAAAACCAAAACAAAAAATTATAGGTTAATCCTACCAAAAATGCACCTAGACAATTTTTGCAGCTTATATCTAAATTAGCCCTCCCATGTTTATGGCCACGATGCTTTACTTGACATGTAGGCATAGCCAACCTTAGTATTCCTAGCTCTGGATGAAATTGGGTGAAAGTAAAACATTCAATGTTGGCTCTTGCATTGGGAGTTGGCATCCCAAAGGTGAGTGGTTGGGCGCATAGTATTGTGTAGACCTCACTCGTGGTCCTGAGATCTTGTGTATCATATCAAAGACTGACTCAGTTGCACTCAATTCCTCAATGGCTTGTGTATCAAGATCATCCACACTCATGTTGTAAATGCTTATGTGTTTCTTTTCTTTCTTCTGCGTCAACGCATTTTGTCGTATATAATACTTTTGAGCATGACTCGCTACCTGAGTCGAGGTTCGGGTCTTGATAACGAGCCTGGAGATGCTCTTCGAATTCCCCTTGCGATATTTTTGTAAACCTATTAGAAATAGCCTTCCACAAAAGCAACTTACAAACTTGAATTGGAGAAGGGTGAAAGCAAGGGGATTGTGTATTATGAGTGAAGAAATTTGAAAAACAATATTTGTGCAAAATTGTCCACACCAATACATAGGTATGAGGTACTATTTATAATAGTTATTTATTCATCCTTGATTGACTCAATCAAAGATGTGATTGCAACAAATTTGAACAGATACGAAAAAATTTAACTATATGAAAGGATTACAATAAATCATGTTAATCCTTATCAAGTTAAATTTTTATCATGAACGTATCTTTCTAGAACAAGATAGTTATCATTCTTATCGTGATAGCTATCATTCTTATTACTCCTCCTTAAACTTTTGTCAATGTAAAACATGGACAACTTGTTTGTTATCGAACGATGCTGCAAAGTAGGAAAACCTTTTGTAAAGATATGGAATGAGGTTATTGTATGAAGGGATTACAACAAATCTATATAGATATGGAAAGCGGTTACTATATGAAGGGATTACAATATATCATATTAATTCTTATCATGATTATTTCTTTCTAGATCATGATAGTTATCACTCTTATTACTCCCACTCAAATTATTGTCAATACAACTTGTTTGCTATCGAACGATGTTGCGATGTAGGAAGACCTTTCGTGAAAATATCAGCAAGTTGTTTTGTGTATAAAACATATTCAAGGGTAATCTCTCCACTTTCAACCTTCTCTCAAAATGATAATCTAGTTCAATATATTTGGTCTGTGCATGAAGAACTGGATTAAATGCAAGCGTTTTTGCAATCTTACTATCACAACAAAGATGTGCATATTGAATTCGGATAACCAATTCTGATATAATGTGGCGGTACCAAGTGATTTCAGAAGCTGTTGAAGACATTGTTCGTTATTATGCTTATGAACTCGAGCGTGAGACAATCATTTGTTTTGCCTACTCCAAAATACTAGAGATCTTGCAAAGAAAATACAAAATTCTGACACAGACCTTCTTGTATCGAGATATCCAGCCTAGTCTGCATCAGAATAGGCGATAAGGTTAACCTATTTTCCACCAATGGAAAGAAAAGACCATCATCCGATGTACCCTTTACATATCAGCGAATCCTTTTAGCTGCAATGAGGAGCATCTTATGAGGATCATGCATAAATTGACAAACTTGATTGACAGCATAAGTGATATCTAGTCGAGTGATGTAAGGTACTGTAGACCACCAACATGACTTCTATACTTTTCTAAATCTTGAACATGATCATCATCTTTAACAGATAATTTTTTTGGTTTAACCATTGGCGTTGGTGATGGTTTACTGTTACTCATTCCAAATTTTTCTAGCAGATCTAATGCATACTTGTGTTGTGTCAATTTCATACCTTGTCTTGTACGCTCAACTTCCACCCCTAGGAAATACATTATATTTCCAAGATCTTTGATAGCAAATCATACACCGAGCATTATCATTAGCTACTTGATTTCATCATCATCATTATTCCCTGTTACAATGATATCATCAACATAAAGAAGCAACATCACTTGCGTTTGCCTCTTTTTTTTTGAGAAATAAGGAGTTATCTGCAACACTTCGAGAATAACCTATTGTAAAAAGAATTTTGCATATAGGAATTGTGAAGGGTAGACTAGATATCTTTTGCGGTGGCAATATCAAGAACTTGTGTCAGAATATCAAGGGATAATGTAGAGTTGATCCGATAATGTAGAGTTGATCCATGCTATAATGAGTTGATCACGGGCATCCCATTGTCCATATTCTGGATTAGGAGCATTTTCATCAAAGAGGAGGAGGAGAAAGTTAGGGGGCTCTGGGTAGATTCATCGAGATGTCCCATGATTCCTTGGCCACTAGCAATATGAATAATTTGACCGTTCTATAGTAGAAAATTGTTATTGGAAAGCTTGATTGTCACAAGTTGAACAAGAAGTTTCGGAAATTGGATAGATGAAAAAAAACGTTAGCGAGAAAGAAAGGTATGAGGGGCTTTGGATTTTTTAATGCATGTTTAAATCAATAAGTACAATGATAAATACATCTATATAAAGAAAACAATACCAAAATTAGATGAGATAAATATCGTATAATAACTTGATGACCAACTCCCAAAGCTAGAGCCACCATTGAACGTTATACCTTGTACCCAATTTCATCCAGAACTAGGAAGACTAAGGCTGGCTATGCTCACATGTCAAGTAAGGCATCCTGAGTATATAATGGAAGGGGCCATTTAGATATAAGCTACAAGAATTGTCTTGGGGCATTTTTTGGTATGATAAGCCCATAATTTTTTTTTTTTTTTTTTTGAGTTGTTTAGCCATAGGAATCCAATAATAATGTTAATGCCAATTGTCCATTGCTCAGGTTCAAAGCCCAATTTTTATCTATAATAGGAGTCGAGTTCTAAGAGATTTACAAATGTATGTCAAGTCTGTTGTGTTAGGGATATTTTGTTCGACCCTATTTATTCATGGAAAATAATTTGCATATTATGAAGATTATGCAATCTCCATAATGTGTAGATTATTTCCTTGGATAAATGAGGCCGTACAATGGACAGTCAACATTAACATTATTATTGGATTCCTGTTGCTAAACAACTCAAAAAACAAAAACAAAAAATTGTAGATTAGTCCTACAAAAAAATGCACCTAGACAATTTTTACAGCTTATATCTAAATTGCCCCTCCCATGTTATGGCCACGATGCTTTACTTGACAAGTGGGCATAGCCAACCTTAGTATTCCTAGCACTAGATGAAATTGGGTGAAAGTATAACATCCAATGTTGGCTCTTGCATTGGGAGTTGGCATCCCATAGGTGAGTGGTTGGGCCCATAACATTATGTAGACCTCATTCGTGGTCCTGAGATCTTGTGTATCATATCAAAGACTGACTCAGTTGAGCTTAATTCTTCAGTGGCTTGTGTATCGAGATCATCCACACTCATGTCGTGGATGCTTTGTGCTTCTTTTTTCTTTCTTCTGCGCCAACGCATTTTTTCGTATATAATACTTTTGAGCATGGCTCACTACCAGAGCTAGGGTTCGGGTCTTGACAACGAGTCTGGAGATGCTCTTCCAATTCCCCTTGCCATATTTTTGTAAACCTATTAGAAATAGCCTGCCACAAAAGCAACTTACAAACTTGAATAGGAGAGGGTGAAAACAAGGGGATTGTGTACTATGAGTGAAGAAATTTGAAAAACAATATTTGTGCAAAATTGTTTACATCAATTCAGAGGTATGTAGGTACTATTTATATGATTGACTCAATCAAGGATGTGATTGCAACAAATCTGAACAGATACGGAAAAATGTAACTATATGAAGGGATTACAATAAATTATGTTAATCCTTATCAAGTTAAATATTTATCATGAGCGTATCTTTCTAGAACAAGATAGTTATCATCCTTATCGTGATAATTATCATTCTTATTACTTCTCCACAAACTATTGTCAATGTAAAACATGGATAACTTGTTTGTTATCGAACGATGCTGTGGAGTTGGAAGACCTTTTGTAAAGATATGAAATGAGGTTACTATATGAAGGGATTACAACAAATCTATATAGATATGGAAAGAGGTTACTATATGAAGGGATTACAATATATCATATTAATTCTTATCATGATCATTTCTTTCTAGATCATGAAAGTTATCACTCTTATTACTCCCACTCAAATTATCGTCAATGTGAAACATTGACAACATGTTTGCTATCGAACGATGTTGTGATGTAAGAAGACCTTTTGTGAAAAATATCAACAAATTGTTATGTGCTTAAAACATAATCAAGTGTAATCTCTCCACCTTCAACCTTCTCTCAAATGAAATGATAATCTAGTTCAATATATTTGGTCTGTGCATGAAGAACTGGATTAAATGTAAGCGTTATTGCAATCTTATTATCACAACAAAGATGTGCATATTGAATTCGGATAACCAATTCTGATATAATGTGGCGGTACCAAGTGATTTCAGCAGCTGTTGAAGACATTGTTCGTTATTATGCTTATGAACTTGAGCGTGAGACAATCATTTGTTTTTGCTACTCCAAAATACTAGAGATCTTGCAAAGAAAATAAAAAATTCTGATACTGATCTTCTTGTATCGAGATATCCAGCTCAGTCTGCATCAGAATAGGCAATAAGGTTAACCTGTCTTCCACCTAAGGAAAGAAAAGACCATCACCCGATGTACCTTTTACATATCAGCGAATCCTTTTAGCTGCTATGAGGTGCATCTTATGAGGATCATGCATAAATTGATAAACTTGATTGACAGCATAAGTGATATCTAGTCGAGTGATGTAAGGTACTGTAGACCACCAACAAGACTTCAAGACTTTTCTGAATTTTGAACATGATCAGCATCCTTAGCAGATAATTTTTTTGGTAACCATTGCCGTTGGTGATGGTTTACAGTTACTCATTCCAAATTTTTCTAGCAGATCTAATGCATACTTGTGTTGTGTCAATTTCATACCTTGTCCTGTACACTCAACTTCAACACCTAGGAAATACTTTAGATTTCCAAGATCTTTCATAGCAAATCGTACACCGAGCATTATCATTAGCTGCATGATTTCATCATCATCATCATTCCTTGTTACAATGATATCATCAACATAAAGAACCAACATCACTAGGTTTTGCCTCTTTTATTTGAGAAATAAGGAGTTATCTGCAGTACTTCGAGAATAACCCCTTGTAAAAAGAGTTTTGCATATAGGAATTGTGAAGGGTAGAATAGATATCTTTTGCTATGACAATATCAAGAACTTGTGTCAGAATATCAGGGGATAATGTAGAGTTGATCCGATAATGTAGAGTTGATCCATGCTATAATGAGTTGATCACGGGCATACCATTGTCCATATTTTGGATTAGGAGCATCTTTATCAAAGAGGAGGAGGTGAAAGTTAGGGGGCTCTGGGTAGAATCATCGAGATGTCCCATGATTCCTTGGCCACTAGCAATATGAATAATTTGACCGTTCTATAGTAGAAAATTGCTATTGGAAAGCTTGATTGTCACAAGTTGAACAAGAAGTTTCGGAAATTGGATAGATGAAAAAAAACGTTAGCGAGAAAGAAAGGTATGAGGGGCTTTGGATTTTTTAATGAATGTTTAAATCAATAAGTACAATGATAAATACATCTATATAAAGAAAACAATACCAAAATTAGATGAGATAAATATCGTATAATAACTTGATGACCAACTCCCAAAGCTAGAGCCACCATTGAACGTTATACCTTGTACCCAATTTCATCCAGAACTAGGAAGACTAAGGCTGGCTATGCTCACATGTCAAGTAAGGCATCCTGAGTATATAATGGAAGGGGCCATTTAGATATAAGCTGCAAGAATTGTCTTGAGGCATTTTTGGTATGATAAGCCCATAATTTTTTTTTTTTTTTTTTTTGAGTTGTTTAGCCATAGGAATCCAATAATAATGTTAATGCCAATTGTCCATTGCTCAGGTTCAAAGCCCAATTTTTATCTATAATAGGAGTCGAGTTCTAAGAGATTTACAAATGTATGTCAAGTCTGTTGTGTTAGGGATATTTTGTTCGACCCTATTTATTCATGGAAAATAATTTACATATTATGAAGATTATGCAATCTCCATAATGTGTAGATTATTTTCCTTGGATAAATGAGGCCGTACAATGGACAGTCAACATTAACATTATTATTGGATTCCTGTTGCTAAACAACTCAAAAAACCAAAACAAAAAATTGTAGGTTAGTCCTACAAAAAAATGCATCTAGACAATTTTTGCAGCTTATATCTAAATTGCCCCTCCCATGTTATTGCCACGATGCTTTACTTGACAAGTGGGCATAGCCAACCTTAGTATTCCTAGCACTAGATGAAATTGGGTGAAAGTATAACATCCAATGTTGGCTCTTGCTTTGGGAGTTGGCATCCCATAGGTGAGTGGTTGGGCCCATAGCATTATGTAGACCTCATTCGTGGTCTTGAGATCTTGTGTATCATATCAAAGACTGACTCAGTTGAGCTTAATTCCTCAGTGGCTTGTGTATCAAGATCATCCACACTCATGTCGTGGATGCTTTGTGCTTCTTTTTTCTTTTTTCTGTGCCAACGCATTTTGTTGTATATAATACTTTTGAGCATGACTCACTACCAAAGCCAGGGTTCGGGTCTTGACAACGAGTCTGAAGATGCTCTTCCAATTCCCCTTGCCATATTTTTGTAAACCTATTAGAAATAGCCTGCCACAAAAGCAACTTACAAACTTGAATAAGAGAAGGGTGACAACAAGGGGATTGTGTACTATGAGTGAAGAAATTTGAAAAACAATATTTGTGCAAAATTGTCCACACCAATAAGTTCTATTCATAATAGCTATTTATTCATCCTTGAATGACTCAATCAAGGATGTGAATTCAACAAATCTGTAAAGTTACGGAAAAATGTAACTATATGAGGGGATTGCAATATATCATGTTAATCCTTATCAAGTTAAATCTTTAACATGAACGTATCTTTCTAGAACAAGATAGTTATCATTCTTATCTTGATAGCTATCATTCTTATTACTCCCCCTCAAACTATTGTCAATGTAAAACATGGACAACTTGTTTGTTATCGAACGATGCTGTGAAGTAGGAAGATCTTTTGAAAAGATATGGAATGAAGTTACTATATGAAGGGGTTACAACAAATCTATATAGATATGGAAAGAGGTTACTATATGACGGGATTACAATATATCATATTAATTCTTATCATGATCATTTCTTTCTAGATCATGATAGTTATCACTCTTATTACTCCCATTCAAATTATTGTCAATGTGAAACATTGACAACTTGTTTGCTATCGAACAATGTTGTGATGTAGGAAAACCTTTTGTGAAAATATCAGCAAGTTGTTCTATGCTTAAAACATAATCAAGGGTAATCTCTCCACTTTCAACCTTCTCTCGAATAAAATGATAATCTAGTTCAATATATTTGGTCTGTGCATGAAGAACTGGATTAAATGCAAGCGTTATTGCAATCTTATTATCACAACAAGGATTTGCATATTGAATTCTGATAACCAATTCTGATATAATGTGGCGGTACCAAGTGATTTCAGCAGCTGTTGAGACATTGTTCGTTATTATGCTTATGAATTTGAGCGTGAGACAATCATTTGTTTTTGCTACTCCAAAATACTAGAGATCTTGCAAAGAAAATACAAAATTCTGACACTGACCTTCTTGTATCGAGATATCCAGTCCAATCTGCATCAGAATAGGCGATAAGGTTAACCTGTCTTCCACCTAAGGAACGAAAAGACCATCACCCGATGTACCCTTTACATATCAGCGAATCCTTTTAGCTGCTATGAGGTGCATCTTATGAGGATCATGCATAAATTGACAAACTTGATTGACAACATAAGTGATATCTAGTCAGGTGATGTAAGGTACTGTAGACCACCAACAAGACTTCTATACTTTTCTGAATTTTGAACATGATCAGCATCCTTAGCAGATAATTTTTTTGGTGTAACCATTGGCGTTAGTGATGGTTTACAGTTACTCATTCCAAAATTTTCTAGCAGATCTAATGCATACTTGTGTTGTGTCAATTTCATACCTTGTCCTGTACACTCAACTTCCACACCTAGGAAATACTTTAGATTTCCAAGATCTTTCATAGCAAATCGTACACCGAGCATTATCATTAGCTGCATGATTTCATCATCATCATCATTCCCTGTTACAATGATATCATCAACATAAAGAAGCAACATGACTAGCGTTTGCCTCTTTTTTTATGAGAAATAAGGAGTTATCTGTAACACTTCAAGAATAACCTCTTGTAAAAAGAGTTTTGCGTATAGGAATTGTGAAGGGTAGACTAGATATCTTTTGCGGTGGCAATATCAAGAACTTGTGTCAGAATATCAGGGGATAATGTAGAGTTGATCCGATCTTATAGAGTTGATCCATGCTATATTGAGTTGATCACGGGCATACCATTGTCCATATTCTGGATTAAGAGCATCTTTATCAAAGAGCAAGAGGAAAAAGTTAGGGGGCTCTAGGTAGAATCATCGAGATGTCCCATGATTCCTTGGCCACTAGCAATATGAATAATTTGACCTTTCTATAGTAGAAAATTGTCATTGGAGAGCTTGATTGTCACAAGTTGAACAAGAAGGTTCAAAAATTGGATAGATGAAAAAAACGTTTGAGAGAAAAAAAGGTATGAGGGGCTTTTGAATTTTTTATAGATGTTTAAATCAATAAGTACATTGATAAGTACATCTATATATAGAGGAAAATAACAAAATTAGATGAGATATATATGGTATAATAACTTGATGACCAAGTTATTTAGTCTCTATCTTCTACATACCTAACCTTAAGAGATATATACATATACATCTATAAATGATGTATATCAATATGAACTGAGATATTCATATCCTAACACTATCCCTCAAACTCAAGATGCTTTGACACAAAGCAACTGGAGTTTGAACAATACTAAGTTGCCAAAAAAAAAAAAATTCATATGGTATCATAATCTTCCAAGTTACCATGGTCTTCCAAGAAACAACTTATTTTGGGCTCTCTACTTTCTCTAGAGACTTTCTCTCTCTGAAGTCTTCCAAGAAACAACAATTATTGGGCTCTCTACTTTCTTCTAGAGACTCTCTCTCTGGGTTTTTTTTCTCTAAAGATCTTATCTATCAGAGGCTTTTTTTCTTTCTTGAGGCTTTCTCTCTCTAAAAGTAAATGATATTTCTTTTTCTCTTCTTCGAAACATCCAAGATCGAGTAATGAAACACTCGACGATCATCACACAAGATGGAGTAACGGAAAACTCCTTCATCAAACATGATCAAGTAACGAAAAATTTGATCATCAACCAGGATCGAGAAAATTCGATGAACCAGGATTCGATCATCACACATGAAGGAGTAACGAAAAACTTCATCATCAAACAAGATCAGGTAACAGAAAACTTGATCATCACCCAGGATCGAGAAATTCAATCATCAAACTGAGACTGGAACTGGAGTCTTGAAACCAAAAAGTTGTCAAAGAACTTGCACTGCTCTCGCTGGTGTGTTTGAATAGTCTGTAAGAGTGAAGAGATGTAATCCAGGACACGTGATCACCAAAATTGGTTTAAAGACCACAAAAAGTGCTACAAAGGCACAATAAAGACGGCTCTGAGACAAATAAAGTGACAACAAACGCTGAAGATTTGTGAAATAAATCTAACACTCTTTGTTAGCATTTGCTTTAGTCGGGTCGCTCGAAAACTCACTAGATATCAAAGGTTGGCTGGGATCTTTGTCGGATTTTTATTTATTTAAAGAACAACCCCAAAATGAAGAGACTTTCAGCACCCAACATGTGCACGCAATAACAACATAAGAATTCAGACTTTTAGAGAGAGAAAAAGTGTACTATCAACCTCCTTCACAACGAAGCCATTGCCAAATCTCTCCTTTGAGCTCCTATCATCAACATCGCTGTGTTCTTTTCCATTGGTCTGATCCTCATCAGCAACAGATTTGCGATCTGTTCTCTCTCTAGATTTCGCATCCCTATTTGAATTGGGTTCTTTACCATGAACCCCAACCTCATCAACATAAGATTCACCAACCATTCTCTCTCATTAGTATCTCCATTACGCGAGTCCATAGAGTGAGTTTCGCATTCGATTTTTCTCTCTCTAAATTTATCATTCAAGGTTTCAAGCCTTGAAGGATCAAGCCTTCGAGCTATTCCAATGAATTTCAATACTCAGAGTTTATCACCCATGAGCAGAGCTTCCCCCTGATTGGTGGCTCGTAAATCCAATGGATTATTATCCATATTTGTGCCTCTCACCCCTCCAGCATTCTCGCTTCTCTTCAAAAAATCAGTTAATATTGGCACTAGTTGATGCCCATCTTTATCTATGGCCCTTTGAAGCTTGCTGACGCATACACTTTTTCTTTAAATTATTAGATGCATGTCCAGGGCTAAGCACATGACCAGTCATACATAGAGATTTACTAGCTGAACCTTCTCTCAAATATTCTATGCCATCACCCACATGACCGGTCATACACAGCTCGATTGATGTGTTTCTCTCTCTACCTCCTTTCTCTCTCTAACTGAGGAGACTCGGATTATCCGCAGCTCCTGTGGTATTAACCCTCATGTGTTATTAATCTTGCTCTGATTTCCTCTCTCTTTAGAAACAGGGGGATCGGGCGTCTGCTTTCAAAGAAGGAAAGACTCTGATACCTTGTTAGAATTCGTGGGAGCATGGAATGGAGAATCTCTGATACCATGTTAGAATTCATCAGAACATAGAATGGAGAATATAGAATAGAGAATGGAGAATGGAGAATGGAGAATAAAGATAGAAGAAGAGAATCGTGGGAGCATAAAATGGAGAATATCTGATACCATGTTAGAATTTGTGGGAGCATAGAATAGAGAATCTCTGATACCATGTTAGAATTCGTGGGAGCATAGAATGGAGAATCTCTAATACCATGCTAGAATCCATGGGAGCATAGAATGGAAAATGGAGAGAGAAGAAGAGACCATGTTAGAATTCGTGGGAGCATAGAATGGATAATGGAGAGAGAAGGAGATTTATGGAAGCATACAATGGAGAATCTCTGATACCATGTTAGAATTCGTGGGAGCATAGAATGGAGAATGGAGAGAGAAGAAGAGACTATGTTAAAATTCGTAGGAGCATAAAATGGAGAATGGAGAATGGAGAGAGAAGAAGAATGAAGAGAGAAGAAGTAACCATGTTAGAATTCGTGGGAGCATAGAATGGAGAATGGAGAGAGAATAAGATATTCATCGGAGCATAAAATGGAGAATCTCTGATACCATGTTAGAATTCATGGAAGCTTAGAATGGAGAGAGAAGAAGAAAAAACACAACATTTACGTGGTTCTGGCCGAAGCCTTACGTCCACGGATCCAAAGCCCTAACTGGCTATATATTCACAACTTTTTATGGATGTTTACATCAATAAGTACAACTATATATAGAAGACAATCACACAATTAGAGGAGATAAATATGGTATGATAACTTGATGACCACGTAACTTGGTCTCTATTTTCTAGATACCTAATCTTATAAAGAGAGATATATATATATATATATATATATATATATATATATATATATATATATACATAAACATCCATAATGATGTATATCTATATGAACCCGAGATATCCATATCCTAACATAAACTTCTGATGCATAACTTGAGAAAGATCTAAAAGACTAAGAGAAAGGGTTGTAGACACCATAAAAGAAAATGAGAGTATGAGCCCCAAAGTATGAAATACATTGAATAAAAATCATCCATATTTAACAAGCACCAAATAAAAAAATGAAGTGATTAGAATCAAAGAACTACTGTCAACTTTGTCAAGAAAAAAAAATAAAAAAAAAAAGGCCACAAAAGATTAGCAGGTAAAACGGAGAAGTGAGAAAATAAAGATTGTGATAATATATATATATATATATATATATATATATATATATATATATATATACTAATAACAACAACAACAAAAGGCTTACCTAATGAAAACCAGGGCACGTCTTTCTCTCCCTCAACGTACTTCTTCCTTTCTCTTTCTCTCTCTAACTCTCCCTCAAAATGCTCAGGTGAAAGGGCACTATGTCTTAATTTTTGTCTTTAAGTTCTAAAGAATTTATTTGGGTTTATCATGAAAGAAAATTAAAGACCCAATCATGATAGGATTTAGGGTTGAGATTAACTAGACTCTATTGATCCAGGATTTTAGGATGCAATTTTTTCTTCTTGATTAAGATAAGATTTGGACAAAAGCTTTATCGTGAAAGAAAATTAAAGAACCAATCAATCTAGAATTTAGGGTTACCCAATCGATCAGAGGCTTTAGGATGCAATCTTTTCTTCTTGATTTGGATAGGATTTGCTCAATTTTTATTTGGTTTTTCATAAGTTTATAGTAATACTATAAAACAGTTTTTTAGTCCATTTTTCATTACCTTTTGAAACATATTTGGACTTTTTCAGGAAACTTTTAATTTTATTTTATTTTTAAATACTATTTTATTTTGATATATTTTTGTAATTTTTTTTAGGAATTTTTGGGTATATACAAGACTTGGTTCAGTTTTCAACCGAGAAAAGGGGTTGGGTTCCCTCAGCGAGGCGATGTTCGAGCACTTATACTCGCTAGCAACCTTTAAATGCAATTCATGACGCCTTACGTCTGATGGAATTTGCGTGGGGTGAGCTTGCACACATTGAAATACTTGAACTAATATCGATAATATCATGACACAGGGAAATAAAACTTATCTCAAATGCTGCACATTATGAAGATTAGAAGCAACTATGCAGATTGTTTTTCTTGGATAAATAACGTCCTACAAACTTAAATATCCCTTATACAACATAACATACTTGATATACATTTGTAAATCCTCTGGAGCTCAACTCTTAATATAAATAAAAATTGAGGCTTTGAGCCTGATCAATTGACAGTTGAGATTGTCATTATTATTGGATTCCTACTGCTAAACAATTCAAAAAAGGAAAATAAAAAATTGAGTTAATTCTACCAAAAATGCCCGTAAGCCATTCTTGTAACTTAATATCTAAATTGGCCCTCCCATGTTATGGCCATGAAGTCTTCTTTGACATGTGGGCATAGTTCTAGCTCCGGACGAAATTGGGTTAAAGGCATATAGTTCAATGGTGCCTCTTGCATTGGGAGTTGACATCCCATAGGGGAGTGGTTGGGCCCATAGCTTTGTGTAGGCCCCACTTGTTGTCCTGAGATCTCATGTACCTTATCAGAGACTGACTCTGACTCAGTTAAGCTCAATACTTCAGCAGCTTGTGTATCAAGATCATCCACACTCATGTCGTAGATGCTTACACGCTTCTTCTCATTCTTCTCTGCCAATGCCTTTTGTCGTATAAAATATTTTTGAGCATGGCTCGCTATCTGAACTGAGGTTCGGGTCTTGACAACGAACCTGGAGATGCTATTCCAATTCCCCTTGCCATATTTTTGCAGGCCAATTAGAAATAGCCTGTCAGAAAAACAAGTTACAAAAGTGAATACAGGAGGGGAAAAAAATAAAGGGATTGTGTGCTATGAATTCATTTATTTTTTGTACAAAGAGGTCACAATCATTTTTGGCCATTGGATGTGAAATCCAATAAATGAAAGTGTATCAAAACATTGGAAAAATTTTGTTTTGAATTTTGTCTATATATATATATATATAAAATGACACATCATCAACTACCCAACTTTAAATCTAACTATCAATGATAATTGTATCCTTCAGGTATCAAAAGTAAGTGAATGCGGTTTATATAAGGCTAAGACTCTAAACAATCAAAGTAAGATACATCTTCGAATAGTATCAAAAAAGATGTCATTTCATTTGCAAAAATAATTATTCTAGTTTTTTCTAGTTTCAATGGTGGCATGAGTGCCTCTTGAAATTGCTTTTAACTATTTTTAAAAATTACTTTTTTTTTTTTTTTTTACGTGACTTGGCCTAGTCAACTTAGACTCAACCGAATTACGCAACTCAGCGAAAGGCTTAGTAACTTGGCCGAGATGAGTTTTTTAACAAGAGTTATTAGGACCGGACAAATGACTGAACTGACGATGACATTGGTCTAATTGGATTGATTAAAGAAGACCAGTTCACCGATCAAATCGGTATATACTAAATTAAAAAATTGACAAAAATACCTAGAAAAATAGATTAGAAAGAGGAAAAAACAAAAAAAACTAGAAACCTTCAAGTAAACTAGTAAAATGTGCGTCTATGATTCACAATATCTTTTTATAGATTTAAATTTTCAGATCTCTTTCATGGTGGGTTTTTACTATTTTGAAAAGTCAGCAGAATAAAGTACATAAAAGCTTATAAGCAAAATACCCCTCATCCAATTATCCCTAAATCAAAATATTCCTAGTGAAGTAATAATATAACATTCAATCCTTAGCCAAAAAAAATAAAAAAAGTTTAGGAAATTCATAGTAAAATTTCTAAAATCTACAAAAACAATTTTAGGAAATTCATAGAAAAATCCTATATAAATATTAAAAATCTATAAAAATTTGATTTTAAGATAGGTGACATCCTAAGACTTCAAATGATCCAAGAATCACTTAATTCTAAAACACAATTTGAAAGTTACGGTCAAAACATAATTTTTTTGACAAATTTTGCTTTAATCACTTCTGTAAAGCGAACAACGTAATATTGTTTAGGGATTGTATACAATGAGACCATTTACTTTTGGTAGAAGGTAGTCACAATTATTTACAATCATCCAAAATGAAATTTGATAGCTTAAGTGTATTACAAAGTTCGAGAAAAATTCTTTTGACGTTTCAGCTAGGTCAATAGAATAATTGCAACCACCCAATTTCACGTCCAATGATCAAGATTAATTTTCACCATCTTGTATCAAAAGTAAATGGTCTCATTCTATACTTTTCCTATTGTTTATGCGACGATCTGGATAGTAACACAAGCCCAAAAGCACAATGTAATGCCCTCGTGACATCCACATTTAAGTGCAAAAGCACCATGAAATGCCCTCGAGACATCCACATTTAAGTGCAGGACGAAATACCCCACCCCAAAAAAAAAAAAAAAACCAAAAATTAAGTCAAGGTTGAGTTATCACAAGTTGCGTGTACAACTTGGTGTACATAAAAAAAATTTAAAAATCTAAAAAATTGTAAAAAGTATGAGTGTGTTGTATAGAGTTGTATAAATTGTTTGTATATGATTTGAATATTTTTGGCATCGATTGGTGAATGTTTTTTTTCCATAACTCCTAGATTTACATTTTCTTTTTTAAGATTTTTTTTTTAAATGTCTCTAACTATAAATCAGGTTTTTAATCTATTTCTCATTCCTTTTTGAAATATATATGAAATTGTTCATATTACTTTTAATTTTATTTTATTCTAAAATATTGTTTTATTTCTATATATATTTTTAATTTTTCTAAAGCATTGTGGCTAAGTACAAGACTCAGTCGAGTTCTCAACCGAGTAACTTTGTCCGAGGGCTGGGTCCCTTCACCGAGGCGATCTTCTAGCACTGATACTGGCTAACAACCTTTAACTGCAGTTCATGATTGCTTATACGAGATCCCTTGCATGAATTTGAGTAGTGTGAGCTTTAACATATTGAAATACTTGAACTAAACAAATGAAATAATAAATGAAAATTTCTCACATAATAACAAATTGAAATTCTCACCATTTGTTCATTATGTATTTCTATGAAATAATAAATGAAAAACTTTTACATGGGTTCAAAACTCCCATACCCATAGAACCCATATAATCTCTTTGTGTCTGGAGAACATAGTTGTTTGATCAAAGATCAGATGGTTGGGAGCCAAAAGGAAATTAACCCACAATAATACACCTAAACCAATAATGATCCATGTTCTAAAACTTGGCTCGGGCTCCGGACTGAACTTGTGGCCGGAGCCGAGTTACTCGGTCGAGTCCACTCGGACTTGGCTTGCAACTCCAAAATTGTCCAAAAATCCAAAAACAATTACAAAATATTATTTAAAAATTAAAAATTAGCAAAACTATAAAATAAATAATAAAAATTAGTGTAATACTTATTACACTTTTAAATAATCTTAATAATTAAATTTTCCATTACTACAAAAAAGGAAACCAAATTCCTTTGTTTAATATAAATTTTAAGAATTTAGAACTGTAAGTACAAATTTTATGCTTTAAAAATATTTTATAACTAATTTCTAGAATTTAATTTCTGAATTTTGTATCATTCTTGACTCATTTTACTTTATTTTTAATAGGCTTTAGAAATATAAAGATAGAATGAAATTTACCATGAAATTTTCATGATTAAAGTTTATTGACAAATCATTTTCCTAATTTTAAAGAATATTTAAATATAAACGGTAATATTTTTATTTATAAAAAAAATTAATCATTTAAAATACCTTATGACCAGTTTTTATTTATACTTCTATAGTATAAGAGGGACGCCTTTTCCCTGGTCCAGATGATTAATTGCAGGGTCTTTCAGTTAGCTGTTTTAGATTGATTCTTGAGCACTTTAATTATAAAGTTTTTAAAAAATCTTGGATATGGGGCACATAATTCTTACAATTGTCAACTATGCTTATCATAAATAAAGATTAAAACATAAAGGAAAAAGCTGGGATTATCCCACTAGCTCATATGAACATATAAACCCAACGGTTCAGATTGAATTTAGACCGATCTGACGATCACGGATGTCTGGTAGCTTGAATTTTATTTATTTTTCTACAAATCCAAATCACTTGAAATTTTAGATGTATTTTTTTTTCATCAAGGCGTATCTAATAAAAATATATAAAAAAACTTATTCGTGAAAAACAAGATGACCAAAATACCCCCGAAGCATTTTGAGGGTATTTTGGTCAATTTATTTCATGTATAATATTTTTTTGATATTTTTTGAAGATTCATCTATTTTTTATAAACACGCGTTAAAGTTTCAAGTGATTTGGATTTGTAGAAAAATAAATAAAATTCAAAAACTACCCGACATACGTGATTGTCAGATCGACCCAGATTCAATCAGGGCCGTTGGACTCATATGTTCATATGAGCTAGTGGGCTAACCCCAAAGATAAATATCCTATCCGCTTTCTTCCCCATCCAAACATTTACGTCCATAATAAATTGAAAGTATACACAGTAAAAATTCCTTATCTCACTCCAATGATTCAAACTCGGATTAGTCCAAATATTCGCTTTCTAGTGATCTAGAAAATATTAAAATAAATGAGATAAAAAAAAAAAAAAATTTTGAAAGATTTAAAAAAATATAAAATAATTTTTTTTTAAAAAGAAAAAAATTATATAGGAGGGGCTTTAGGTAGGACGGGACGGGACGGGACGTATAAAGTATATATCCTCTCCGAACTAGTTCAGTCCTGGCTAGATGGGCTTGTTCGGTCCTACTTATTTCCATCTGAATCGATGATCTAGATAAAAAATAGCCGAGTTTTAAAATACTGATATACCCTAGTCAGGCCATGACCGTCGAAGGTGGCATGAAAGAGATTTAAATTGAGTAATGAAATTGTTTGAAATAGATTTATAGGAGTAGTGATTATCTGGAAGTTAGTTTTGGTTTTCTTTTCAATTTTTTAAACAGTAATGATACAAATGGAGTTTCCACCATCCCTCTCTCTCTCTCTCTCTGCAAGAGTTTCTCTTTCATCTCTCTGTCATAACTCATAGGCTTCCATCACGCGCTCCCTCTTGCACTACAAGGTGGCTCGAAACTATCTTTAAAGAAATGCTCTGTTTAAAAAACTACTCTGTCTCTGTAAATACCCTCATGTATAAATTTTGAACTTTTAGATATTTTCTATTTTTTAAAATTAAAAAATTGAGATAGTTTCTCACTCTAAAATTTATAGTTTCTCACTCTAAAATTTTTGAAAAGGTTTGTGTGTCTAAATTGTTTTAAATAGTTTCTCTATAAGACTTAAAATTTGATTTAGTTCTCTCTCTAAAATATTTATTAATATTTTTTCTCACCAAAGATTTTTTTTGTCAATAAAAAGTTCAATTTTCAGATGGTTTCTTTCTCTGAAATTTATTAAAAATCTCTATCTAAAATTTGAATTTTGAGATAGCTTCTCTCTCTAAAAACTATGAGATAATTCTCCATCTAAAACTTGAAATTTCATACAATTTCTCTCTTGAAAATCATCCATATTTAACAATCACCAACAAAAACATGAATTAAATGAGAAGCAAAGAATTATTGTCAACTTTTTCAAAAAAAAAGAAAAAAACAAGAAGCCAATGATTAACAGGTGAAGCGGAGAATTAAGAAGAAAAGAATCTAAAGATATAGCTGCAAGCTTACCTAGAGAGAACTGAAAAAAACCAGGGCACACGTATCTCTCTCTCGAATTACTCTGTTTTGTTTCTCTTTCTCTCTCCAATTCTCCCTCAAAAGGTCCGCTGAAAATGAAGGAGCGGATCTCCAAATTTATAAGCCGTTGTCTTAAGTTCTAAAGATAATTGAAGGCTCTAAAGACAATATAATAGGAAGAGTTACAAAATTAAAATAGGATTTAAATGTTTGAAATTTAAAATAGGATTTAAATTTTAGAAAATTAAAGACCCAAATAAACCGGGATTTCGGCCTTACAATTTAACCAGACCCAATTAATTAGGGACTTCAGACGCGGACATTTGTTTTTTAATAGGGGACTTTAGACACGGACATTAGATATCAGTTTTTAGATGATTTTGGTAGTTTTTAATGTGATTTGAGAACTTTCATATTATTTTAAATATTCAAAATTTAAATCCAAATTTCTACTATACTATATATTTTAGATATTTTTCATCATTTTTGTCTTCCAATACTTTTTATTTATTACTTATTTTATTTTTCTTATTTCTAACTATTTTTAAAAATTACTAGTTTTTTTAGGGAAAATATCCTATTATATCCTATTTTTAACTTTTACATCTCATCATACTCAAAAACTCAAAATATTTGAAAATATGACTTGTAAGCAAAAAGACTCTATCATTTCTATTTTCCAACCCCCTAAACCGTGTCTTGTGGACCTCAATAACCTATGAAATGACCCTATCTCTCTCTCTAAAACTCCATCGTCTCTTTCTCAAAACTCTATCTCTCTCTAAGAAGGTGTGCTCATGTTCGAGCTCAAGCTAAACGCCTTGGCTGGTAAACTCATCGAGAAACGAAGAGAGAGATGGAGTTTTAAAGAGATAGAGAGATGGAGTTTCAATAGGGTGTCGTTTTAGTGTTTGTTTGGGTAAAACCTTTATGATAAAAGCGGTTCAAAGGGTTGTATAGACTTTTTGCTTACAAGTAATATTTTTAATTCTTGGATTTCATGATATATGAAAGCTAAAAATAAAAAATAAGTTCATTTTTATTTATTTTTTTGACCTATTTGACTTAGTCCACTCAGACTCGCCAAGTTACTCGCCTTGGCCAAGGGCCGAATAACTTGGCTGAGATTAGTTTTTTTGAACAAGTGTTATTAGGACAGGACAACTGACTGAACCAATGAGGACATTGGTCTAATTGGATTGGTCGAAGCAGACCAGTTCACCGATCAAAGGGGTATACTAAATAAAAAAATTGACAAAAATATAAACAAAATTAGATAAAAAGTGGTAAAACAAAATTGACAAAAATATCAAGAAAATTAGATAAAAAGAGGTAAAACAAAGAAAATTATGGAAAATTAGAAAAAATCAAGAACTCTAGTTTACAGGAGGAGATCTAACAAGAAGTATGTCTTTGAAAAGAAAAAAAAAAGATGTAAGTCTAAACTTTTTTAATAATAGGAGAGTAGAGTAAAACTTACCTGTGCTCGAGAAGACCCTTTTTTCCTCTCCGTCTCACACCTGACCAGAACTGGTCTCGACTCGACTCTCGACCCAAACGATATTTCACATGAACCACCGAAAACTTTTTCAGGCGAACTTTCAGTCTCATCCCTATACGAGAGAAGCTCCACTTTGCCGGAATCTATTTCTTTTAAATCTTTCAGAAGAGCCTCCTAATGCATATAAACATCCATCGGACTTTTTCCAGCCATTTTTTGGGCTATTTTTTTTGCGATCATCAGGAAAGAGACTGTTAGGGCCTCCTCGAACTCGAAAATCTTGTTATGTTGAAAGGACCATCCATTGAAGACGATCTTTTCTCCTGAAGGTTATGAAGACTGTGGAGAGAGAAATAAAGACTCGAGAAAGAGAAAGAGAAAAAGAAAGATGAGTAAGCAAATAAAGGAGAGAAAGAAGGTTGCAAAATCAAGAAAAAAACGTACAATAAAGATATTTTATACAAGATTAAGTTTAAAGAGAGAAGGCGGAAATCTTATGACCGCTGGGCATCAAGAAAATCCAGCGTTTATACAAGATTAGTTATATCCTAATAGATATTGGACTCAAGAAAATCAAGATTGTATATTTTTCAAATCCTAATGAATTATACGATGCCATGTCTCTTTGTTGAGAATGTGTGAAATTTGATTCTCATCTCGTTACCACGTCACCTTATTTTTTATTGATTTTTCCGCAAAAGGCACTTATCCACCACTGGAGAAAAAGTTAATTTTAGATCTTTTTTTTTTTTTGCCCTTTAAGCATATTTAGACCTTTTAAAGTTAATTTTAGTTTTATTTTGTGTTGCTTCCTTTCTTTTAATTTTATTTTTTCCTTATTTTCTAATGGAAAATAAAAACACAAAAAAATATTTTATGAATTTTGATATTCATAAAAGATTATTCCATAAATTTCAAAAGAGAAAAATTTAAGTAGATTTTAAAGTTTTCATTAGCCTGTACATTTCCAATCAAAAGAAAATTTGGATTCCTTTATTTATTTATTTTTATATGGGCAATACTTACTCTCTCTCGCTCTTTGAACTTTGAAGTATCAATATGAAGTTTAAACGAGGAATAAAAGTTGTACAAATCTTTCTCAAAATAAAAAACAAATATCCGTGTCTAAAGTCCCAGATTAATTGGGTTTAGTTAAATTGTAATGCCCAAATCCCGGGTTATTTGGGTCTTTAATGTTCTAAAATTTAAATCCTATTTTATTTTTCTAAAATTTAAATCCTATTTTAATTTTTTAACTCTTCCTATTATATTGTCTTTAGAACCTTCTATCATCTTTAGAACTTAAGACAACGGCTTATAAATTAGGAGATCCACTCTTTCATTTTCAGTCGGACCTGACCATTTTTAGGGAGAGTTAGAGTGAGAGAAATCTGACTAGATCGAGAGAGTTAGAGAGAGAAACACGTGTGCCTTGGTTTTTCTCAGTTCTCTCCAGGTAAGCTTTACGTTCTTTATTCTTCTCCTCACCTGTTAATCATTGGCTTCTTGCTTTTTTTTTTCTTTTTTTTTTTGAAAAAGTTGACAATAATTCGTGGCTTCTCATTTAATTCATGTTTTGTTGGTGCATGTTAAATTTGGATGATTTTCAAGAGAGAAATTGTATGGAATTTCAAGTTTTATATAGAGAATTATCTCATAATTTTTAGAGCGAGAAGCTATCTCAAAACTTTTAGAGAAAGAAACTATATCAAACTTCAACTTTTAGATAGAGGTTTCTCAAAAATTTCAAATAGAGAAACAATCTGAAAATAATTGAATTATTTATAGAGAAAATAATTTTTAGAGAGAAAAATTATTAAAAAAATTTAGAGAGAGAACTAAATCAAATTTTAAGTCCTATAGGGAAACTATTTCAACAATTTTAAACATAGGAACCATCTCAAAATTTTTAGAGAGAAAAACTATCTTAATTTTTTAATTTTTAAAAATAAAAATATCTCAAATTTCAAAATTTATGCATGAGGGTATTTAGTCTTATAAAAACTGCCTTCCTACTAGAGGGTGGTATCCTTGCCCTGACTAATGCAAACATTTTCTTTATCTGAACCTCAACTCTATACAAATTGTTTTTCGGTTTTAGGGCCTTAATGCATGGAGATCTATTATTTATTTATTTATTGGAGATTTTTTTCTGAAGAGATATTTATTTATTTGTTAGAGATTTTGAATATCGGTAGCGTCCCGTCCTCCTTAAAGCCCATCTTTAAAGCCGCACCTTTAAATTTGATAACCTGTCATAAGGTATTTTAAATGATTAATTTTTTTATAAATAAAAATATTACCATTTATATTTAAATATTCTTTAAAATTAGGAAATTGAGTTGTCAATAAACTTTAATCATGAAAATTTCATGGTAAATTTCATTCTTTCTTTATATTTCAAAGCCTATTAAAAATAACAGTAAAATGAGTCAAGAATGATACAAAATTCAGAAATATAATTTTAGAAATTAGTTATAAAATATTTTTAAACCATAAAATTTGTACTTTCAGATTTAAAATTCGAAAAATTCATATTAAACAAAGGAATTTGGTTTCCTTTTTTTGAGGTAAAGGAAAAATTAATTATTAAGATTATTTAAAAATGTAATAAGTATTACACTCTAATTTGTATTATTTATTTTATATTTTTGCTCATTTTAATTGTTAAATAATATTTTGTAATTATTTTTCAAATTTTGGCCAATTTTGGAGTTGCAAGCCGAGTCCGAGTGGACTCAGCCGAGTAACTCGGCTCTGGCCACAAGTTCAATCGGGGGCCCGAGTCAAGTTCTAGAACAATGATCATTATTGGTTAAGGTGTATTACTTTGGGTTAATTTCCTCTTGGCTCCCAACCATATGATATTAAACAACTATTGTTCCCCAGACACAGAGATTATTTATATGAGTATGGGAGTTCCGAACCCATATAAAAGTTTTTCATTTATTATTTCTAACCTCATGTAAGGCATCCTGCATTTAAAGGTTGTTAGCCTGTATCAGTGCCAGAAGGTGAAGGGACCCAGCCCTTGGACGAAGTAAGTTACTCGGTTGAGAACTCGACTGAGTAGCCAAAATGTCTTAGAAAAATTAAAAAATTATATAGAAATAAAATAGTATTTTAGATTAAAATAAAAATAAAAGTAACATGAAAAAGTCAAAATATATTTCAAAACGAGATGAAAAATGGATTAAAAACCAGATTTATAGTTAGGAACATGTTATAAAAAATCTTAAAAATGATAATGTAAAACTGGGAGTTATGGCCAAAAAAACACTCACCAATATGTGCCAAAAACATCCAAATCATGTACAAATAATCTATACAACACTATAGAACACACTCATACTTTGTACAATTTTTAGATTTTAAAATTTTTTTATGTACATACAACTTGAGATAACTCAACCTTGCCTTAATTTTTTGTTTTAATTTTAGGGGGTGGGGGATTTCGTCTCGCACTTAATTGTGGATGTCTCGAGGGCATTTCATGGTGCTTTTGGGCTTGTGATGCAATCCACAATGCATAAACAATAGGAAAAGTATAGAATGAGACCATTTACTTTTAGTACAAGGTGGTGACAATTAATATTGATCATTGGATGTGAAATTGGGTGGTTACCTTTATTCCATTCACCAAACTCAAACATCAGAAGAATTTTTCTCGAATTTTGTGAAACACCTAAGCTATCAAATTTCACATCGAATGGTTATAAATAATTGTGACTACCTTGTACTAAAGGTAAATGATCTCATTGTATACAATCCCTAAACAATATTGCATGACGTGGTTTGTACAGCAGGAGGGATTAAAGCAAAAATTGTCAAAAAAAAAATTATGTTTTGACCATAACTTTCAAATTGTATTTTAGAATTAAGTGAATCTTGGATCCTCTAAAGTCTTAGGATGCCTCCTACCTTAAAATCAAATTTTTATAGAATTTTGATATTTATATAGGATTTTTCCATGAGTTTCCTAAAATTGTTTATGTAGATTTCATAAATTTACATCAAAAGAAAAATTGGGTTCTTATTTTTTGGTAGAAAATATTTAGGCGCCCTCTCTCACTTTGAAGTATTAACATAAAGAAAATGATTCTACGTTACCCCAACAACATATAAGTATGCGACCCCACTTCTTAGCCGTTCGATCAAATTGAACGGTTATGACTATTAATACCACAACGTCACATCAAACATTATTTTATTTTTTATTTTTTTTCACAACATTTTTTGATAAAATTTTGGGCGTCCCATCAGAACATTAAGTCGAACCTTGAAAAAATATAAAAAAAATTTATGTTAAAATAAATGACTAAAATACCCCTACAATTTTCAGGGGTATTTTAGTAATTTTTCATCACAAAAAATATTTTGTTAATATTTTTATCATGTGTGCCCCTTGTTAGATCTATGGATCCCCCAAATCCTACTTCAAATTATATATAAAATAAAAATAAAAATAAAAAATAAAAAATTATGAGCTTTTGACGGTTAAGTACTAGCTTGTGATATTGTGACTCAAGCCATCACAACCATCTATTCAGATCTGATGGCTGAGACCATGCCAACATGTAGCATATATGTGGGTGATGTCCCATAGAAGGCCCTCCCTTAATATAAACTTATGAAAAACCGAATAATAACTGTGCAAATTTTATCCAAGAAGAAAAGATTGCATCCTAAAGCCTTAATCGATTGGGTAAACCCTAAATCTTAGATTTATTGGGTCTTTAATTTTCTTTCACGATAAAGCTTTTGTCCAAATCATATCTAAATCAAGAAGAGATAATTGCATCTTAAATTCTTGGATCAATACGGTCTAGTTAAACTAAACCCTAAATCTGATTGGGTCTTTAATTTTCTTGCATGATAAACCCTAATAAACTCTTTAGAACTTAAAACAACCGCTTATAAATTAAGACATATTACCCTTTTGATTTCCTTTCACCTGAGCATTTTGAGGGAGAGTTAGAGAGAGAAAGGGAAAGGAAGAAGTAAGTTGAAGGAGAGAAATATGCGCTCTGGTTTTCATCAATGAAGGTAAGCCTTTTGTTTTTGTTTTGTGTTTTTTTTTGTTTTTTTTTCCAGTGATTTCAGTATTTTCTTCTTACTTCTCCCCTTCATGTCTTAATCCTTGGTGGATTTTATTTTTTATTTTATTTTTTTTCTTCGACTAAGTTGACAATAGTTCTTGGCTTCTTATTCGGTTCATCTTTTTTGTTGTTAAATATGGATGATTTTTGTTCAATGTATTTCATGCTATAGGGTCTCATACTCTCATTTGCTTTTATGCAGTCTACAACCTTTTCTGTTAGTCTTTCAGATGTTTCTCAAGTTATGCATCAGAAGTTTAAAGTAACAACAAGTTTAGATTCTTCTTTTATTGGTTTTTATTGTAGATAATGAAATTGAGAGCATTGTATTTGTAGTTTTTCTTTTCATTCTTTTGTTAATTTTTCATTATTGAGTCTATTAATTTTTCACTTAACAAAATGTAAAAGGGTTTGTCAATTTCAATGTTCAAAACCAAGACTCAAGGACGGGACTTGACCCATGCCCGAGCCGAAAAACTCGGACCGAGTTAAAGTTACTCGAACCGAGTCGGGCCGCGTCCTGCTAATCTTTGGCTTCATTCTTGTTTTTTTTTTCATGAAAAAGTTGACAATAATTCTTGGCTTCTCATTTAATCCATGTTTTTATTGGTGGGCATCAAGAAAATCAAGATTTTGTACAAGATTAGTTATATCCTAATAGATATTGGAATCAATAAAATCAAGATTTTATATGTTTCTTATCGTAATGAACTATACGATGTCATGTGTCTTTGTTGAGAATGTGTTAATTTTAGTTTTATTTTGTGCTGCTTCTTTTATTTTATTTTTATATTTTTCCTTAATTTCTAATGGAAAAAAAAAAAAGCAAAAAAATATTTTATGAATTTTGATATTCATAAAAGATTATTCCATGAATTTCAAAAGAGAAAAATTTAAGTAGATTTTAAAGTTTTCATTAGCCTATACATTTCCAATCAAAAGAAATTTGGATTCCTTTTTTTTTTTTTTCTAAAATATGGGCAATACTTTCTCTCTCGCTCTTTGAACTTTGAAGTATCAATATGAACTTTAAACAAAGAATAAAAGTTGTGCAAATCTTTCTCAAAATAAAAGTTAAATATCCGTGTTTAAAGTCCCAGATTAATTGGGTTTAGTTAAATTGTAACGGCCAAATCTGGGGTTAATAGTATCAATATGAACTTTAAACAAAGAATAAAAGTTGTGCAAATCTTTTTCAAAATAAAAAACAAATATCCATGTTTAAAGTCCCAGATTAATTGGGTTTAGTTAAGTTGTAACGGCCAAATCCGAGGTTATTTTGGTATTTAATTTTCTAAAAATTTAAATCCTATTTTAATTTTTTAACTCTTCCTATTATATTATCTTTAGAACCATCCATCATCTTTAGAACTTATCAAGACAATGGCTTATAAATTTTGAGAACCACTCTTTCATTTTCAGTCGGACCATTTTGAGGGAGAGTTAGTGAGAGAAAGAGAAAGAAATTTGACTAGTTCGAGAGAGAGAGAGAGAGAAAGAGAGAAACACGTGTGCCTTGGTTTTTCTCAGTTCTCTGGTAATCTTTATGTTCTTTATTCTTCACTTCACCTGTTAATCAATCGTTGGTTTTTTGTTTTTTTTTCTTTTTTTTTTGTGAAAAAGTTGACAATAATTCATGGCTTCTCATTTAATTCATCTTTTTGTTGGTGCATGTTAAATATAGATGATTTTCAAGAGAGAAATTGTATGAAATTTCAAGTTTTAGATGGAGAATTATCTCATAGTTTTTAAAGAGAGAAGCTATCTCAAAATTTTCAAAGAAAAAAACTATCTCAAATTTCAAATTTTAGATAGAGATTTCTAAAATATTTCAGATAGAAAAACAATCTAAAAATTGAATTTGTTATAGAGAAAAGAATCTTTAGCGAGAGAAATTATTAAAAAAATTTAGAGAGAGATCTAAATCAAATTTTAAGTCCTACGTAGAATATTTCAGACATAGAAACCATCTCAAAATTTGTAGAGATAGAAACTATCTAAATTTTTTAATTTTTAAAATTAAAAAATATGTCAAATTTCAAAATTTATATATAAGGGTATTTAGTCTTATAAAAACTGCCTTCCTACCGGTGGGTGGTAGACTCTAGGTAGATTGTAGTGGCTGTGGAGCCCACTTTCAATCAATCAAGAGTTTTGCCACCTTGTCTTTCGCATTTCAACTCTTTGTTTCCTCATATTTTTCCTTCCATTTCTCGATTCACAGTTTTCAAAACTTGTGGAAGAAAAGCTTTTGGGAGAAAAGATGGTGTTCAATAGAGGGTCCTTTCAACTGAGTAAGCCGATTGAGGAGGTCGGAGCAGCCTTTCCCGATGATTTACCGGATACATGGCTGAAAATAGCCGAAATAGTGTGTGGAAAAAGTGAGATAGATGTTTATATGCAGGCTCTTCTAAAAGATTTAAAAGAAATAGATTCCGGCAAAGTGGAGCTTCCCGATTCATCCTATTCGATAGAAAGTTTGCTTGAAAACATTTCCAATGATTTAGGTGTAACATCATTTGGGTTGAAACCAGTTCCGGCCAGGTGTAAAACAAAGAAGAAAAGAAGATCTTTTTGGACTGAAGCAGAGCACAGGTAAGTTTTTGTCATTCCCCTTTCGCTGTCTTTGTTATTCGTTTTTCTCTCTCTTTCTTTCAATAGGTTTATCTCGTTAAATTGTGTATCCTAAAAACTGTTTGGTCTTGATTTTTTAAGGTTCTAAACCCTCATAACACAGGAATCCTTTTGACCCAAATATTCAAAATATAATTTGCTAGACTCTTCAAGAAAAAAATACCCGACCAGAATCTTGAATTCTATGGACTTCGTTCCCTCTCCTACTTCATTCCCGTAAAGAATTCTGTGGCCTTAAACCCGTAAACCTTTGGATTCAAAACCCTGCACTATGCAACTTCCTTCAGTTATTCCAATTAAATTTATTTTTTGGTACTTTCTTTCATTTCTCTTTTTCTTAGGTTTGTACACGGCTTGTTTTGATGGGATTTATATGCATTTTTTTTAACGGTCACTCATTGCCATTTCCTCCAAGCAACCCTTTTGTGTTTTTGACTTTTTTTATTTTTTTTGGCTAAGGATTGAATGTTATATTATTACTTCACTAGGAATATTTTGATTTAGGGATAATTGGATGAGGGGTATTTTGCTTATAAGCTTTTATGTACTTTATTCTGCTGACTTTTCAAAATAGTAAAAACCCACCATGAAAGAGATCTGAAAATTTAAATCTATAAAAAGATATTGTGAATCATAGACGCACATTTTACTAGTTTACTTGAAGGTTTCTAGTTTTTTTTGTTTTTTCCTCTTTCTAATCTATTTTTCTAGGTATTTTTGTCAATTTTTTAATTTAGTATATACCGGTTTGATTGGTGAACTGGTCTTCTTTAATCAATCCAATTAGACCAATGTCATCGTCAGTTCGGTCATTTGTCCGGTCCTAATAACTCTTGTTAAAAAACTCATCTCGGCCAAGTTACTCAACCTTTGGCTGAGTCGCGTAATTCGGTTGAGTCTGAGTTGACTAGGCCAAGTCACGTAAAAAAAAAAAAAAAAAGTAATTTTTAAAAATAGTTAAAAGCAATTTCAAGAGGCACTCATGCCACCATTGAAACTAGAAAAAACTAGAATAATTATTTTTGCAAATGAAATGACATCTTTTTTGACACTATTCGAAGATGTATCTTACTTTGATTGTTTAGAGTCTTAGCCTTATATAAACCGCATTCACTTACTTTTGATACATGGAGGATACAATTATCATTGATAGTTAGATTTAAAATTGGGTAGTTGATGATGTATCATTATATATATATATATATATATATATATATATATATATATATATATATATATATATATATATATATATATATATATATATATATATATATATATACACACTTTCATTTATTGGATTTCACATCCAATGGCCAAAAATGATTGTGACCTCTTTGTATAAAAAATAAATGAATTCATAGCACACAATCCCTTTATTTTTTTCCCCTCATGTATTCACTTTTGTAACTTGTTTTTCTGACAGGCTATTTCTAATTGGTCTGCAAAAATATGGCAAGGGGAATTGGAATAGCATCTCCAGGTTCGTTGTCAGGACCCGAACCTCAGTTCAGATAGCGAGCCATGCTCAAAAATATTTTATACGACAAAAGGCATTGGCAGAGAAGAATGATAAGAAGCGTGTAAGCATCTACGACATGAGTGTGGATGATCTTGATATACAAGCTGCTGAAGTATTGAGCTTAACTGAGTCAGAGTCGGTCTCTGATAAGGTACATGAGATCTCAGGACAACAAGTGGGGCCTATACAAAGCTATGGGCCCAACCACTCCCCTATGGGATGTCAACTCCCAATGCAAGAGGCAACATTGAACTATATGCCTTTAACCCAATTTCGTCCGGAGCTAGAACTATGCCCACATGTCAAAGAAGACATCATGGCCATAACATGGGAGGGCCAATTTAGATATTAAGTTACAAGAATGGCTTACGGGCATTTTTGGTAGAATTAACTCATAATTTTTTGTTTTCCTTTTTTTAATTGTTTAGCAGTAGGAATCCAATAATAATGACAATCTCAACTGTCAATTGATCAGGCTCAAAGCCTCAATTTTTATTTATATTAAGAGTTGAGCTCCAGAGGATTTACAAATGTATATCAAGTATGTTATGTTGTATATGGGATATTTAAGTTTGTAGGACGTTATTTATCCAAGAAAAACAATTTGCCTAGTTGCTTCTAATCTTCATAATGTGCAGCATTTGATATAAGTTTTATTTCCCTGTGTCATGATATTATCGATATTAGTTCAAGTATTTCAATGTGTGCAAGCTCACCCCACGCAAATTCCATCAGACGTAAGGCATCATGAATTGCATTTAAAGGTTGCTAGCGAGTATAAGTGCTCGAACATCGCCTCGCTGAGGGAACCCAACCCCTTTTCTCGGTTGAAAACTCAACCAAGTCTTGTATATACCCAAAACTTCCTAAAAAAAATTACAAAAATATATCAAAATAAAATCGTATTTAAAAATAAAATAAAATTAAAAGTTTCCTGAAAAAGTCCAAATATGTTTCAAAAGGTAATGAAAAATGGACTAAAAAACTGTTTTATAGTATTACTATAAACTTATGAAAAACCAAATAAAAATTGAGCAAATCCTATCCAAATCAAGAAGAAAAGATTGCATCCTAAAGCCTCTGATCGATTGGGTAACCCTAAATCCTAGATTGATTGGTTCTTTAATTTTCTTTCACGATAAAGCTTTTGTCCAAATCTTATCTAAATCAAGAAGAAAAAATTGCATCCTAAAATCCCGGATCAATAGAGTCTAGTTAATCTCAACCCTAAATCCTATCATGATTGGGTCTTCAATTTTTTTTCATGATAAACCCAAATAAATTCTTTAGAACTTAAAGACAAAAATTAAGACATAGTGCCCTTTCACCTGAGCATTTTGAGGGAGAGTTAGAGAGAGAAAGAGAAAGGAAGAAGTAAGTTGAGGGAGAGAAAGACGTGCCCTGGTTTTCATTAGGTAAGCCTTTTGTTGTTATATATATATATATATATATATATATATATATATATATATATATATATATATATATATATATATATATATATTATCTCAATTTTTATTTCTCACTTCTCCGTTTGACCTGCTAATCTTTGGTGGCCTGTTTTTTTTTTTTTCTTGAGAAAGTTGACAGTAGTTCTTGTATTCTAATCACTTCATTTTTTTATTTGGTGCTTGTTAAATATGGATGATTTTTATTCAATGTATTTCATACTTTGGGGCTCATACTCTCATTTTCTTTTATGGTGTCTACAACCCTTTCTCTTAGTCTTTTAGATCTTTCTCAAGTTATGCATCAGAAGTTTATGTTAGGATATAGATATCTGGGGTTCACATTGATATACATCATTATGGATGTTTATGTATATATATATATATATCTCTCTTTATAAGATTAGGTCTCTAGAAAATAGAGACCAAGTTACGTGATCATCAAGTTATCATACCATATTTATCTCCTCTAATTGTGTGATTGTCTTCTATATATAGTTGTACTTATTGATGTAAATATTCATAAAAAGTTGTGAATATATAGCCGGTTATAGCTTTGGATCCGTGGACGTAAGGCTTCGGCCAGAACCACGTAAATGTTGTGTTTTCTCTTCTTCTCTCTCCATTCTAAGCTTCCATGAATTCTAACATGGTATCAGAGATTCTCCATTTTATGCTCCGATGAATATCTTATTCTCTCTCCATTCTCCATTCTATGCTCCCACGAATTCTAACATGGTTACTTCTTCTCTCTTCATTCTTCTTCTCTCTCCATTCTCCATTCTCCATTCTCCATTTTATGCTCCTACGAATTTTAACATAGTCTCTTCTTCTCTCTCCATTCTTCATTCTATGCTCCCTCGAATTCTAACATGGTATCAGAGATTCTCCATTTTATGCTCCCATAAATCTCCTTCTCTCTCCATTATCCATTCTATGCTCCCACGAATTCTAACATGGTCTCTTCTTCTCTCTCCATTTTCCATTCTATGCTCCTACGGATTCTAGCATGGTATTAGAGATTCTCCATTCTATGCTCCCACGAATTCTAACATGGTATCAGAGATTCTCTATTCTATGCTCCTACAAATTCTAACATGGTATCAAATATTCTCCATTTTATGCTCTCACGATTCTCTTCTTCTATCTTTATTCTCCATTCTCTATTCTATATTCTCCATTCTATGTTCTGATGAATTCTAACATGGTATCAGAGATTCTCCATTCCATGCTCCCACGAATTCTAACAAGGTATCAGAGTCTTTCCTTCTTTGAAAGCAGACGCCCGATCCCCCTGTTTCTAAAGAGAGAAGAAATCAGAGCAAGATTAATAACACATGAGGGTTAATACCACAGGAGCTGCGGATAATCCGAGTCTCCTCAGTTAGAGAGAGAAAGGAGGTAGAGAGAGAAACACATCAATCGAGCTGTGTATGACCGGTCATGTGGGTGATGGCATAGAATATTTGAGAGAAGGTTCAGCTAGTAAATCTCTATGTATGACTGGTCATGTGCTTAGCCCTGGACAAACATCTAATAATTTAAAGAAAAAGTGTATGCGTCAGCAAGCTTCAAAGGGCCATAGATAAAGATGGGCATCAACTAGTGCCAATATTAACTGATTTTTTGAAGAGAAGCGAGAATGCTGGAGGGGTGAGAGGCACAAATATGGATAATAATCCATTGGATTTACGAGCCACCAATCAGGGGGAAGCTCTACTCATGGGCGATAAACTCTGAGTATTGAAATTCATTGGAATAGCTCGAAGGCTTGATCATTCAAGGCTTGAAACCTTGAATGATGAATTTAGAGAGAGAAAAACCGTATGCGAAACTCACTCTATGGACTCGCGTAATGGAGATACTAAAGAGAGAATGGTTGGTGAAAGGTTGGGGTTCATGGTAAAGAACCCAATTCAAATAGGGATGCGAAATCTAGAGAGAGAACAGATCGCAAATCTGTAGCTGATGAGGATAAGACCAATGGAAAAGAACACAATGATGTTGATGATAGGAGCTCAAGGGAGAGATTTGGCCATGCCTTCGTTGTGAAGGAGGTTCAGAATACACTTTGTCTCTCTCTAAACGTTTGAATTCTTACGTTCTTATTGCGTGCACGTGTTGGGTGCCGAAAGTCTCTTCATTTTGGGGTTGTTCTCAAAATAAATAAATATCCAGCAAAGATCCCAGCCAACCTTCAATATCTAGTGAGTTTCCGAGCGACCCGACTAAAGCAAATGCTAACAAAGAGAGATTTATTTCACAAATCTTTAGTGTTTGTTGCCACTTTATTTGTCGCAGAGCCGTCTTTGTCGTGCCTTTGTAGTACTTTTTGTGGTCTTTAAACCAAGTTTGGTGATCATGTGTCCTGAATTACATCTCTTCGCTCTTGCGGACTATTCAAACACGCCAGGCTCTTGTAGACTATTCAAACACGCCAGTGAGAGCAGTGCAAGTTCTTTGGCAACTTTTTGGTTTCAAGACTCCAGTTCCAGTTTCAGTTTGATGATCGAATTTCTCGATCCTGAGTGATGATCAAGTTTTCTGTTACCTGATCTTGTTTAATGATGAAGTTTTCCGTTACTCCATCATGTGTGATGATCGAATCCTGATTGATCGAATTTCTCGATCCCGGTTGATGATCAAATTTTTCGTTACTTGATCATGTTTGATGATGGAGTTTTCTGTTGCTCCATCTTGTGTGATGATCGTCAAGTTTTTCGTTACTCGATCCCGGATGTTCTGAAAAAGAAAGAAAGAAATATTATTTCCTTTTGGAGAGAGAGCCTCTAGAAAGAAAAGAAGCATCTGATAGATAAGATCTTCAAAGAAAAAAACCCATAGAGAGAGTCTTTAGAAGAAAGTAGAGAGCCCAATACATGTTATTTCTTGGAAGACCCTAGAGAGAGAAAGTCTCTAGAGAAAGTAGAGAGCCCAAAAAAAGTTGTTTCTTGGAAGACCATGGTAATTTGGAAGACTATGATAACCTATGAAATTTATTTTTTTAGCAACGTAGTATTGTTTAAACTCCAGTTGCTTTGTGTCACAGCATCTTGAATTTGAAGGAGAGTGTTAGGATATGAATATCTCGGTTCATACTGATATACAACATTATAGATGTATATGTATATATCTCTTAAGGTTAGGTATCTAGAAGATAGAGACCAAATTACTTGGTCATCAAGTTATTATACCATTTTTATCTCATCTAATTGTATTATTGTCCTCTATATATAGATGTACTTTTCAATGTACTTATTGATGTAAACATCTATAAAAAATAGTGAAGATGTAGCCGGTTGGGGCTTTGGATCCGTGGACGTAAGGCTTCGGCCTGAACCACGTAAATGTTGTGTTTTCTCTTCTTCTCACTCCATTCTCCATTCTATGCTCCCACGAATTCTAACATGGCATCAGAGATTCTCCATTATATGTTTCCACGAATTCTAACAGTTTAGAGTATCAAAAAGTTTTTAGATTCTTCTTTTGTTACTTGAACTGAGTAGAGCCGAGTCAAAGTTACTCGAACCGACACGGGACGGTTCCCGATCAAGATGTTAAAGGTAAAAGTAAGCAAAACACATCTAAATGAGGTCTAAAAAGTTGTGAAATTTGGATTTTGAAATATCAATTTTAATGGGGGGATTTTAATAATAATATAGAACGAAGAAAAAAAATGCAAAAATAAGTATCCATGGCCAAAGCACTTTCTATTTTTCATTAAAATGATACAAAATGTAAAAAATATATTCCAACTACATTTTTTCATTTTTGCATTTTGAAATTTTTTTTTCTTTGTTTATGATCCTTGAATGGATTGTCTGGTTCTTTCAAGTTTGTATGTCTCTTTGGCCTTCCAATTAATCCACCACGTTTAACTTTCTTGGATAGAAGAATTCCCCAAGTGAAAAATAAAGAATCAATATATATATATATATATATATATATATATATATATATATATATATATATATATATATATATATATATATATATATATATATATATATATATATAACTTGGATGTTCCTAGAAAAGATTGGTTAATTTTTTTTTTTTTTTTTTTTTTTCAGTTTTTTTGGCATTTCTTAAATGTCCACAACTATTCATCACTCAAATTTTATAGTTTCGTTTTCTTTTTTTTCTTTTTTTTTTCTTGAATGTATACAAGTATTCATCAAATTTTTTTGATATATTTTTCTTTTCTTTTTTTCTTTAAGCATATTTGGACTTTTTAAAGTTACTTTTAGTTTTATTTTTCATTGCTTCCTTTATTTTTTATTTTTATATTTTTTTCTTATTTTCTAATGGAAAATAAAAACACTAAAAAATGGAACTCAAGCAAAAAAATAACTTAGTTTGAATTTTTATACTCATAAAAGATTTCATAAATAAAATAAAAACACCAAAAATAAATGGATTATGATATTCATAAATGGAAAATAAAAACACCAAAAAATCTTTTATGAATTTTGATATTCATAAAAGATTTTGTCATGAATTTTATGAAAGAAAAACCTATGTGGTCTTTTGCCTTGAAATACAATTTTATTTTATTTTTTTAATGATAATCACCCCTTATGTTTTTGGCAATAATATCACTCACAGATGCTTATTATATACAATAGATATTCCAAAAATAAAAGGCATATCAATAAAATAAACCTCAACTGCATGATGTCATTTATACAACCTAATACTGTGGTTGAAAATATAAAATAGAAGAACAAACAAATAAAAGAAAAGATGCCAGAGATTACCTCAATCGGGCTTTTATAGAAAGTATTGGAAGACAAAAATGATGAAAAATATCTAAAATATATAGTTAAGTAGAAATTTGGATTTAAATTTATAATATTTAAATTAATATGAAAGTTCTCAAATCATATTAAAAACTACCAAAATCATCTAAAAACTTATATTTAACAATTATAGTTGTATTTTCCAATATTTTGTAGATATATTTTTATACGTGGAGGTTACAATCATCATTGATAGATTTAAAATTGGGTGATTGAGGATGTGTCATTATTTATGCACAAAGTACAAAACAAAATATCTCAAATGTTGTGATACACTTTCATTTATTGAATTTTACACTTAATGGCTAAATATAATTTTGATTTCTTTGTACCAAAGATAAATGGTCTCATTAGTAAGAATGATAACTATCATGGTAAGAATAATAACTGTCATTATCTAAAAAATACGATGGTGATAATGATTAAGATGATAAGGATTAACACGATATATTGCAATCCCTATTATGATAAGAATAATAACAGTCATTATCTAAAAAAATACAATCAAGGATTAAGATGATAAGAATTAACACGATATATTGCAATCCCTTCATATAGTAAACCACGCCTCTGGCTTCAAGGAATTTTTTGTTCCATTCCTCTGTCTCAAAAAATCTCCTATAGTTTTGTCCACCCACGCCTCTCTCTCATATAATTTGCTCATAATAAAAAATCCTCATATGATTTGCTGACTCACGCCTCTCTATATGCTTTGCTCATAATAAAAAGGATCTTATATGCTTTGCTCACCCACGTCTTTCTCTCTCATGATTATCGACCCCTCTCTCTCTCTCTAGACTCTCTGTTCCCATCAAGAGCCCAATTGGCTAATTGCTAACCAAAGGCAATCCTAGGCTTTTTTCTCTCTATAGTCCCATACTCCCTTCCAACACAAGATAATCATATCGATCTCTCTCTCAAGTTGCACGGAAGGGTGTCTCTCTCAGCTGCAAGGAAGTCATTCTCTCTCTATCTACAAATCTGGATTGATTTCCAGGATCAATTTGCAAAGAAGTCTATCTCTCTCTGATTCCAATAAAAATTCCAAAGCCTCTCATACCTTTCTTTCGGTCTAACTTGCTCTCTCTCTCTCTCTCTCTCTCTCTCTCTCTCTCTCTCTCTCTAATTTGCTTTCTCTATTGCTTTTAACATGTCTTCATCTATCTAATTTCTAAACTTTCCTCCTCAACGTGTGACAATCAGGCTCTCCAATGATAATTTTCTATTATGGAAAGGTCAAATTATTCTTATTGCTAGTGGCTAAGGAATCATGGGACATCTTTTATGATTCTATCTCAGAGCCACCTAAGTTCCTCTCTAATAAAGATTGATGGTTCTATCCCAGAGCCACCTAAGTTCTTCCTTTCTAATAAAGATGCTTCTAATCCAGAATACGAACAGTGGTATGCATGTGATCAACTCATCATAGCATTGATCAACTCTACGTTATCCCCTGATATTCTGATACAATTTCTTGATATTGCCACCACAAAATATCTCTGTTCTAACCTTTCACGATTCCTATGCACAAAACTCTTCTTATAAGGGCTTATTCTTGAAGTGTTGCAGACAACTCCCTATTTCTCAAAAGGAAAAGACAAAAGCTAGTGATGGTGCTTCTCTATGTTGATATCATTGTAACATAGAATGACAAGGATAAAATAAGACAGCTAAAGATAATGGTCAGAGCGCGATTTGCTAAGAAGGATTTTAAAAATCTAAAGTATTTCCTATGTATAGAAGTTGAGCGCATGAGACAAGGTATGAAATTGACACAACAAAATTATGCATTGGATTTGTTAGAAAAATTTGGAATGAGTAAACTATAAACCATTACCAACACAAATGGTCACAACAAAAAAAATATCTACTAGAGATGGTAATCTTGGTCAAGGTTCAGAAAAGTATAAAAGTCTTGTTGGTGGTCTACAATGCCTTACATTCACTCGACCATGTATCATTTACGTTGTCAAGCACGTTTGTTAATTTATGCATGATCCTCATGAGATACACCTTATAGCATCTAAAAGGATTCTCCGATATGTGAAGGGTATGTAGGGTGATGGTCTTTTCATTCCCATTGGTGGAAGACAAGTTAACATTATTACCTATTCTTATGCAGACTAGGTTAGAGATCCCAATACAAGAAATCAGTGTATGAGTGTTTTATTTTATTTGCAGGATCTCTATTATCTTGGAGTAGTACAAAGAAAATGACCATTTCATGCTCAAGTTCAAAAGTAGAATATCAAGCAATGTTCTCAACAACTGTTGAAATCACTTGGTATCGCCATATTCTATCAAAATTAGTTATTGGAATTCAACATACAATTCTTCATTGTGATAATCAGAGTGCAATACAGCTTACATTTAATCCAGTTATTCATGTTCGGACTAAACACATTGAACTGAAATATCATTTTATTCGAGAGAAGGTTGAAAGTGGATAGATTACTCCTAATTATGTTTCAAGTACAGAACAACTTGCTGATAATTTTACAAAAGATCTTCCTACATCACAACATAGTTCGATAGGAAACAAATTGTCCATGTTTCACATTGATAATAGTTTGAGGGGGAGTAATAAGAATAATAACTATCATGATTTAGAAAGATGTGATCATGATAAAGATTAACATGATATATTGTAATCCCTTCATATAGTAACATCTTTTCATATCTATACAGATTTATTGTAATCACATCGGATGAGTACATAACTAATATAAATAAAACACACATCCCTCTCTATAGGTGTAGATAATTTTACACAAATATCGTTCTTTAAATTTCTTCACTTATGTTACACAATCAAGTAGCGAGCCATGCTCAAAAGTATTTTATACGATAAAGGCATTGGTGTATAAGAAAGAGAAGAAGTACGTAAGCATCCACAACATGAGTGTAGATGATCTTGATACAAGCTACTGAGGAATTGAGCTCAATTGAGTTAGTCTCTGATATGGTACACAAGACCTCAAGACCATAAGTGGGGTCTACACATTGCTATGGGCCCAACCACTCACCTATCGGATGCCAACTCCCAAAGCTAGAGCCACCATTGAACGTTATACCTTGTACCCAATTTCATCCAGAATTAGGAAGACTAAGGCTGGCTATAGTCACATGTCGAGTAAGGCATCCTGGGTATAACATGGAAGGGGCCATTTAGATATAAGCTGCAAGAATTTCCTTGGGGCATTTCTGGTAGGATTAGCCCATAATTTTTTGTTTTTGTTTTTTGAGTTGTTTATCCATAAGAATCCAATAATAATGTTAATGCCAATTGTCCATTGCTCAAGTTCAAAGTCCAATTTTTATCTATAATAGGAGTCTAGTTCTAAGAGATTATGTCAAGTCTATTGTGTTAGGGTTATTTTGTTCGACCCTATTTATTCATGGCAAATAATTTGCATATTATGAAGATTATGCAATCTCCATAATGTGCAGATTATTTTCCTTGAATAGATAGGGTCGTACAATGGACAGTCAACTTTAACATTAACAATGGATTCCTAATGCTAAACAACTAAAAAAACCAAAACAAAAAATTATAGGTTAATCCTACCAAAAATGCACCTAGACAATTTTTGCAGCTTATATCTAAATTGGCCCTCCCATGTTTATGGCCACGATGCTTTACTTGACATGTAGGCATAGCCAACCTTAGTATTCCTAGCTCTGGATGAAATTGGGTGAAAGTAAAACATTCAATGTTGGCTCTTGCATTGGGAGTTGGCATCCCAAAGGTGAGTGGTTGGGCGCATAGTATTGTGTAGACCTCACTCGTGGTCCTGAGATCTTGTGTATCATATCAAAGACTGACTCAGTTGCACTCAATTCCTTAGTGGCTTGTGTATCAAGATCATCCACACTCATGTTGTGGATGCTTATGTGTTTCTTTTCTTTCTTCTGCGTCAACGCATTTTGTCGTATATAATACTTTTGAGCATGACTCGCTACCTGAGCCGAGGTTCGGGTCTTGATAACGAGCCTGGAGATGCTCTTCGAATTCCCCTTGTGATATTTTTGTAAACCTATTAAAAATAGCCTGCCACAAAAGCAACTTACAAACTTGAATTGGAGAAGGGTGAAAGCAAAGGGATTGTGTACTATGAGTGAAGAAATTTGAAAAACAATATTTGTGCAAAATTGTCCACACCAATACATAGGTATGTAGGTACTATTTATAATAGTTATTTATTCATCCTTGATTGACTCAATCAAAGATGTGATTGCAACAAATTTGAACAGATACGAAAAAATTTATCTATATGAAAGGATTACAATAAATCATGTTAATCCTTATCAAGTTAAATTTTTATCATGAATGTATCTTTCTAGAACAAGATAGTTATCATTCTTATCGTGATAGCTATCATTTTTATTACTCCTCCTCAAACTATTGTCAATGTAAAACATGGACAACTTGTTTGTTATCGAACGATGCTGCAAAGTAGGAAAACATTTTGTAAAGATATGGAATGAGGTTATTGTATGAAGGGATTACAACAAATCTATATAGATTTGGAAAGCGGTTACTATATGAAGGGATTACAATATATCATATTAATTCTTATCATGATTATTTCTTTCTAGATCATGATAGTTATCACTCTTATTACTCCCACTCAAATTATTGTCAATACAACTTGTTTGCTATCGAACGATGTTGCGATGTAGGAAGACCTTTGGTGAAAATATCAGCAAGTTGTTTTGTGTATAAAACATATTCAAGGGTAATCTCTCCACTTTCAACCTTCTCTCAAAATGATAATCTAGTTCAATATATTTGGTCTGTGCATGAAGAACTGGATTAAATGCAAGCGTTATTGCAATCTTACTATCACAACAAAGATGTGCATATTGAATTCGGATAACCAATTCTGATATAATGTGGCGGTACCAAGTGATTTCAGAAGCTGTTGAAGGCATTGTTCGTTATTATGCTTATGAACTCGAGCGTGAGACAATCATTTGTTTGGCTACTCCAAAATACTAGAGATCTTGCAAAGAAAATACAAAATTTTGACACTGACCTTCTTGTATCGAGATATCCAGCCCAGTCTGCATCAGAATAGGCGATAAGGTTAACCTATTTTTCACCAATGGAAAGAAAAGACCATCATCCGATGTACCCTTTACATATCAGCGAATCCTTTTAGCTACAATGAGGCGCATCTTATGAGGATCATGCATAAATTGACAAACTTGATTGACAGCATAAGTGATATCTAGTCGAGTGATGTAAGGTACTGTAGACCACCAACATGACCTCTATACTTTTCTGAATCTTGAACATGATCATCATCTTTAGCAGATAATTTTTTTGGTGTAACCATTGGCGTTGGTGATGGTTTACTGTTACTCATTCCAAATTTTTCTAGCAGATCTAATGCATACTTGTGTTGTGTCAATTTCATACCTTGTCTTGTACGCTCAACTTCCACCCTTAGGAAATACTTTATATTTCCAAGATCTTTCATAGCAAATCATACACCGAGCATTATCATTAGCTGCTTGATTTCATCATCATCATCATTCCCTGTTACAATGATATCATCAACATAAAGAAGCAACATCACTTGCGTTTGCCTCTTTTTTTTTGAGAAATAGGGAGTTATTTGCAGTACTTCGAGAATAACCCCTTGTGAAAAGAGTTTTGCATATAGGAATTGTGAAGGGTAGAATATATATCTTTTGCTATGACAATATCAAGAACTTGTGTCAGAATATCAGGGGATAATGTAGAGTTGATCCGATAATGTAGAGTTGATCCATGCTATAATGAGTTGATCACGGGCATACCATTGTCCATATTTTGGATTAGGAGCATCTTTATCAAAGAGGAGGAGGAGAAAGTTAGGGGGCTATGGGTAGAATCATCGAGATGTCCCATGATTCCTTGGCCACTAGCAATATGAATAATTTGACCGTTCTATAGTAGAAAATTGTTATTGGAAAGCTTGATTGTCACAAGTTGAACAAGAAGGTTCGGAAATTGGATAGATGAAAAAAAACGTTAGCGAGAAAGAAATGTATGAAGGGCTTTGTATTTTTTTATGAATGTTTAAATCAATAAGTACAATGATAAATACATCTATATAAAGAGGACAATACCAAAATTAGATGAGATAAATATGGTATAATAACTTGATGACCAACTCCCAAAGCTAGAGCCACCATTGAACGTTATACCTTGTACCCAATTTCATCAAGAACTAGGAAGACTAAGGCTGGCTATGCTCACATGTCAAGTAAGGCATCCTGAGTATATAATGGAAGGGGCCATTTAGATATAAGCTGCAAGAATTGTTTTGGGGCATTTTTGGTAGGATAAGCCCATAAGTTTTTTTTTTTTTTTTTTGAGTTGTTTAGCCATAAGAATCCAATAATAATGTTAATGCCATTTGTCCATTGCTCAGGTTCAAAGCCCAATTTTTATCTATAATAGGAGTCGAGTTCTAAGAGATTTACAAATGTATGTCAAGTCTGTTGTGTTAGGGATATTTTGTTCGACCCTATTTATTCATGGAAAATAATTTGCATATTATGAAGATTATGCAATCTCCATAATGTGTAGATTATTTTCCTTGGATAAATGAGGCCGTACAATGGACAGTCAACATTAACATTATTATTGGATTTTAACATTATTATTGGATTCCTGTTGCTAAACAACTCAAAAAACCAAAACAAAAAATTGTATATGTTAGTCCTACAAAAAAATGCATCTAGACAATTTTTGCAGCTTATATCTAAATTGCCCCTCCCATGTTATGGCCACGATGCTTTACTTGACAAGTGGGCATAGCCAACCTTAGTATTCCTAGCACTAGATGAAATTGGGTGAAAGTATAACATCCAATGTTGGCTCTTGCATTGGGAGTTGGCATCCCATAGGTGAGTGGTTGGGCCCATAGCATCATGTAGACCTCATTCGTGGTCTCGAGATCTTGTGTATCATATCAAAGACTGACTCAGTTGAGCTTAATTCCTCAGTGGCTTGTGTATCAAGATCATCCACACTCATGTCGTGGATGCTTTGTGCTTCTTTTTTCTTTCTTCTGCGCCAACGCATTTTATCGTATATAATACTTTTGAGCATGGCTCACTACCAGAGCCAGGGTTCGGGTCTTGACAACGAGTCTGGAGATGTTCTTCCAATTCCCCTTGCCATATTTTTGTAAACCTATTAGAATAAGCCTGCCACAAAAGCAACTTACAAACTTGAATAAGAGAAGGGTGAAAAAAAGGGGATTGTGTACTATTAGTGAAGAAATTTGAAAAACAATATTTGCGCAAAATTGTCCACACCAATAGGTTCTATTCATAATAGTTATTTATTCATCCTTGATTGACTCAATCAAGGATGTGAATTCAACAAATCTGTAAAGTTACGGAAAAATGTAACTATATGAGGGGATTGCAATATATCATGTTAATCCTTATCAAGTTAAATCTTTATCATGAACGTATCTTTCTAAAACAAGATAGTTATCATTCTTATCTTGATAGCTTTCATTCTTATTACTCCCCCTCAAACTATTGTCAATGTAAAACATGGACAACTTGTTTGTTATCGAACGATGCTGTGAAGTAGGAAGATCTTTTGAAAAGATATGGAATGAAGTTACTATATGAAGGGGTTACAACAAATCTATATAGATATGGAAAGAGGTTACTATATGACAGGATTACAATATATCATATTAATTCTTATCATGATCATTTCTTTCTAGATCATGATAGTTATCACTCTTATTACTCCCATTCAAATTATTGTCAATGTGAAACATTGACAACTTGTTTGCTATCGAACAATGTTGTAATGTAGGAAGACCTTTTGTGAAAATATCAGCAAGTTGTTCTATGCTTAAAACATAATCAAGGGTAATCTCTCCACTTTCAACCTTCTCTCAAATGAAATGATAATCTAGTTCAATATATTTAGTCTGTGCATGAAGAACTGGATTAAATGCAAGCGTTATTGCAATCTTATTATCACAACAAGGATTTGCATATTGAATTCTGATAACCAATTCTGATATAATGTGGCGGTACCAAGTGACTTCAGTAGCTGTTGAAGACATTGTTCGTTATTATGCTTATGAACTTGAGCGTGAGACAATCATTTGTTTTTGCTACTCCAAAATACTAGAGATCTTGCAAAGAAAATACAAAATTTTGACACTGACCTTCTTGTATCGAGATATCCAGTCCAGTCTGCATCAGAATAGGCGATAAGGTTAACCTGTCTTCCACCTAAGGAACGAAAAGACCATCACCCGATGTATCCTTTACATATCAGCGAATCCATTTAGCTGCTATGAGGTGCATCTTATGAGGATCATGCATAAATTGACAAACTTGATTGACAGCAGAAGTGATATAAGGTACTGTAGACCACCAACAAGACTTCAAGACTTTTCTGAATTTTGAACATGATCAGCATCCTTAGCAGATAATTTTTTTGGTGTAACCATTGGCGTTAGTGATGGTTTACAGTTACTCATTCCAAATTTTTCTAGCAGATCTAATGCATACTTGTGTTGTGTCAATTTCATACCTTGTCATGTACACTCAACTTCCACACCTAGCAAATACTTTAGATTTCCAAGATCTTTCATAGCAAATCGTACACCGAGCATTATCATTAGCTGCATGATTTCATCATCATCATCATTCCTTGTTACAATGATATCATCAACATAAAGAACCAACATCACTAGGTTTTGCCTCTTTTATTTGAGAAATAAGGAGTTATCTGCAGTACTTCGAGAATAACCCCTTGTAAAAAGAGTTTTGCATATAGGAATTGTGAAGGGTAGAATAGATATCTTTTGCTATGACAATATCAAGAACTTGTGTCAGAATATCAGGGGATAATGTAGAGTTGATCCGATAATGTAGAGTTGATCCATGCTATAATGAGTTGATCACGGGCATACCATTGTCCATATTTTGGATTAGGAGCATCTTTATCAAAGAGGAGGAGGAGAAAGTTAGGGGGCTATGGGTAGAATCATCGAGATGTCCCATGATTCTTTGGCCACTAGCAATATGAATAATTTGACCGTTCTATAGTAGAAAATTATTATTGGAAAGCTTGATTGTCACAAGTTGAACAAGAAGGTTCGGAAATTGGATAGATGAAAAAAAACATTAGCGATAAAGAAAGGTATGAGGGGCTTTGGATTTTTTTATGAATGTTTAAATCAATAAGTACAATGATAAATACATCTATATAAAGAGGACAATACCAAAATTAAATGAGATAAATATGGTATAATAACTTGATGACCAACTCCCAAAGCTAGCGCCACCATTGAACGTTATACCTTGTACCCAATTTCATCCAGAACTAGGAAGATTAAGGCTGGCTATGCTCACATGTCAAATAAGGCATCCTGAATATATAATGGAAGGGGCCATTTAGATATAAGCTGCAAGAATTGTCTTGGGGCATTTTTGGTAGGATAAGCCCATAAGTTTTTTTTTTTTTTTTTTGAGTTGTTTAGCCATAGGAATCCAATAATAATGTTAATGCCAATTGTCCATTGCTCAGGTTCAAAGCCCAATTTTTATCTATAATAGGAGTCGAGTTCTAAGAGATTTACAAATGTATGTCAAGTCTGTTGTGTTAGGGATATTTTGTTCGACCCTATTTATTCATGGAAAATAATTTTTATATTATGAAGATTATGCAATCTCCATAATGTGTAGATTATTTTCCTTGGATAAATGAGGCCGTACAATGGACAGTCAACATTAACATTATTATTGGATTCTTGTTGCTAAACAACTCAAAAAACCAAAACAAAAAATTGTAGGTTAGTCCTACAAAAAAATGCACCTAGACAATTTTTACAGTTTATATCTAAATTGCCCCTCCCATGTTATGGCCACGATGCTTTACTTGACAAGTGGGCATAGCCAACCTTAGTTTTTCTAGCACTAGATGAAATTGGGTGAAAGTATAACATCCAATGTTGGCTCTTGCATTGGGAGTTGGCATCCCATAGGTTAGTGGTTGGGCCCATAGCATTATGTAGACCTCATTTGTGGTCTTGAGATCTTGTGTATCATATCAAAGACTGACTCAGTTGAGCTTAATTCCTTAGTGGCTTGTGTATCAAGATCATCCACACTCATGTCGTGGATGCTTTGTGCTTCTTTTTTCTTTCTTCTGTGCCAACGCATTTTGTTGTATATAATACTTTTGAGCATGGCTCACTACCAAAGCCAGGGTTCGGGTCTTGACAACGAGTCTGGAGATGCTCTTCCAATTCCCCTTGCCATATTTTTGTAAACCTATTAGAAATAGCCTGCCACAAAAGCAACTTACAAACTTGAATAAGAGAAGGGTGAAAACATGGGGATTGTGTACTATGAGTGAAGAAATTTGAAAAACAGTATTTGCGCAAAATTGTCCACACCAATAGGTTCTATTCATAATAGTTATTTATTCATCCTTGATTGACTCAATCAAGGATGTGAATTCAACAAATCTGTAAAGTTACGGAAAAATGTAACTATATGAGTGGATTGCAATATATCATGTTCATCCTTATCAAGTTAAATCTTTTTCAAGAACGTATCTTTCTAGAACAAGATAGTTATCATTCTTATCATGATAGCTATCATTCTTATTACTCCCCCTCAAACTATTGTCAATGTAAAACATGGACAACTTGTTTGTTATCGAACGATGCTGTGAAGTAGGAAGATCTTTTGAAAAGATATGGAATGAAGTTACTATATGAAGGGGTTACAACAAATCTATATAGATATGGAAAGAGGTTACTATATGACGGGATTACAATATATCATATTAATTTTTATCATGATCAATTCTTTCTAGATCATGATAGTTATCACTCTTATTACTCCCATTCAAACTATTGTCAATGTGAAACATTGACAACTTGTTTGCTATCGAACAATGTTGTGATGTAGGAAGACCTTTTATGAAAATATCAGCAAGTTGTTCTATGCTTAAAACATAATCAAGGGTAATCTCTCCACTTTCAACCTTCTCTCAAATGAAATGATAATCTAGTTCAATATATTTGGTCTGTGCATGAAGAACTGGATTAAATGCAAGCGTTATTGCAATCTTATTATCACAACAAGGATTTGCGTATTGAATTCTGATAACCAATTCTGATATAATGTGGCGGTACCAAGTGATTTCAGCAGCTGTTGAAGACATTGTTCGTTATTATGCTTATGAACTTGAGCGTGAGACAATCATTTGTTTTTGCTACTCCAAAATACTAGAGATCTTGCAAAGAAAATACAAAATTTTGACACTGACCTTCTTGTATCGAGATATCCAGTCCAGTCTGCATCAGAATAGGCGATAAGGTTAACCTGTCTTCCACCTAAGGAACGAAAAGACCATCACCCGATGTACCTTTTACATATCAGCGGATCCTTTTAGCTGCTATGAGGTGCATCTTATGAGGATCATGCATAAATTGACAAACTTGATTGACAACATAAGTGATATCTAGTCAGGTGATGTAAGGTACTGTAGACCACCAACAAGACTTCTATACTTTTCTGAATTTTGAACATGATCAGCATCCTTAGCAGATAATTTTTTTGGTGTAACCATTGGCGTTAGTGATGGTTTACAGTTACTCATTCCAAATTTTTCTAGCAGATCTAATGCATACTTGTGTTGTGTCAATTTCATACCTTGTCCTGTACACTCAACTTCCACACCTAAGAAATACTTTAGATTTCCAAGATCTTTCATAGCAAATCGTACACCGAGCATTATCATTAGCTACATGATTTCATCATCATCATCATCATTCCCTGTTACAATGATGTCATCAACATAAAGGAGCAACATCATTAGCGTTTGCCTCTTTTTTTATGAGAAATAAGGAGTTATCTGTAACACTTCAAGAATAACCTTTTGTAAAAAGAGTTTTGGGTATAGGAATTGTGAAGGGTAGACTAGATATCTTTTGCGGTGGCAATATCAAAAACTTATGTCAGAATATCAGGGGATAATGTAGAGTTGATCCGATATTGTAGAGTTGATCCATGCTATATTGAGTTGATCACGGGCATACCATTGTCCATATTCTGGATTAAGAGCATCTTTATCAAAGAGGAAGAGGAAAAAGTTAGGGGGCTCTAGGTAGAATCATCGAGATGTCCCATGATTCCTTGGCCACTAGCAATATGAATAATTTGAGCTTTCTATAGTAGAAAATTGTCATTGGAGAGCTTGATTGTCACAAGTTGAACAAGAAGGTTCGAAATTGGATAGATGAAAAAAACGTTTAAGAGAAAGAAAGGTATGAGGGGCTTTTGAATTTTTTATAGATGTTTAAATCAATAAGTACATTGATAAGTACATCTATATATAGAGGAAAATAACAATATTAGATGAGATAAATATGGTATAATAACTTGATGACCAAGTTATTTAGTCTCTATCTTCTACATACCTAACCTTAAGAGATATATACATATACATCTATAAATGATATATATCAATATGAACTGAGATATTCATATCCTAACACTATCCCTCAAACTCAAGATGCTTTGACACAAAGCAACTGGAGTTTGAACAATACTAAGTTGCCAAAAAAAAAAAATTCATAGGGTATCATAGTCTTCCAAGTTACCATGGTCTTCCAAGAAACAACTTATTTTGGGCTCTCTACTTTCTCTAGAGACTTTCTCTCTCTGAAGTCTTCCAAGAAACAACATTTATTGGGCTCTCTACTTTCTTCTAGAGACTCTCTCTCTGGGTTTTTTTTCTCTAAAGATCTTATCTATCAGAGGCTTTTTTCTTTCTTGAGGCTTTCTCTCTCTAAAAGTAAATGATATTTCTTTTTCTCTTCTTCGAAACATCCGAGATCGAGTAATGAAACACTCGACGATCATCACACAGGATGGAGTAACGGAAAACTCCATCATCAAACATGATCAAGTAACGAAAAATTTGATCATCAACCAGGATTGAGAAATTCGATGAACCAGGATTCGATCATCACACATGATGGAGTAACGGAAAACTTCATCATCAAACAAGATCAGGTAATAGAAAACTTGATCATCACCCAGGATCGAGAAATTCAATCATCAAACTGAGACTGGAACTGGAGTCTTGAAACCAAAAAGTTGTCAAAGAACTTACACTGCTCTCGCTGGTGTGTTTGAATAGTCTGTAAGAGTGAAGAGATGTAATCCAGGACACGTGATCACCAAAATTGGTTTAAAGAACACAAAAAGTGCTACAAAGGCACAATAAAGACGGCTCTGAGACAAATAAAGTGACAACAAACACTGAAGATTTGTGAAATAAATCTAACACTCTTTGTTAGCATTTGCTTTAGTTGGGTCGCTCGAAAACTCACTAGATATCAAAGGTTGGTTGGGATCTTTGCCGGATTTTTATTTATTTAAAGAACAACCCCAAAATGAAGAGACTTTCAGCACCCAACATGTGCACGCAATAACAACATAAGAATTCAGACTTTTAGAGAGAGAAAAAGTGTACTATCAACCTCCTTCGCAACGAAGCCATTGCCAAATCTCTCCCTTGAGCTCTTATCATCAACATCGCTGTGTTCTTTTCCATTGGTCTGATCCTCATCAGCAACAGATTTGCGATCTGTTCTCTCTCTAGATTTCGCATCCCTATTTGAATTGGGTTCTTTACCATGAACCCCAACCTCATCAACATAAGATTCACCAACCATTCTCTCTTTAGTATCTCCATTACGCGAGTCCATAGATTGAGTTCCGCATTCGGTTTTTCTCTCTCTAAATTCATCATTCAAGGTTTCAAGCCTTGAATGATCAAGCCTTCGAGCTATTCCAATGAATTTCAATACTCAGAGTTTATCACCCATGAGCAGAGCTTCCCCCTGATTGGTGGCTCGTAAATCCAATGGATTATTATCCTTATTTGTGCCTCTTACGCCTCCAGCATTCTCGCTTCTCTTCTAAAATCAGTTAATATTGGCACTAGTTGATGCCCATCTTTATCTATGGCCCTTTGAAGCTTGTTGAGCACACGCATACACTTTTTCCTTAAATTATCAGATGTCTGTCTAGGGCTAAGCACATGATCGGTCATACGTAGAGATTTACTAACTGAACTTTCTCTCGAATATTCTATGCCATCACCCATATCATACACAACTCGATTGATGTGTTTCTCTCTCTCCCTGTTTTCTCTCTCTAACTGAGGAGACTCGGATTATCCGTCGCTCTTGTGCTATTAACCCTCATGTGTTATTAATCTTGCTCTGATTTCTTCTCTCTTTGGAAACAAGGGGATCAGGCGTCTGCCTTCAAAGAAGGAAGGGCTCTGATACCATGTTAGAATTCGTGGGAGCATGGAATGGAGAATCTCTGATACCATGTTAGAATTCATCAGAACATAGAATGGAGATTATAGAATAGAGAATGGAGAATGGAGAATAGAGAATGGAGAATGGAGAATGGAGAATAAAGATAGAAGAAGAGATTCGTGGGAGCATAAAATGGAGAATATCTGATACCATGTTAGAATTTGTGGGAGCATAGAATAGAATCTCTGATACCATGTTAGAATTTGTGGGAGCATAGAATGGAGAATCTCTAATACCATGCTAGAATCAGTGGGAGCATAGAATGGAAAATGGAGAGAGAAGAAGAGACCATGTTAGAATTCGTGGGAGCATAGAATGGATAATGAAGAGAGAAGAAGAGATTTATGGGAGCATAAAATGGAGAATCTCTGATACCATGTTAGAATTCGTGGGAGCATAGAATGGAGAATGGAGAGAGAAGAAGAGACTATGTTAAAATTCGTAGGAGCATAGAATGGAGAATGGAGAATGGAGAATGGAGAATGGAGAGAGAAGAAGAATGAAGAGAGAAGAAGTAACTATGTTAGAATTCGTGGGAGCATAGAATGGAGAATGGAAAGAGAATAAGATATTCATTGGAGCATAAAATGGAGAATCTCTGATACCATGTTAGAATTCATGGAAGCTTAGAATGGAGAGAGAAGAAGAGAAAACACAACATTTACGTGGTTCTGGCCGAAGCCTTACGTCCACGGATCCAAAGCCCTAACCGGTTATATATTCACAACTTTTTATGGATGTTTACATCAATAAGTACAACTATATATAGAAGACAATCACACAATTAGAAGAGATAAATATGGTATGATAACTTGATGACCACGTAACTTGGTCTCTATTTTCTAGATACCTAATCTTATAAAGAGATATATATATATATATATATATATATATACATAAACATCCATAATGATGTATATCAATGTGAACCCGAGATATCCATATCCTAACATAAACTTCTGATACATAACTTGAAAAAGATCTAAAAGACTAAGAGAAAGGGTTGTAGACACCATAAAAGAAAATGAGAGTATGAGCCCCAAAGTATGAAATACATTGAATAAAAATCATCCATATTTAACAAGCACCAAATAAAAAAATGAAGTGATTAGAATACAAGAACTACTGTCAACTTTCTCAAGAAAAAAAAATAAAAAAAAAAGGCCACCAAAGATTAGCAGGTAAAACGGAGAAGTGAGAAAATAAAGATTGAGATAATATATATATATATATAATAACAATAACAACAACAACAACAACTACAACAAAAGGCTTACCTAATGAAACCAGGGCACGTCTTTCTCTCCCTCAACTTACTTCTTCCCTTCTCTTTCTCTCTCTAACTGTCCCTCAAAATGCTCAGGTGAAAGGGCACTATGTCTTAATTTTTGTCTTTAAGTTCTAAAGAATTTATTTGGGTTTATCATGAAAAAAAATTAAAGACCCAATCATGATAGGATTTAGGGTTGAGATTAACTAGACTCTATTGATCCGGGATTTTAGGATGCAATTTTTTCTTCTTGATTTAGATAAGATTTGGACAAAAGCTTTATCGTGAAAGAAAATTAAAGAACCAATCAATCTAGGATTTAGGGTTACCCAATCGATCAGAGGCTTTAGGATGCAATCTTTTCTTCTTCATTTGGATAGGATTTGCTCAATTTTTATTTGGTTTTTCATAAGTTTATAGTAATACTATAAAACAGTTTTTTAGTTCATTTTTCATTACCTTTTGAAACATATTTGGACTTTTTCAGGAAACTTTTAATTTTATTTTATTTTTAAATACTATTTTATTTTGATATATTTTTGTAATTTTTTTAGGAATTTTTGGGTATATACAAGACTTGGTTGAGTTTTCAACCGAGAAAAGGGGTTGGGTTCCCTCGGCGAGGCGATGTTCGAGCACTTATACTCGCTAGCAACCTTTAAATGCAATTCATGATGCCTTACGTCTGATGGAATTTGCGTGGGGTGAGCTTGCACACATTGAAATACTTGAACTAATATCGATAATATCATGACACAGGGAAATAAAACTTATATCAAATGCTGCACATTATGAAGATTAGAAGCAACTATGCAGATTGTTTTTCTTGGATAAATAACGTCCTACAAACTTAAATATCCCTTATACGACATAACATACTTGATATACATTTGTAAATCCTCTGGAGCTCAACTGTTAATATAAATAAAAATTGAGGCTTTGAGGCTGATCAATTGACATTTGAGATTGTCATTATTATTGGATTCCTACTGCTAAACAATTCAAAAAAGGAAAACAAAAAATTATGAGTTAATTCTACCAAAAATGCCCGTAAGCCATTCTTGTAACTTAATATCTAAATTGGCCCTCCCATGTTATGGCCATGATGTCTTCTTTGACATGTGGGCATAGTTCTAACTCTGGACGAAATTGGGTTAAAGGCATATAGTTAAATGGTGCCTCTTGCATTGGGAGTTGACATACCATAGGGGAGTGGTTGGGCCCATAGCTTTGTGTAGGCCCCACTTGTTGTCCTGAGATCTCATGTACCTTATCAGAGACTGACTCTGACTCAGTTAAGCTCAATACTTCAGCAGCTTGTGTATCAAGATCAGCCACACTCATGTCGTAGATGCTTACACGCTTCTTCTCATTCTTCTCTGCCAATGCCTTTTGTCGTATAAAATATTTTTGAGCATGGCTCGCTATCTGAACTGAGGTTCGGGTCTTGACAACGAACCTGGAGATGCTATTCCAATTCCCCTTGCCATATTTTTGCAGACCAATTAGAAATAGCCTGTCAGAAAAACAAGTTACAAAAGTGAATACAGGAGGGGAAAAAAATAAAGGGATTGTGTGCTATGAATTCATTTATTTTTTGTACAAAGAGGTCACAATCATTTTTGGCCATTGGATGTGAAATCCAATAAATGAAAGTGTATCAAAACATTGGAAAAAATTTGTTTTGAATTTTGTCTCTCTATATATATATATATATATATATATATATATATATATATATATATATATATATATATATATATATATATATATATATATATATATATATATATATATATATATATAAACACATCATCAACTACCCAATTTTAAATCTAACTATCAATGATAATTGTATCCTCCATGTGTCAAAAGTAAGTGAATGCGGTTTATATAAGGCTAAGACTCTAAACAATCAAAGTAAGATACATCTTCGAATAGTGTCAAAAAAGATGTCATTTCATTTGCAAAAATAATTATTCTAGTTTTTTCTAGTTTCAATGGCGGCATGAGTGCCTCTTGAAATTGCTTTTAACTATTTTTAAAAATTACTTTTTTTTTTTTTTTTTACGTGACTTGGCCTAGTCAACTCAGACTCAACCGAATTACGCAACTCAGCCAAAGGTTGAGTAACTTGGCCGAGATGAGTTTTTTAACAAGAGTTATTAGGACCGGACAAATGACTGAACTGACGATGACATTGGTCTAATTGGATTGATTAAAGAAGACCAGTTCACCAATCAAACCGGTATATACTAAATTAAAAAATTGACTAAAATATCTAGAAAAATAGATTAGAAAGAGGAAAAAACAAAAAAAACTAGAAACCTTCAAGTAAACTAGTAAAATGTGCGTCTATGATTCACAATATCTTTTTATAGATTTAAATTTTCAGATCTCTTTCATGGTGGGTTTTTACTATTTTGAAAAGTCAGCAGCATAAAGTACATAAAAGCTTATAAGCAAAATACCCCTCATCCAATTATCCCTAAATCAAAATATTCCTAGTGAAGTAATAATATAACATCAAATTTTATTCAAACCTTAGCCAAAAAAAATAAAAAAAGTCAAAAACACAAAAGGGTTGCTTGGAGGAAATGGCAATGAGTGACCGTTAAAAAAAATGCATATAAAGCCCATCAAAACAAGCCGTGTACAAACCTAAGAAAAAGAGAAATGAAAGAAAGTACCAAAAAATAAATTTAATTGGAATAACTGAAGGAAGTTGCATAGTCCAGGGTTTTGAATCCAAAGGTTTACGGGTTTAAGGCCACAGAATTCTTTACGGGAATGAAGTAGGAGAGGGAACGAAGTCCATAGAATTCAAGATTCTGGTCGGGTATTTTTTTCTTGAAGAGTCTAGCAAATTATATTTTGAATATTTGGGTCAAAAGGATTCCTGTGTTATGAGGGTTTGGAACCTTAAAAAATCAAGACCAAACAGTTTTTAGGATACACAATTTAGCTAGGTAAACCTATTGAAAGAAAGAGAGAGAAAAATGAATAACAAAGACAGCGAAAGGGAAATGACAAAAACTTACCTGTGCTCGGCTTCAGTCCAAAAAGATCTTTCTTTCTTCTTTGTTTTACACTTGGTTGGAACTGGTTTCAGCCCAAATGATGTTACACCTAAATCATTGGAAATGTTTTCAAGCAAACTTTCTATCGAATAGGATGAATCAGGAAGCTCCACTTTGCCGGAATCTATTTCTTTTAAATCTTTTAGAAGAGCCTGCATATAAACATCTATCTCACTTTTTCCACACACTATTTCGGCTATTTTCAGCCATGTATCCGGTAAATCATCTGGAAAGGCTGCTCCGACCTCCTCGATCGGCTTACTCGGTTGAAAGGACCCTCCATTGAACACCATCTTTTCTCCCAAAAGCTTTTCTTCCACAAGTTTTGAAGACTGTGAATCGAGAAATAGAGGGAAAAATATGAGGAAACAAAGAGTTGAAATGCGAAAGGCAAGGTGGCAAAACTCTTGATTGATTGAAAGTGGGCTCCACAGCCACTACAATCTACCAAGAGTCTACCACCCACCGGTAGGAAGGCAGTTTTTATAAGACTAAATACCCTTATATAAAAATTTTGAAATTTGACATATTTTTTAATTTTAAAAATTAAAAAATTTAGATAGTTTCTATCTAATTTAGATAGTTTCTATCTCTACAAATTTTGAGATGGTTTCTATGTCTGAAATATTCTACGTAGGACTTAAAATTTGATTTAGATCTCTCTCTAAATTTTTTTAATAATTTCTCTCGCGACAGATTCTTTTCTCTATAACAAATTCAATTTTTAGATTGTTTCTCTATCTGAAATTTTTTAGAAATCTCTATCTAAAATTTGAAATTTGAGATAGTTTTTTTTCTTTGAAAATTTTGAGATAGCTTCTCTCTTTAAAAACTATGAGATAATTCTCCATCTAAAACTTGAAATTTCATACAATTTCTCTCTTGGAAATCATCTATATTTAACATGCACCAACAAAAAGATGAATTAAATGAGAAGCCATGAATTATTGTCAACATTTTCACAAAAAAAAAGAAAAAAAAACAAAAAACCAACGATTGATTAACAGGTGAAGTGAAGAATAAAGAACATAAAGATTACCAGAGAACTGAGAAAAACCAAGGCACACGTGTTTCTCTCTTTCTCTCTCTCTCTCGAACTAGTCAAATATCTTTCTCTTTCTCTCACTAACTCTCCCTCAAAATGGTCCGACTGAAAATGAAAGAGTGGTTCTCAAAATTTATAAGCCATTGTCTTGATAAGTTCTAAAGATGATGGATGGTTCTAAAGATAATATAATAGGAAGAGTTAAAAAATTAAAATAGGATTTAAATTTTTAGAAAATTAAATACCCAAATAACCTCGGATTTGGCCGTTACAACTTAACTAAACCCAATTAATTTGGGACTTTAAACATGGATATTTGTTTTTTATTTTGAGAAAGATTTGCACAACTTTTATTCTTTGTTTAAAGTTCATATTGATCCTATTAACCCCAGATTTGGCCGTTACAATTTAACTAAACCCAATTAATCTGGGACTTTAAACACGGATATTTAATTTTTATTTTGAGAAAGATTTGCACAACTTTTATTCTTTGTTTAAAGTTCATATTGATACTTCAAAGTTCAAAGAGCGAGAGAGAAAGTATTGCCCATATTTTAGAAAAAAAAAAAAAGGAATCCAAATTTCTTTTGATTGGAAATGTATAGGCTAATGAAAACTTTAAAATCTACTTTAATTTTTCTCTTTTGAAATTCATGGAATAATCTTTTATGAATATCAAAATTCATAAAATATTTTTTTGCTTTTTTTTTTTTTCATTAGAAATTAAGGAAAAATATAAAAATAAAATAAAAGAAGCAGCACAAAATAAAACTAAAATTAACACATTCTCAACAAAGACACATGACATCGTATAGTTCATTACGATAAGAAACATATAAAATCTTGATTTTCTTGATTCCAATATCTATTAGGATATAACTAATCTTGTACAAAATCTTGATTTTCTTGATGCCCACCAATAAAAACATGGATTAAATGAGAAGCCAAGAATTATTGTCAACTTTTTCATGAAAAAAAAACAAACACGAAGCCAAAGATTAGCAGGATGCGGCCCGACTCGGTTCGAGTAACTTTGACTCGGTCCGAGTTTTTCGGCTCGGGCATGGGTCAAGTCCCGTCCTTGAGTCTTTGTTTTGAACATTGAAATTGACAAACCCTTTTACATTTTGTTAAGTGAAAAATTAATAGACTCACTAATGAAAAATTAACAAAAGAAGGAAAAGAAAAACTACAAATACAATGCTCTCAATTTCATTATCTAAAATAAAAACCAATAAAAGAAGAATCTAAACTTGTTGTTACTTTAAACTTCTGATGCATAACTTGAGAAACATCTGAAAGACTAACAGAAAAGGTTGTAGACTGCATAAAAGCAAATGAGAGTATGAGACCCTATAGAATGAAATACATTGAATAAAAATCATCCATATTTAACAAGCACCAACAAAAAAGATGAACCGAATAAGAAGCCAAGAACTATTGTCAACTTAGTCGCAGAAAAAAAATAAAATCCACCAAGGATTAGGACATGAAGGGGAGAAGTAAGAAGAAAATACTGAAATCACCGGAAAAAAAAAAAAAAAAAAAAACAAAACAAAAACAAAAGGCTTACCTCCATTGATGAAAACCAGAGCGCATATTTCTCTCCTTCAACTTACTTCTTTCTTTCTTTTTCTCTCTCTAACTCTCCCTCAAAATGCTCAGGTGAAAGGAAATCAAAAGGATAATATGTCTTAATTTATCAGCGGTTGTTTTAAGTTCTAAAGAGTTTATTAGGGTTTATCATGCACGAAAATTAAAGACCCAATCAGATGTAGGGTTTAGTTTAACTAGACCGTATTGATCCAAGAATTTAAGATGCAATTATCTCTTCTTGATTTAGATAAGATTTGGACAAAAGCTTTATCGTGAAAGAAAATTAAAGACCCAATAAATCTAAGATTTAGGGTGTACCCAATCGATTAAGGCTTTAGGATGCAATCTTTTCTTTTTGGATAAAATTTGCACAGTTGTTATTCGGTTTTTCATAAGTTTATATTAAGGGAGGGCCTTCTATGGGACATCACCCACATATATGCTACATGTTGGCATGGTCTCAGCCATCAGATCTGAATAGATGGTTGTGATGGCTTGAGTCACAATATCACAAGCTAGTACTTAACCGTCAAAAGCTCATAATTTTTTATTTTTTATTTTTATTTTTATTTTATATATAATTTGAAGTAGGATTTGGGGGATCCATAGATCTAACAAGGGGCACACATGATAAAAATATTAACAAAATATTTTTTGTGATGAAAAATTACTAAAATACCCCTGAAAATTGTAGGGGTATTTTAGTCATTTATTTTAACATAAATTTTTTTTATATTTTTTCAAGGTTCGACTTAATGTTCTGATGGGACGCCCAAAATTTTATCAAAAAATGTTGTGAAAAAAAATAAAAAATAAAATAATGTTTGATGTGACGTTGTGGTATTAATAGTCATAACCGTTCAATTTGATCGAACGGCTAAGAAGTGGGGTCGCATACTTATATGTTGTTGGGGTAACGTAGAATCATTTTCTTTATGTTAATACTTCAAAGTGAGAGAGGGCGCCTAAATATTTTCTACCAAAAAATAAGAACCCAATTTTTCTTTTGATGTAAATTTATGAAATCTACATAAACAATTTTAGGAAACTCATGGAAAAATCCTATATAAATATCAAAATTCTATAAAAATTTGATTTTAAGGTAGGAGGCATCCTAAGACTTTAGAGGATCCAAGAATCACTTAATTCTAAAATACAATTTGAAAGTTATGGTCAAAACATAATTTTTTTTTTGACAATTTTTGCTTTAATCCCTCCTGCTGTACAAACCACGTCATGCAATATTGTTTAGGGATTGTATACAATGAGATCATTTACCTTTAGTACAAGGTAGTCACAATTATTTATAACCATTCGATGTGAAATTTGATAGCTTAGGTGTTTCACAAAATTCGAGAAAAATTCTTCTGATGTTTGAGTTTGGTGAATGGAATAAAGGTAACCACCCAATTTCACATCCAATGATCAATATTAATTGTCACCACCTTGTACTAAAAGTAAATGGTCTCATTCTATACTTTTCCTATTGTTTATGCATTGTGGATTGCATCACAAGCCCAAAAGCACCATGAAATGCCCTCGAGACATCCGCAATTAAGTGCGAGACGAAATCCCCCACCCCCTAAAATTAAAACAAAAAATTAAGGCAAGGTTGAGTTATCTCAAGTTGTATGTACATAAAAAAATTTTAAAATCTAAAAATTGTACAAAGTATGAGTGTGTTCTATAGTGTTGTATAGATTATTTGTACATGATTTGGATGTTTTTGGCACATATTGGTGAGTGTTTTTTTGGCCATAACTCCCAGTTTTACATTATCATTTTTAAGATTTTTTATAACATGTTCCTAACTATAAATCTGGTTTTTAATCCATTTTTCATCTCGTTTTGAAATATATTTTGACTTTTTCATGTTACTTTTATTTTTATTTTAATCTAAAATACTATTTTATTTCTATATAATTTTTTAATTTTTCTAAGACATTTTGGCTACTCAGTCGAGTTCTCAACCGAGTAACTTACTTCGTCCAAGGGCTGGGTCCCTTCACCTTCTGGCACTGATACAGGCTAACAACCTTTAAATGCAGGATGCCTTACATGAGGTTAGAAATAATAAATGAAAAACTTTTATATGGGTTCGGAACTCCCATACTCATATAAATAATCTCTGTGTCTGGGGAACAATAGTTGTTTAATATCATATGGTTGGGAGCCAAGAGGAAATTAACCCAAAGTAATACACCTTAACCAATAATGATCATTGTTCTAGAACTTGACTCGGGCCCCCGATTGAACTTGTGGCCAGAGCCGAGTTACTCGGCTGAGTCCACTCGGACTCGGCTTGCAACTCCAAAATTGGCCAAAATTTGAAAAATAATTACAAAATATTATTTAACAATTAAAATGAGCAAAAATATAAAATAAATAATACAAATTAGAGTGTAATACTTATTACATTTTTAAATAATCTTAATAATTAATTTTTCCTTTACCTCAAAAAAAGGAAACCAAATTCCTTTGTTTAATATGAATTTTTCGAATTTTAAATCTGAAAGTACAAATTTTATGGTTTAAAAATATTTTATAACTAATTTCTAAAATTATATTTCTGAATTTTGTATCATTCTTGACTCATTTTACTGTTATTTTTAATAGGCTTTGAAATATAAAGAAAGAATGAAATTTACCATGAAATTTTCATGATTAAAGTTTATTGACAACTCAATTTCCTAATTTTAAAGAATATTTAAATATAAATGGTAATATTTTTATTTATAAAAAAATTAATCATTTAAAATACCTTATGACAGGTTATCAAATTTAAAGGTGCGGCTTTAAAGATGGGCTTTAAGGAGGACGGGACGCTACCGATATTCAAAATCTCTAACAAATAAATAAATATCTCTTCAGAAAAAAATCTCCAATAAATAAATAAATAATAGATCTCCATGCATTAAGGCCCTAAAACCGAAAAACAATTTGTATAGAGTTGAGGTTCAGATAAAGAAAATGTTTGCATTAGTCAGGGCAAGGATACCACCCTCTAGTAGGAAGGCAGTTTTTATAAGACTAAATACCCTCATGCATAAATTTTGAAATTTGAGATATTTTTATTTTTAAAAATTAAAAAATTAAGATAGTTTTTCTCTCTAAAAATTTTGAGATGGTTCCTATGTTTAAAATTGTTGAAATAGTTTCCCTATAGGACTTAAAATTTGATTTAGTTCTCTCTCTAAATTTTTTTAATAATTTTTCTCTCTAAAAATTATTTTCTCTATAAATAATTCAATTATTTTCAGATTGTTTCTCTATTTGAAATTTTTGAGAAACCTCTATCTAAAAGTTGAAGTTTGATATAGTTTCTTTCTCTAAAAGTTTTGAGATAGCTTCTCGCTCTAAAAATTATGAGATAATTCTCTATATAAAACTTGAAATTCCATACAATTTCTCTCTTGAAAATCATCCAAATTTAACATGCACCAACAAAACATGAATTAAATGAGAAGCCACGAATTATTGTCAACTTTTTCAAAAAAAAAAAGAAAAAAAAAAGCAAGAAGCCAATGATTAACAGGTGAGGAGAAGAATAAAGAACGTAAAGCTTACCTGGAGAGAACTGAGAAAAACCAAGGCACACGTGTTTCTCTCTCTAACTCTCTCGATCTAGTCAGATTTCTCTCACTCTAACTCTCCCTAAAAATGGTCAGGTCCGACTGAAAATGAAAGAGTGGATCTCCTAATTTATAAGCCGTTGTCTTAAGTTCTAAAGATGATAGAAGGTTCTAAAGACAATATAATAGGAAGAGTTAAAAAATTAAAATAGGATTTAAATTTTAGAAAAATAAAATAGGATTTAAATTTTAGAACATTAAAGACCCAAATAACCCGGGATTTGGGCATTACAATTTAACTAAACCCAATTAATCTGGGACTTTAGACACGGATATTTGTTTTTTATTTTGAGAAAGATTTGTACAACTTTTATTCCTCGTTTAAACTTCATATTGATACTTCAAAGTTCAAAGAGCGAGAGAGAGTAAGTATTGCCCATATAAAAATAAATAAATAAAGGAATCCAAATTTTCTTTTGATTGGAAATGTACAGGCTAATGAAAACTTTAAAATCTACTTAAATTTTTCTCTTTTGAAATTTATGGAATAATCTTTTATGAATATCAAAATTCATAAAATATTTTTTTGTGTTTTTATTTTCCATTAGAAAATAAGGAAAAAATAAAATTAAAAGAAAGGAAGCAACACAAAATAAAACTAAAATTAACTTTAAAAGGTCTAAATATGCTTAAAGGGCAAAAAAAAAAAAAGATCTAAAATTAACTTTTTCTCCAGTGGTGGATAAGTGCCTTTTGCGGAAAAATCAATAAAAAATAAGGTGACGTGGTAACGAGATGAGAATCAAATTTCACACATTCTCAACAAAGAGACATGGCATCGTATAATTCATTAGGATTTGAAAAATATACAATCTTGATTTTCTTGAGTCCAATATCTATTAGGATATAACTAATCTTGTATAAACGCTGGATTTTCTTGATGCCCAGCGGTCATAAGATTTCCGCCTTCTCTCTTTAAACTTAATCTTGTATAAAATATCTTTATTGTACGTTTTTTTCTTGATTTTGCAACCTTCTTTCTCTCCTTTATTTGCTTACTCATCTTTCTTTTTCTCTTTCTCTTTCTCGAGTCTTTATTTCTCTCTCCACAGTCTTCATAACCTTCAGGAGAAAAGATCGTCTTCAATGGATGGTCCTTTCAACATAACAAGATTTTCGAGTTCGAGGAGGCCCTAACAGTCTCTTTCCTGATGATCGCAAAAAAAATAGCCCAAAAAATGGCTGGAAAAAGTCCGATGGATGTTTATATGCATTAGGAGGCTCTTCTGAAAGATTTAAAAGAAATAGATTCCGGCAAAGTGGAGCTTCTCTCGTATAGGGATGAGACTGAAAGTTCGCCTGAAAAAGTTTTCGGTGGTTCATGTGAAATATCGTTTGGGTCGAGAGTCGAGTCGAGACCAGTTCTGGTCAGGTGTGAGACGGAGAGGAAAAAAGGGTCTTCTCGAGCACAGGTAAGTTTTACTCTACTCTCCTATTATTAAAAAAGTTTAGACTTACATCTTTTTTTTTTCTTTTCAAAGACATACTTCTTGTTAGATCTCCTCCTGTAAACTAGAGTTCTTGATTTTTTCTAATTTTCCATAATTTTCTTTGTTTTACCTCTTTTTATCTAATTTTCTTGATATTTTTGTCAATTTTGTTTTACCACTTTTTATCTAATTTTGTTTATATTTTTGTCAATTTTTTTATTTAGTATACCCCTTTGATCGGTGAACTGGTCTGCTTCGACCAATCCAATTAGACCAATGTCCTCATTGGTTCAGTCAGTTGTCCTGTCCTAATAACACTTGTTCAAAAAAACTAATCTCAGCCAAGTTATTCGGCCCTTGGCCAAGGCGAGTAACTTGGCGAGTCTGAGTGGACTAAGTCAAATAGGTCAAAAAAATAAATAAAAATGAACTTATTTTTTATTTTTAGCTTTCATATATCATGAAATCCAAGAATTAAAAATATTACTTGTAAGCAAAAAGTCTATACAACCCTTTGAACCGCTTTTATCATAAAGGTTTTACCCAAACAAACACTAAAACGACACCCTATTGAAACTCCATCTCTCTATCTCTTTAAAACTCCATCTCTCTCTTCGTTTCTCGATGAGTTTACCAGCCAAGGCGTTTAGCTTGAGCTCGAACATGAGCACACCTTCTTAGAGAGAGATAGAGTTTTGAGAAAGAGACGATGGAGTTTTAGAGAGAGAGATAGGGTCATTTCATAGGTTATTGAGGTCCACAAGATACGGTTTAGGGGGTTGGAAAATAGAAATGATAGAGTCTTTTTGCTTACAAGTCATATTTTCAAATATTTTGAGTTTTTGAGTATGATGAGATGTAAAAGTTAAAAATAGGATATAATAGGATATTTTCCCTAAAAAAACTAGTAATTTTTAAAAATAGTTAGAAATAAGAAAAATAAAATAAGTAATAAATAAAAAGTATTGGAAGACAAAAATGATGAAAAATATCTAAAATATATAGTATAGTAGAAATTTGGATTTAAATTTTGAATATTTAAAATAATATGAAAGTTCTCAAATCACATTAAAAACTACCAAAATCATCTAAAAACTGATATCTAATGTCCGTGTCTAAAGTCCCCTATTAAAAAACAAATGTCCGCGTCTGAAGTCCCTAATTAATTGGGTCTGGTTAAATTGTAAGGCCGAAATCCCGGTTTATTTGGGTCTTTAATTTTCTAAAATTTAAATCCTATTTTAAATTTCAAACATTTAAATCCTATTTTAATTTTGTAACTCTTCCTATTATATTGTCTTTAGAGCCTTCAATTATCTTTAGAACTTAAGACAACGGCTTATAAATTTGGAGATCCGCTCCTTCATTTTCAGCGGACCTTTTGAGGGAGAATTGGAGAGAGAAAGAGAAACAAAACAGAGTAATTCGAGAGAGAGATACGTGTGCCCTGGTTTTTTTCAGTTCTCTCTAGGTAAGCTTGCAGCTATATCTTTAGATTCTTTTCTTCTTAATTCTCCGCTTCACCTGTTAATCATTGGCTTCTTGTTTTTTTCTTTTTTTTTGAAAAAGTTGACAATAATTCTTTGCTTCTCATTTAATTCATGTTTTTGTTGGTGATTGTTAAATATGGATGATTTTCAAGAGAGAAATTGTATGAAATTTCAAGTTTTAGATGGAGAATTATCTCATAGTTTTTAGAGAGAGAAGCTATCTCAAAATTCAAATTTTAGATAGAGATTTTTAATAAATTTCAGAGAAAGAAACCATCTGAAAATTGAACTTTTTATTGACAAAAAAAATCTTTGGTGAGAAAAAATATTAATAAATATTTTAGAGAGAGAACTAAATCAAATTTTAAGTCTTATAGAGAAACTATTTAAAACAATTTAGACACACAAACCTTTTCAAAAATTTTAGAGTGAGAAACTATAAATTTTAGAGTGAGAAACTATCTCAATTTTTTAATTTTAAAAAATAGAAAATATCTAAAAGTTCAAAATTTATACATGAGGGTATTTACAGAGACAGAGTAGTTTTTTAAACAGAGCATTTCTTTAAAGATAGTTTCGAGCCACCTTGTAGTGCAAGAGGGAGCGCGTGATGGAAGCCTATGAGTTATGACAGAGAGATGAAAGAGAAACTCTTGCAGAGAGAGAGAGAGAGAGGGATGGTGGAAACTCCATTTGTATCATTACTGTTTAAAAAATTGAAAAGAAAACCAAAACTAACTTCCAGATAATCACTACTCCTATAAATCTATTTCAAACAATTTCATTACTCAATTTAAATCTCTTTCATGCCACCTTCGACGGTCATGGCCTGACTAGGGTATATCAGTATTTTAAAACTCGGCTATTTTTTATCTAGATCATCGATTCAGATGGAAATAAGTAGGACCGAACAAGCCCATCTAGCCAGGACTGAACTAGTTCGGAGAGGATATATACTTTATACGTCCCGTCCCGTCCCGTCCTACCTAAAGCCCCTCCTATATAATTTTTTTCTTTTTAAAAAAAAATTATTTTATATTTTTTTAAATCTTTCAAAATTTTTTTTTTTTTTTATCTCATTTATTTTAATATTTTCTAGATCACTAGAAAGCGAATATTTGGACTAATCCGAGTTTGAATCATTGGAGTGAGATAAGGAATTTTTACTGTGTATACTTTCAATTTATTATGGACGTAAATGTTTGGATGGGGAAGAAAGCGGATAGGATATTTATCTTTGGGGTTAGCCCACTAGCTCATATGAACATATGAGTCCAACGGCCCTGATTGAATCTGGGTCGATCTGACAATCACGTATGTCGGGTAGTTTTTGAATTTTATTTATTTTTCTACAAATCCAAATCACTTGAAACTTTAACGCGTGTTTATAAAAAATAGATGAATCTTCAAAAAATATCAAAAAAATATTATACATGAAATAAATTGACCAAAATACCCTCAAAATGCTTCGGGGGTATTTTGGTCATCTTGTTTTTCACGAATAAGTTTTTTTATATATTTTTATTAGATACGCCTTGATGAAAAAAAAATACATCTAAAATTTCAAGTGATTTGGATTTGTAGAAAAATAAATAAAATTCAAGCTACCAGACATCCGTGATCGTCAGATCGGTCTAAATTCAATCTGAACCGTTGGGTTTATATGTTCATATGAGCTAGTGGGATAATCCCAGCTTTTTCCTTTATGTTTTAATCTTTATTTATGATAAGCATAGTTGACAATTGTAAGAATTATGTGCCCCATATCCAAGATTTTTTAAAAACTTTATAATTAAAGTGCTCAAGAATCAATCTAAAACAGCTAACTGAAAGACCCTGCAATTAATCATCTGGACCAGGGAAAAGGCGTCCCTCTTATACTATAGAAGTATAAATAAAAACTGGTCATAAGGTATTTTAAATGATTAATTTTTTTTATAAATAAAAATATTACCGTTTATATTTAAATATTCTTTAAAATTAGGAAAATGATTTGTCAATAAACTTTAATCATGAAAATTTCATGGTAAATTTCATTCTATCTTTATATTTCTAAAGCCTATTAAAAATAAAGTAAAATGAGTCAAGAATGATACAAAATTCAGAAATTAAATTCTAGAAATTAGTTATAAAATATTTTTAAAGCATAAAATTTGTACTTACAGTTCTAAATTCTTAAAATTTATATTAAACAAAGGAATTTGGTTTCCTTTTTTGTAGTAATGGAAAATTTAATTATTAAGATTATTTAAAAGTGTAATAAGTATTACACTAATTTTTATTATTTATTTTATAGTTTTGCTAATTTTTAATTTTTAAATAATATTTTGTAATTGTTTTTGGATTTTTGGACAATTTTGGAGTTGCAAGCCAAGTCCGAGTGGACTCGACCGAGTAACTCGGCTCCGGCCACAAGTTCAGTCCGGAGCCCGAGCCAAGTTTTAGAACATGGATCATTATTGGTTTAGGTGTATTATTGTGGGTTAATTTCCTTTTGGCTCCCAACCATCTGATCTTTGATCAAACAACTATGTTCTCCAGACACAAAGAGATTATATGGGTTCTATGGGTATGGGAGTTTTGAACCCATGTAAAAGTTTTTCATTTATTATTTCATAGAAATACATAATGAACAAATGGTGAGAATTTCAATTTGTTATTATGTGAGAAATTTTCATTTATTATTTCATTTGTTTAGTTCAAGTATTTCAATATGTTAAAGCTCACACTACTCAAATTCATGCAAGGGATCTCGTATAAGCAATCATGAACTGCAGTTAAAGGTTGTTAGCCAGTATCAGTGCTAGAAGATCGCCTCGGTGAAGGGACCCAGCCCTCGGACAAAGTTACTCGGTTGAGAACTCGACTGAGTCTTGTACTTAGCCACAATGCTTTAGAAAAATTAAAAATATATATAGAAATAAAACAATATTTTAGAATAAAATAAAATTAAAAGTAATATGAACAATTTCATATATATTTCAAAAAGGAATGAGAAATAGATTAAAAACCTGATTTATAGTTAGAGACATTTAAAAAAAAAATCTTAAAAAAGAAAATGTAAATCTAGGAGTTATGGAAAAAAAACATTCACCAATCGATGCCAAAAATATTCAAATCATATACAAACAATTTATACAACTCTATACAACACACTCATACTTTTTACAATTTTTTAGATTTTTAAATTTTTTTTATGTACACCAAGTTGTACACGCAACTTGTGATAACTCAACCTTGACTTAATTTTTGGTTTTTTTTTTTTTTTGGGGTGGGGTATTTCGTCCTGCACTTAAATGTGGATGTCTCGAGGGCATTTCATGGTGCTTTTGCACTTAAATGTGGATGTCACGAGGGCATTACATTGTGCTTTTGGGCTTGTGTTACTATCCAGATCGTCGCATAAACAATAGGAAAAGTATAGAATGAGACCATTTACTTTTGATACAAGATGGTGAAAATTAATCTTGATCATTGGACGTGAAATTGGGTGGTTGCAATTATTCTATTGACCTAGCTGAAACGTCAAAAGAATTTTTCTCGAACTTTGTAATACACTTAAGCTATCAAATTTCATTTTGGATGATTGTAAATAATTGTGACTACCTTCTACCAAAAGTAAATGGTCTCATTGTATACAATCCCTAAACAATATTACGTTGTTCGCTTTACAGAAGTGATTAAAGCAAAATTTGTCAAAAAAATTATGTTTTGACCGTAACTTTCAAATTGTGTTTTAGAATTAAGTGATTCTTGGATCATTTGAAGTCTTAGGATGTCACCTATCTTAAAATCAAATTTTTATAGATTTTTAATATTTATATAGGATTTTTCTATGAATTTCCTAAAATTGTTTTTGTAGATTTTAGAAATTTTACTAGCGTAAACGATGTATTTATGTACATCAAAAGAAATATTGGGTTTACGGCCCTCTCTCACCTTGACGTTTGAAGTATTAACATAAAGGAAGTGATTCTATGTGGCCTAACAACATATAAGTTATATGTGACCCTACTTCTTAGCCGTTCGCTCTAAATTGAACGGTTACGACTATTAATACCACAATGTCACGTCAAACATTATTTTATTTTTATTTTTTTTCCACAACAGTTTTTGATAAAAGTTTAGGCACCCATCAAAAAATTAGGGCGAGGCTGAAAAAATATAAAAAAAATATATATATATATATATATATAGGTGGGCCTTCCCTTAATATAAACTTACGAAAAACAGAATAAAAACTGTGCAAATCTTATCCAAGAAGAAAAGATTGCATCCTAAAGCCTTGATCGATTGGATAAACCCTATATCCTTGATTGATTGGGACTTTGGTTTTCTTTCACTATAAAGCTTTTGTCCAAAAATCTTATCTAAATCAAGAAGAAATAATTGCATCCTAAAATCCAGGATCAATGGTTAAACTAAACCCTGTGTCCTGGATTGATTGGGTCTTCAATATTCTGATAAAGCCTAATAAATTCCTTAGAACTGAAAACAACCACTTATAAATTAAGACATATTACCCTTCATTTTCTTTCACCTGACCGTTTTGAGGGAGAGTTAGAGAGAGAACGAGAACGAAAGAAGTAAGTTGAAGGAGAGAAATATGTGCCCTGGTTTTCATCTGTGGAGGTAAAGCCTTTTGTTTTCTTTTTTTTTTTGGTGATTTCAGTATTTTCTTCTAACTTCTTCCCTTCATCTGTTAATTCTTGGTGGTGTTTCTTTTTTTTTTTTTCCTTTGAGAAAGTTGACAATTGTTGTTGGCTTCTTAGTTGGTTCATCTTTTTTGTTGGTGCTTGTTAAATATGGATCATTTTTATTCCATGCATTTCAGGCTTTAGGGTCTCATACTTTCATTTACTTTTATACAGTCGACAACTGTTTAAGTCTTTCAGATCTTCATTTTTATACAGTCTACAACTGTTAGTCTTTCAGATCTTTCTCAAGTTATGCATTACAATTTTAGAGTATCATCAAGTTTAGATTCTTTTAGACGCATTTTATATGTAGTTGTTCTTTTCATTTTTTTTTGTTAATTTTTTCCTTTACAAAAAGTAAAAAAGTTTGTCAATTTCAATGTTCAATACCAAGACTCAAGGACGTGACCTGAGCCGAGTAACTCGGGCCAAGTCAAAGTCTCTCGAACCGAGTCAGGCAGGGTCCTGATCAAGCAAAAACATTATAAAAAATAGAAAAAATTATATGAAAAGTAAAATTAAACAAAACAAATCTAAAAGTAGTGAAAAAGTAGATTTTGAAAAGTCAATTTCTGATGGGGGATTTTAGTAATAATATAAAAAAGCAAAAAAATGTAAAAATAAGTATCCATGGACAGAGCACTTTCTATTCTTTGCTAAAATGATACAAAATATAAAAAATATATTTCCACTACATTTTTTTTTTTGGATTTTTTATAATTTTTTTTTTTGTTTTCTTTTTTTCAATCCCTTGGTTGACCACCCAACTCGAGGATACTCGGGCTCGCAAGAGCGGCGGGGGAATCGGAGTTGGCTCGCTCGAATAATCAAACATTAGTTAATTTATTCGAACCATAGGTAACCATGTAAAAAGATTATAGAATGGATTGTCTGGTTCTTTCAAGTTTGTTTCTCTCTCTGGCCTTCTGATTAGGCCATCACGTTTCACTTCCTTGAATAGAAGAATTCCCCAATTTTACAAATGAAGTTCAGGTGCTATAGCGTTTTTTTGTTTTTTTTTATCAGTAAAATTCAAAAGAAAATTTCGATTCCTTTATTTATTTATTTTTATATGGGCAATACTTACTCTCTCGTACTCTTTAAACTTTGAAATATCAATATGAAGTTTAAACAAGGAATAAAAGTTGTACAAATCTTTTTCAAAATAAAAAACAAATATCCGCATCTAAAGTCTCAGATTAATTGGGTTTAGTTAAATTGTAATGCCCAAATCCAGGGTAATTTGGGTCTTTAATGTTCTAAAATTTAAATCCTATTTTATTTTTCTAAAATTTAAATCCTATTTTAATTTTTTAACTCTTCCTATTATATTGTCTTTAGAACCTTCTATCATCTTTAGAACTTAAAGACAACGGCTTATAAATTAGGAGATCCACTCTTTCATTTTCAGTCGGACCTGACCATTTTGAGGGAGAGTTAGAGTGAGAGAAATCTGACTAGATCGAGAGAGTTAGAGAGAGAAGCACGTGTGCCTTGGTTTTTCTCGGTTCTCTCTAGGTAAGCTTTACGTTCTTTATTCTTCTCCTCACCTGTTAATCATTGGCTTCTTGCTTTTTTTTTCTTTTTTTTTTGAAAAAGTTGACAATAATTCGTGGCTTCTCATTTAATTCATGTTTTTGTTGGTGCATGTTAAATTTGGATGATTTTCAAGAGAGAAATTGTATGAAATTTCAAGTTTTATATAGAGAATTATCTCATAATTTTTAGAGCGAGAAGCTATCTCAAAACTTTTAGAGAACGAAACTATATCAAACTTCAACTTTTAGATAGAGGTTTCTCAAAAATTTCAAATAGAGAAACAATCTGAAAATAATTGAATTATTTATAGAGAAAATAATCTTTAGAGAGAAAAATTATTAAAAAAATTTAGAGAGAGAACTAAATCAAATTTTAAGTCCTATAGGGAAACTATTTCGACAATTTTAAACATAGGAACCATCTCAAAATTTTTCGGGAGAGAAACTATCTTAATTTTTTAATTTTTAAAAATAAAAATATCTCAAATTTCATAATTTATACATGAGGGTATTTAGTCTTATAAAAACTGCCTTCCTACTTGAGGGTGGTAGCAAATATAAATGATAATCTATAAATATATAACTATCTATACTATTATATCGCAACTTGTTCAAGGCGTTAATAGTCCTTGCCACATTTTCTTTATCTGAACCTCTAACTCTATACCAATTGTTTTTCGCTTTTAGGGCCTTAACGCATGGAGATCTATTATTTATTTATTTATTTGAGATTTTTTTCTGAAGAGATATTTATTTATTTGTCAGAGATTTTGAATATCGGTAGCGTCCCGTCCTCCTTAAAGCCCATCTTTAAAGGCATACCTTTAAATTTGATAACCGGTCATAAGGTATTTTAAATGATTAATTTTTTTATAAATAAAAATATTACCATTTATATTTAAATATTCTTTAAAATTAGGAAATTGAGTTGTCAATAACTTTAATCATGAAAATTTCATCGTAAATTTCATTCTTTCTTTATATTTCAAAGCCTATTAAAAATAACAGTAAAATGAGTCAAGAATGATACAAAATTCAGAAATTTAATTTTAGAAATTAGTTATAAAATATTTTTAAAGCATAAAATTTGTACTTTCAGATTTAAAATTCTAAAAACTCATATTAAACAAAGGAATTTGGTTTCCTTTTTTTGAGGTAAAGGAAAAATTAATTATTAAGATTATTTAAAAATGTAATAAGTATTACACTCTAATTTTTATTATTTATTTTATATTTTTGCTCATTTTAATTTTTAAATAATATTTTGTAATTATTTTTCAAATTTTGGAGTTGCAAATCGAGTCCAAGTGGACTCAGCTGAGTAACTCGGCTCTGCCCACAAGTTCAGTCGGGGGCCCGAGTCAAGTTTTAGAACAAGGATCATAATTGGTTAAGGTGTATTACTTTGGGTTAATTTCCTCTTGGCTCCCAACCATCTGATATTAAACAACTATTGTTCCCAGACACAGAGATTATTTATATGGTTATGGGAGTTCTGAACCCATATAAAAGTTCTGCATTTAAAAGGTTGTTAGCCTGTATCAGTGCCAGAAGTTCACCAAGGTGAAGGGACCCAGCCCTTGGACGAAGTAAGTTATTCGGTTGAGAACTCGACTGAGTAGCCAAAATGTCTTAGAAAAATTAAAAAATTATATAGAAATAAAATAGTATTTTGGATTAAAATAAAAATAAAAGTAACATGAAAAAGTCCAAATATATTTCAAAACGGGATGAAAAATGGATTAAAAACCAGATTTATAGTTAGGAACATTTTAAAAAAAATCTTAAAAATGATAATGTAAAACTGGGAGTTATGGCAAAAAAAACACTCACCAATATGTGCCAAAAACATCCAAATCATATACAAATAATCTATACAACACTATAGAACACACTCATACTTCGTACAATTTTTAGATTTTTAAATTTTTTTATTTACACGCAACTTGAGATAACTCAACCTTGCCTTAATTTTTTGTTTTAATTAGGTGGTGGGGGATTTCGTCCCGCACTTAAATGTAGATGTCTCGAGGGCATTTCATGGTGCTTTTGGGCTTGTGATGCAATCCACAATGCATAAAAATTAGGAAAAGTACAGAATGAGACCATTTACTTTTAGTACAAGGTGGTGACAATTAATATTAATCATTGGATGTGAAATTGGGTGGTTACCTTTATTCCATTCACTAAACTCAAACATCAGAAGAATTTTTCTCGAATTTTATGAAACACATAAGCTATCAAATTTCACATCGAATGGTTATAAATAATTGTGACTACCTTGTACCAAAGGTAAATGGTCTCATTATATATAATCCCTAAACAATATTGCATGACATGGTTTGTACTGCAAAAGGGATTAAACCAAAAATTGTCAAAAAAAAAAAAGTATGTTTTGACCATAACTTTCAAATTGTATTTTAGAATTAAGTGATTCTTGGATCCTCCTACCTTAAAATCAAATTTTTATAGAATTTAGATATTTATATAGGATTTTTCCATGAGTTTCCTAAAATTGTTTATGTAGATTTCATAAATTTACATCAAAAGAAAAATTGGGTTCTTATTTTTTGGTAGAAAATATTTAGGCGCCCTCTCTCACTTTGAAGTATTAACATAAGGAAAATGATTCTACGTTACCCCAACAACATATAAGTATGCGACCCCACTTCTTAGCCGTTCGATCAAATTGAACGGTTATGACTATTAATACCACAACGTCACATCAAACACTATTTTATTTTTTATTTTTTTTCACAACATTTTTTGATAAAATTTTAGGCGTCCCATCAGAACATTAAGTCGAACCTAGAAAAAATATAAAAAAAATTTATGTTAAAATAAATGACTAAAATACCCCTACAATTTTCAGGGGTATTTTGGTAATTTTTCATCACAAAAAATATTTTGTTAATATTTTTATCATGTGTGCCCCTTGTTAGATCTATGGATCCCCCAAATCCTACTTCAAATTATATATATAATAAAAATAAAAAATAAAAAATTATGAGCTTTTGACGGTTAAGTACTAGCTTGTGATATTGTGACTCAAGCCATCACAACCATCTATTCAGATCTGATGGCTGAGACCATGCCAACATGTAGCATACATGTGGGTGATGTCCCATAGAAGCCCCTCCCTTAATATAAACTTATGAAAAACCGAATAACAACTGTGCAAATTTTATCCAAGAAGAAAAGATTGCATCCTAAAGCCTTAATCGATTGGGTACACCCTAAATCTTAGATTTATTGGGTCTTTAATTTTCTTTCACGATAAAGCTTTTGTCCAAATCATATCTAAATCAAGAAGAGATAATTGCATCTTAAATTCTTGGATCAATACGGTCTAGTTAAACTAAACCCTACATCTGATTGGGTCTTTAATTTTCGTGCATGATAAACCCTAATAAACTCTTTAGAACTTAAAACAACCGCTGATAAATTAAGACATATTACCCTTTTGATTTCCTTTCACCTGAGCATTTTGAGGGAGAGTTAGAGAGAGAAAGAGAAAGAAAGAAGTAAGTTGAAGGAGAGAAATATGCGCTCTGGTTTTCATCAATGGAGGTAAGCCTTTTGTTTTTGTTTTGTTTTATTTTTTGTTTTTTTTTCCGGTGATTTCAGTATTTTCTTCTTACTTCTCCCCTTCATGTCTTAATCCTTGGTGGATTTTATTTTTTATTTTATTTCTTTTCTGCGACTAAGTTGACAATAGTTCTTGGCTTCTTATTCGGTTCATCTTTTTTGTTGGTGCTTGTTAAATATGGATGATTTTTATTCAATGTATTTCATTCTATAGGGTCTCATACTCTCATTTTATGCAGTCTACAACCTTTTCTGTTAGTCTTTCAGATGTTTCTCAAGTTATGCATCAGAAGTTTAAAGTAACAACAAGTTTAGATTCTTCTTTTATTGGTTTTTATTTTAGATAATGAAATTGAGAGCATTGTATTTGTAGTTTTTCTTTTCATTCTTTTGTTAATTTTTCATTAGTGAGTCTATTAATTTTTCACTTAACAAAATGTAAAAGGGTTTGTCAATTTCAATGTTCAAAACCAAGACTCAAGGACGGGACTTGACCCATGCCCGAGCCGAAAAACTCGGACCGAGTCAAAGTTACTCGAACCGAGTCGGGCCTCATCCTGCTAATCTTTGGCTTCGTGTTTGTTTTTTTTTCATGAAAAAGTTGACAATAATTCTTGGCTTCTCCTTTAATCCATGTTTTTATTGGTGGGCATCAAGAAAATCAAGATTTTGTACAAGATTAGTTATGTCCTAATAGATATTGGAATCAAGAAAATCAAGAGTTTATATGTTTCTTATCGTAATGAACTATACGATGTCATGTGTCTTTGTTGAGAATGTGTTAATTTTAGTTTTATTTTGTGCTGCTTCTTTTATTTTATTTTTATATTTTTCCTTAATTTCTAATGGAAAAAAAAAAGCAAAAAAATATTTTATGAATTTTGATATTCATAAAAGATTATTCCATGAATTTCAAAAGAGAAAAATTTAAGTAGATTTTAAAGTTTATACATTTCCAATCAAAAGAAATTTGGATTCCTTTTTTTTTTTTTTCTAAAATATGGGCAATACTTTCTCTCTCGCTCTTTGAACTTTGAAGTATCAATATGAACTTTAAACAAAGAATAAAAGTTGTGCAAATCTTTCTCAAAATAAAAATTAAATATCAGTGTTTAAAGTCCCAGATTAATTGGGTTTAGTTAAACTGTAACGGCCAAATCTGGGGTTAATAGTATCAATATGAACTTTAAACAAAGAATAAAAGTTGTGCAAATCTTTTTCAAAATAAAAAACAAATATCCATGTTTAAAGTCCCAGATTAATTGGGTTTAGTTAAGTTGTAACGGCCAAATCCGAGGTTATTTGGGTATTTAATTTTCTAAAAATTTAAATCCTATTTTAATTTTTTAACTCTTCCTATTATATTATCTTTAGAACCATCCATCATCTTTAGAACTTATCAAGACAATGGCTTATAAATTTTGAGAACCACTCTTTCATTTTCAGTCGGACCATTTTGAGGGAGAGTTAGTGAGAGAAAGAGAAAGAAATTTGACTAGTTCGAGAGAGAGAGAGAAAGAGAGAAACACGTGTGCCTTGGTTTTTCTCAGTTCTCTGGTAATCTTTATGTTCTTTATTCTTCACTTCACCTGTTAATCAATCGTTGGTTTTTTGTTTTTTTTTCTTTTTTTTTGTGAAAAAGTTGACAATAATTCATGGCTTCTCATTTAATTCATCTTTTTGTTGGTGCATGTTAAATATAGATGATTTTTAAGAGAGAAATTGTATGAAATTTCAAGTTTTAGATGGAGAATTATCTCATAGTTTTTAAAGAGAGAAGCTATCTCAAAATTTTCAAAGAAAAAAACTATCTCAAATTTCAAATTTTAGATAGAGATTTCTAAAAAATTTCAGATAGAGAAACAATCTAAAAATTGAATTTGTTATAGAGAAAAGAATCTTTAGCGAGATAAATTATTAAAAAAATTTAGAGAGAGATCTAAATCAAATTTTAAGTCCTACGTAGAATATTTCAGACATAGAAACCATCTCAAAATTTGTAGAGATAGAAACTATCTAAATTTTTTAATTTTTAAAATTAAAAAATATGTCAAATTTCAAAATTTATATATAAGGGTATTTAGTCTTATAAAAACTGCCTTCCTACCGGTGGGTGGTAGACTCTTGGTAGATTGTAGTGGCTGTGGAGCCCACTTTCAATCAATCAAGAGTTTTGCCACCTCTCATATTTTTCCCTCTATTTCTCGATTCACAGTCTTCAAAACTTGTGGAAGAAAAGCTTTTGGGAGAAAAGATGTTGTTCAATGGAGGGTCCTTTCAACCGAGTAAGCCGATCGAGGAGGTCGGAGCAGCCTTTCCCGATGATTTACCGAATACATGGCTGAAAATAGCCGAAATAGTGTGTGGAAAAAGTGAGATAGATGTTTATATGCAGGCTCTTCTAAAAGATTTAAAAGAAATAGATTCCGGCAAAGTGGAGCTTCCCGATTCATCCTATTCGATAGAAAGTTTGCTTGAAAACATTTCCAATGATTTAGGTGTAACATCATTTGGGTTGAAACCAGTTCCAGCCAGGTGTAAAACAAAGAAGAAGAAAAGATCTTTTTGGACTGAAGCAGAGCACAGGTAAGTTTTTGTCATTCCCCTTTCGCTGTCTTTGTTATTCGTTTTTCTCTCTCTTTCTTTCAATAGGTTTATCTCGTTAAATTGTGTATCCTAAAAACTGTTTGGTCTTGATTTTTTAAGGTTCCAAACCCTCATAACACTGGAATCCTTTTGACCCAAATATTCAAAATATAATTTGCTAGACTCTTCAAGAAAAAAATACCCGACCAGAATCTTGAATTCTATGGACTTCGTTCCCTCTCCTACTTCATTCCCGTAAAGAATTCTGTGGCCTTAAACCCGTAAACCTTTGGATTCAAAACCCTGCACTATGCAACTTCCTTCAGTTATTCCAATTAAATTTATTTTTTGGTACTTTCTTTCATTTCTCTTTTTCTTAGGTTTGTACACGGCTTGTTTTGATGGGCTTTATATGCATTTTTTTTAACGGTCACTCATTGCCATTTCCTCCAAGCAACCCTTTTGTGTTTTTGACTTTTTTTATTTTTTTTGGCTAAGGATTGAATAAAATTTGATGTTATATTATTACTTCACTAGGAATATTTTGATTTAGGGATAATTGGATGAGGGGTATTTTGCTTATAAGCTTTTATGTACTTTATTCTGCTGACTTTTCAAAATAGTAAAAACCCACCATGAAAGAGATCTGAAAATTTAAATCTATAAAAAGATATTGTGAATCATAGACGCACATTTTACTAGTTTACTTGAAGGTTTCTAGTTTTTTTTGTTTTTTCCTCTTTCTAATCTATTTTTCTAGGTATTTTTGTCAATTTTTTAATTTAGTATATACCGGTTTGATTGGTGAACTGGTCTTCTTTAATCAATCCAATTAGACCAATGTCATCGTCAGTTCAGTCATTTGTCCGGTCCTAATAACTCTTGTTAAAAAACTCATCTCGGCCAAGTTACTCAGCCTTTGGCTGAGTTGCGTAATTCGGTTGAGTCTGAGTTGACTAGGCCAAGTCACGTAAAAAAAGTAATTTTTAAAAATAGTTAAAAGCAATTTCAAGAGGCACTCATGCCACCATTGAAACTAGAAAAAACTAGAATAATTATTTTTGCAAATGAAATGACATCTTTTTTGACACTATTCGAAGATGTATCTTACTTTGATTGTTTAGAGTCTTAGCCTTATATAAACCGCATTCACTTACTTTTGATACATGAAGGATACAATTATCATTGATAGTTAGATTTAAAATTGGGTAGTTGATGATGTGTCATTTTATATATATATATATATATATAGACAAAATTCAAAACAAAATTTTTCCAATGTTTTGATACACTTTCATTTATTGGATTTCACATCCAATGGCCAAAAATGATTGTGACCTCTTTGTACAAAAATAAATGAATTCATAGCACACAATCCCTTTATTTTTTATTTATATTAAGAGTTGAGCTGCAGAGGATTTACAAATGTATATCAAGTATGTTATGTTGTATAAGGGATATTTAAGTTTGTAGGACGTTATTTATCCAAGAAAAACAATCTGCATAGTTGCTTCTAATCTTCATAATGTGCAGCATTTGATATAAGTTTTATTTCCCTGTGTCATGAAATTATCGATATTAGTTCAAGTATTTCAATGTGTGCAAGCTTGTATATACCCAAAAATTCCTAAAAAAAATTTCAAAAATATATCAAAATAAAATAGTATTTAAAAATAAAATAAAATTAAAAGTTTCCTGAAAAAGTCCAAATATGTTTCAAAAGGTAATGAAAAATGGACTAAAAAACTATTTTGTAGTATTACTATAAACTTATGAAAAACCAAATAAAAATTGAGCAAATCCTATCCAAATCAAGAAGAAAAGATTGCATCCTAAAGCCTCTGATCGATTGGGTAACCCTAAATCCTAGATTGATTGGTTCTTTAATTTTCTTTCACGATAAAGCTTTTGTCCAAATCTTATCTAAATCAAGAAGAAAAAATTGCATCCTAAAATCCCGGATCAATAGAATCTAGTTAATCTCAACCCTAAATCCTATCATGATTGGGTCTTTAATTTTTTTTCATGATAAACCCAAATAAATTCTTTAGAACTTAAAGACAAAAATTAAGACATAGTGCCCTTTCACTTGAGCATTTTGAGGGAGAGTTAGAGAGAGAAAGAGAAAGGAAGAAGTAAGTTGAGGGAGAGAAAGACGTGCCCTGGTTTTCATTAGGTAAGCCTTTTGTTGTTGTTGTTATTATATATATATATATATATATATATATATATATATATATATATATATTATCTCAATCTTTATTTTCTCACTTCTCCGTTTTACCTGCTAATCTTTGGTGGCCTTTTTTTTTTCTTGAGAAAGTTGACAGTAGTTCTTGGATTCTAATCACTTCATTTTTTTATTTGGTGCTTGTTAAATATGGATGATTTTTATTCAATGTATTTCATACTTTGGGGCTCATACTCTCATTTTCTTTTATGGTGTCTACAACCCTTTCTCTTAGTCTTTTAGAACTTTCTCAAGTTATGCATCAGAAGTTTATGTTAGGATATGGATATCTCGGGTTCACATTGATATACATCATTATGGATGTTTATGTATATATATATATATCTCTCTCTCTTTATAAGATTAGGTATCTAGAAAATAGAGACCAAGTTACGTGGTCATCAAGTTATCATACCATATTTATCTCCTCTAATTGTGTGATTGTCTTCTATATATAGTTGTACTTATTGATGTAAACATCCATAAAAAGTTGTGAATATATACCCGGTTAGGGCTTTGGATCCGTGGACGTAAGGCTTCGGCCAGAACCACGTAAATGTTGTGTTTTCTCTTCTTCTCTCTCCATTCTAAGCTTCCATGAATTCTAACATGGTATCAGAGATTCTCCATTTTATGCTCCGATGAATATCTTATTCTCTCTCCATTCTCCATTCTATGCTCCCACGAATTCTAACATGGTTACTTCTTCTCTCTTCATTCTTCTTCTCTCTTCATTCTATGCTCCTGCGAATTTTAACATAGTCTCTTCTTCTCTCTCCATTCTCCATTCTATGCTCCCACGAATTCTAACATGGTATCAGAGATTCTCCATTTTATGATCCCATAAATCTCTTCTTCTCTCTTCATTATCCATTCTATGCTTCCACGAATTCTAACATGGTCTCTTCTTCTCTCTCCATTTTCCATTCTATGCTCCCACGGATTCTAGCATGGTATTAGAGATTCTCCATTCTATGCTCCCACAAATTCTAACATGGTATCAGAGATTCTCTATTCTATGCTCCCACAAATTGTAATATGGTATCAGATATTCTCCATTTTATGCTCCCACGAATCTCTTCTTCTATCTTTATTCTCCATTCTCCATTCTCCATTCTCCATTCTCCATTCTCTATTCTATATTCTCCATTCTATGTTCTGATGAATTCTAACATGGTATCAGAGATTCTCCATTCCATGCTCCCACGAATTCTAACATGGTATCAGAGCCCTTCCTTCTTTGAAGGCAGACGCCCGATCCCCTTGTTTCTAAAGACAGAGGAAATCAGAGCAAGATTAATAACACATGAGGGTTAATAGCACAAGAGCGACGGATAATCCGAGTCTCCTCAGTTAGAGAGAGAAAAGAGGTAGAGAGAGAAACACATCAATCGAGTTGTATATGATATGGGTGATGGCATAGAATATTCGAGAGAGTTCAGTTAGTAAATCTCTACGTATGACTGGTCATGTGCTTAGCCCTAGACAGACATCTGATAATTTAAGAAAAAAGTGTATGCGTGTGCTCAACAAGCTTTAAAGGGCCATAGATAAAGATGGGCATCAACTAGTGCCAATATTAACTGATTTTAGAAGAGAAGCGAGAATGCTGGAGGCGTGAGAGGCACAAATAAGGATAATAATCCATTGGATTTACGAGCCACCAATCAGGGGGAAGCTCTGCTCATGGGTGATAAACTCTGAGTATTGAAATTCATTGGAATAGCTCGAAGGCTTGATCATTCAAGGCTTGAAACCTTGAATGATGAATTTAGAGAGAGAAAAACCGAATGCGGAACTCAATCTATGGACTCACGTAATGGAGATACTAAAGAGAGAATGGTTGGTGAATCTTATGTTGATGAGGTTGGGGTTCATGGTAAAGAACCCAATTCAAATAGGGATGCGAAATCTAGAGAGAGAACAGATCGCAAATCTGTTGCTGATGAGGATCAGACCAATGGAAAAGAACACAACGATGTTGATGATAGGAGCTCAAGGGAGAGATTTGGCAATGGCTTCGTTGTGAAGGAGGTTGATAGTACACTTTTTCTCTCTCTAAAAGTCTGAATTCTTATGTTGTTATTGCGTGCACATGTTGGGTGCTGAAAGTCTCTTCACTTTGGGGTTGTTCTTTAAATAAATAAAAATCCGGCAAAGATCCCAGCCAACCTTTGATATCTAGTGAGTTTTCGAGCGACCCGACTAAAGCAAATGCTAACAAAGAGTGTTAGATTTATTTCACAAATCTTCAGTGTTTGTTGTCACTTTATTTGTCTCAGAGCCGTCTTTATTGTGCCTTTGTAGCACTTTTTGTGGTCTTTAAACCAATTTTGGTGATCACGTGTCCTGGATTACATCTCTTCACTCTTACAGACTATTCAAACACACCAGAGAGAGCAGTGCAAGTTCTTTGACAACTTTTTGGTTTCAAGACTCCAGTTCCAGTCTCAGTTTGATGATTGAATTTCTCGATCTTGGGTGATGATCAAGTTTTCTGTTACCTGATCTTGTTTGATGATGAAGTTTTCCGTTACTCCATCATGTGTGATGATCGAATCCTGGTTCATCGAATTTCTCGATCCTGGTTGATGATCAAATTTTTCGTTACTTGATCATGTTTGATGAAGGAGTTTTCCGTTACTCCATCCTGTGTGATGATCGTCAAGTGTTTCATTACTCGATCTCGGATGTTTCGAAGAAGAGAAAAAGAAATATCATTTACTTTTAGAGAGAGAAAGCCTCAAGAAAGAAAAAAAGCCTCTGATAGATAAGATCTTTAGAGAAAAAAAAACCCAAAGAGAGAGTCTCTAGAAGAAAGTAGAGAGCCCAATAAATGTTGTTTCTTGGAAGACTTCAGAGAGAGAAAGTCTCTAGAGAAAGTAGAGAGCCCAAAATAAGTTGTTTCTTGGAAGACCATGGTAACTTGGAAGACTATGATACCCTATGAATTTTTTTTTTTTTGGCAACTTAGTATTGTTTAAACTCCAGTTGCTTTGTGTCAAAGCATCTTGAGTTTGAGGGATAGTGTTAGGATATGAATATCTCAGTTCATATTGCTATACATCATTTATAGATGTATATGTATATATCTCTTAAGGTTAGGTATGTAGAAGATAGAAACTAAATAACTTGGCCATCAAGTTATTATACCATATATATCTCATCTAATTTTGTTATTTTCCTCTATATATAGATGTACTTATCAATGTACTTATTGATTTAAACATCTATAAAAAATTCAAAAGCCCCTCATACCTTTCTCTCTCTCAAACGTTTTTTTCATCTATCCAATTTTCGAACCTTCTTGGTCAACTTGTGACAATCAAGCTCTCCAATGACAATTTTCTACTATAGAAAGCTCAAATTATTCATATTGCTAGTGGCCAAGGAATCATGGGACATCTCGATGATTCTACCTAGAGCCCCCTAACTTTTTCCTCTTCCTCTTTGATAAAGATGCTCTTAATCCAGAATATGGACAATGGTATGCCCGTGATCAACTCAATATAGCATGGATCAAGTCTATAATATCAGATCAACTCTACATTATCCCCTGATATTCTGACACAAGTTCTTGATATTGCCACCGCAAAAGATATCTAGTCTACCCTTCACAATTCCTATACGCAAAACTCTTTTTACAAGAGGTTATTCTTGAAGTGTTACAGATAACTTCTTATTTCTCATAAAAAAAGAGGCAAACGCTAGTCATGTTGCTTCTTTATGTCGATGATATCATTGTAACAGGGAATG